>NW_020455866.1:3716706-3776333 GCF_003342845.1 Nothoprocta perdicaria | reverse complement strand
GGAGAGGAGAGGAGAGGAAGGGAGAGGAGAGGAGAGGAGAGGAGAGGAGAGGAGAGGAGAGGAGAAAAAGAGCTTCATTGTTCCTCCTCTTATTTTCCAACTATTTTATGGAAGATCCAAAGCTGAATGGAGGCAGGCTCTTTGAAAAATTAGTTAGAAGACAGTCAATTAATTTCCAAATAGCCCAGTTAGAGCTCTAAAAAATCTCAGAAATATTTTATGACTGTTATGACAATCTCTAAGATTATTTTAGCTTGCTAAATTTGTTTACTTTATTCCTACAACTTTTAACAGACAAGTATGTAGCTTTGCCAAATGGACAAAATGCATTTTTTATATATGTGTTCAAATTAAAATCAGTTATTAAATCTCTATAAAATGAATCACATGAAGTTTAATCAGATACAGAACTTGATGAGAAGGAAAATTTGGTTGTTTGATGCTAGAGACGGAAATATATATCCTCTTTTTTATTAGCTTTCTGAATACTTAGTAAAAAAAGACAAGGTAGAAGAAAGCAGTGATAATGATGTCTCTTTTATTCTCCAGATGTGCATGTAGAGGACAGTATTTCTAAAGCGGAAATTTCCCAGACACATGAATGATATTTACAGCCACAACAGACACTGGCTGTTTCTGTCACCAGCAACGAAGGACAGACAATGGTTGGACTTGTCTGAGTATTTCAGAGAGTCATTTATAAAAAAGGATCCTTAGAAATCTTCATCTCTGGAGGTGAGGCTGAAAGAGAAATCTGGAGATATCTGAAAAGGTGTCTGTATCTGAGTCTGTAAAACAAGACATTTCCCTCCCAGTCCACATTTCAAGTAGGAAATTTTTCACATTTCAAGTCTATATTTTCATATCAAGTCCAAACTCTTATATTTCCCACTGTCTCTTTTTCCTTAAAACACAGCAATAATTTCTGGGACAAGTGACATATTAAATTCATGTGCTTTTCCAAAGCTTACCATATCCTGCAATCAGATACATTATGGGTCATTCAAAGTGAGTGAGGAWATAGAATTTGCCATGGAGCTGTTCGCATATGTATGTATAAAAATGACAAATACAGAACACAGTATCAAAAAGCAATAGAATGCAATCAAGAACTTATATATTGCCATTATCATTCAAGTGGAAAAAAAGCCTCTGTGAAACAATGAAGTCACCCTGAACCTGCCAGTTAAAAGCAAACKCCAGTGTAAGCAGTTATCACTAATATTACCTGTAGAAAAGTAGCATCTATCTAAACAGTAATTTTAAAAACTAGGTATTTGTTGGTATTGAAGAGTATTTTACTCTGTATTTCTCCTTGAAGATGCCTTCTTTTCTTGTGCGAATGTGCAGTGTGAATTGGAATGGCTACAAGCACTGAGTTTGAATTCAATTATTTTCTGATTTTCCTTTTAGGACATAACCTCTAATCCCATAATGCTGTGCATGCCAACAAGTTTAAATTTTTAACCAAAGAAACAGTAGGATTTCCTTTAAATCTCCAGTGCTCTTTGATCATTTCTATTTAGGCATTTCTTTATGTCACTGAGTACCCCACTGTGGCACCACCTGCATCCTTGTATATTGGTGTTATGAAAACATAGAACAAACAAACAAAAAGCTGGTGGTTCAAAAAATTCCACATTCATTGTTTAAATATCATGTGTTAAAGAGTAAGAAGAATATCAATGAAGAAGATACTTAGAGAGATGAAAGCTAGATAAAGGTTTCAGCAAGAAATTACTATGCTTCTGCTGTTCCAGTGTCTCTGTTGCGCACATAGGTAAATCCATTTCTACTGGACTTGCTATACAACACTGGGAGTTCAGCAATGTTCACTCTCCAAAGAATATAGATAAAGGATACAGAGTCACACTTTCTCAAAAGTCCTGGGCTGTTGCTATAAAAGTGTTTGCTCAGCACAAGGCAGTGTAGCACTTAGACACTAAAGTCAAAGGTCATCTTCCTACTCTTAGTGGAACTGCAGCAGTGTGGAGCTCAAATGGTCTAATTTATCTTGCTTTTAATAACAAGGGAAAAAATTCCAGCTAAGGACCACAACAGAATTTGAAGAACAGTTCCACTATTCCCAAATAATTGTTYAGGGAATATTCCAGGGACAGCTCCTGTGGACACAATTACTTGGTGTGTGCTGCTCTGACTGAACAAAAGGAAAAGCAATGAGAATTTAACTGTACTTGGAATAGATAATTTTTAACAATAATGGTCAAACAAACAAATAAAAACTCAGTAAAATAAATTATCAGTGTTACAGTGAATAGGTAAATCTTGAGGAAACACTTGAAAGAATTCAGAACACCCTATGAATATTTCTAGGGAGCTTTAGGAAGCAGTTCATTCTCTTGTTTTGGGCTCAACTAAGACTGAAAGATTTTTAGGTTTGCATTCAGTCATTTTCATTTAAAGAAAAGTGTTAAGTAATTCCAAATATTTAAAAAACATAAATGATTTTTTGAGATGTGTTTATAGTGAATTCCAGGGATTGTGTTAATTAAACACAAATAGAACCCACAGGACAGTGGAAAGGTATTCTGATTCTTGAGATTCTTTTTGAGTAGTTTCATCGAAATAAATTCTCCCAATAGTAAATGTCATGCTGCTAGTGTACCGTAGGCTAAGATTTGATGAGAACAAAATGTACTTAAATATATTAATTTAATCTTTTTATCTAAAATTGTCTGGATCCTGATATTTTGAGGTGAAAAAAAATTAATTAATGTGCAACAGAGTTCAGGAACTTCAACAATTTAAATCCTCAAAATCATTCTTTCAAAATTTTATGATCATAAGTCAAAGTATTTCACACTGTTAATAACATTGGTGAGATTTTTGAATATTTCTAAATGGAACTAAACCCCTAAATCCCTTTGGTATTCAATTGGAACTATATTACCTAGGATCTTGACTATATTATCTGATCAGTGACTCCAGTTCAKGTATCTTAAAATTAGTAAATTCAGAGGAATTTAAAGGATTTTAAGTGCAGAAAAGACTCACAACAGTATCTAGGGTGAGCTGCATATCTTATCTTTCATACATTTATTCCTTTCTACCCAAATTATTTTTATTTAGCTTACATATAGCCATTTGCTATTTATTTGGAGATATAAAATAATGGAAAATCCAGACTTTCTAGGTAGTGTATTTTTACTGTTTTATCACTGTCTTTGTTTAAAATAAAGTGTCTTATTTCAGTATGTTGTATAGTACCTTTAATTTCCAGCCACTTCCAACAATGATTTTCTTTGAGATGAAAGACTTCTTTTTTAGACTTTTCAATTGCTATGAAGAACATGTACAGTATGAATACTGTAATCTTATTTTTTTWTATAAAAATAGATGGAAATCTGTCATCCTCTCACTATAAGCCATTTTCCACCTGTTTCTATGCTATTTTCACTGCTCCTCTAAGCTCTTCCCATACTTTTTTTTTTTTTTYCAAAATTGTAGGAATTCTTATAGTATCAGTTTTGAAAATGTAATATGTAGATGAAAACAATCTCTTTACTGTTAGACACTTCTCTCTTACAATCCAAGGAGTGACTATGAAAATYTTCTGTGCATTGCAAATTCAGTTTATAAGATGTTTGTTAGCAGACATAAGCACAATGAATATTATAGTTCACTTTTAATCTAAAAGGGAAAATTTGATTTATGTCTCCCGAACTAGTAAATATTATCCTGTTATCATGAAATCTACGAAGATATCATGCTGAGATATGCCACAAGATATGCCATGCTGTGGCACCAAGTGTCTCGATTCTATGATTAACTTACAAAAATAGATCAACCATAGTTAATGTTCCCAGTAGTGCTGAAACTTATATGTACTGTGGTTGTGTTACACTCAAAATACAGGCAAGTATATGACCATGTGTGGAATCCATATGATGAGGCATAAATAAATTTTTAAGAAGGAGAAGGTTATGAGAGTTATTTATTTGTAACTGTTTTTGTAGGACAAAGATTATGATACCCATGATTTCTCCTGTTARTATGTTATGAACAATAGAAAATTGCTCTATTTTCTATTAGAATGAATAGAATTAGATGAATTAGATGTTATGAAAACAGAAAAGAACTCCAATTTTTATTTTCTAATGACAGAGCTTCTCTAAATTGTACCAACATACAAGTTACTTCACATTTTATCTAGTATTTGCTGTGCAAGTGTTCAGCACCATAGTAGTAAATTTAAAGTGTAAGTGACACTAAAAGAGACAAATCTAACAAAAGAACAGGTTTATGACTGACCATGCCACTCTTCTACAGTCAATGCCAAGGATTTCATTTGTCCAATTTATCTCACCTCCCACAGGGAACTCATGTTGAGATTTTTTTTTTCTCTTACAAATTCAGTATTTTTTCTACAATCATTGTTTCCTTGGCTACAATTACRCAATAGAGATGTACCTTCTAGAGAKAGGTCCAATAGAAGTCCCTATGACCTTGTTCCTTGGACTACATTAGGACCTATTTTATGACATAACTCAGTGTAGTCAGTGGTTTAGATTGGAACAAACACTGAGAAAACATTACATAAAACMTCAGAAACCCATATGTAATTTGAAAGACTGTTAACAGGAATTTAATACTTATTTCCAGACTATTGAGAGGAATATTGAACAAGGTAATAAAGCTRCATCCTTGTTTGGTGATGGTTCACCCTTGTCAGGTACTTTGAGAACTGTCAGTTAATAAGTGCTTACTTAACACATGCTTTATTGCTTTATTGATATTATATAGAGTGCATTTTTAACTTGAAATGTCCATAGTAAACAGTTAAATACCTTGCATAAGTCATAAGCTTCTTACATCTGTATAGCTCTTTATCAGTCAAACAAGAAAATACCAAAAAAACCACAATACTTCAAAGCTTTTGAAAATGGAATATCTCAGTTCTGTCATCTTACCACACAAGCTTTGCTCAGAGCCAAAACAGTAGGAAGAACACAACATCCATGGCCAATGTATGCTTATCTGAACACATTTTTCTTTTATATATTAGAAAATCCCACAGAGATCACTGTGATTCAATTAAAACAATCTTCCAGTGAAAAATCCTTATAATCCTGTCTTGACTCCATGTGTCAGTTACTTGTGAAAATAAAAGTAGGGGAAAAAAAATGAAATCAAGACATTAGAAATGAATAGACTAAATGGCATTCATTGACCTATTAGTCATAGCCAACTAAGAAAATGGAGAAAATAATTTCCCTAAGATGCTGCAATGTACTTTCTAGGTAAGAACCTATCCAATTTAAATAAAAGATCTTCCCTATTTAGTCAGACCTCCAGATGGAGATGGAGCATTATAATTCACTACTAAAGCCACCAAATGCATCAATGTAAATAAAAATTAAAGAATATAAAAGCAATATATAGCTTCTCAAGTAAGCATTTTGCATCTACAATGAATAACAGCCATGTCATTGTATGTTCATATCTAATGTAACGTAGTAATAATCTACATCTCTCTAATATAACATGATAATAATTTTTATTTCTAGAAAGACAGAATATCAAATGGGACACATTGGATTGGATTTGAACATTGAAAGACATTTTCTATTCACATCTATTACCATGTAAAGACTGTGGCTGTCTTGCATTATAACTTTTGAAAAAAGGAAATAGAAATATGATGCATTTCATCTTCAGTGCTGTTCTAACCCAAATGTGCCATGCCATCCTTAAGAAAACCACTGATCCAGGTCTATCCATGAATAGCATATTAATCAAGAAAGAATGGAGAAACATATTTTACTGTGTTTTGGATTACAGTTTGGGGGCAGAAGATGAACATTTGAACTGGGAAAAGGTAAATGACTAACTATAGGCACAAGTAACGCTTGTGACAAGACTTTGACAAGTCATTTGTTGAAAACCTATTTTACTGATTGCAGTCTAAACTTAACAGATGTGCCATCCAGGGATGTGTCAGCTCCCCTTGCAGCATGCCAATTAATGGCAGTCACTGGTTGTRAAAGTAGGTCTTTTAATCTTATTAAAAATTGGCATACAATATAATTTCCTTTGTGGGAATGTCTGAATGCATTTTATTTGCTGCAAAAGAAAAACACCATATTTGAACAAGCTAGACCAAAAAACTGCCAGGCTCTCTGCGACTTTCTACTAGCTGTCTTTTCTTTTTTTCTTTTCTCCCTGCTAGAGTTCACACTTTTTAAGTCAGATCAATAGCTTGGTAGCTTGGGTGTCTGTATCCCTCATATTCAAGCTTTAACATTTCTATTGATTTTAAGTTAATCATATTTTGGTTTGATAACTATTAAATATATCATGGGTCAGAGAGTTCCTTAAATAGGAAGCTCAATCTGTTCTTATTTTCTTATTTGTCTTGATTCTTAATTAGATGCATGAAATATAGGTATTATGGGAGAACATTGATCTAAAACTTAGATGCCTACTTGCACATGTGTAACTCCAGAGATTACAAAAAGCTGTGCTATGCTGCTCTGAGTAGATTGTGATTCTGCTTGAATCCTTGGAGATCACAACTACAGCAAGCATCTCAGCCGAGAAATTCTCTTCTCTTTCTCTGTTAATGAACTTCTACAGAAGAGATGATGTCTTGCACCAGTGTTTGCAGTCAACAACTCAATGAATTAACAGATCTCACTCTTGGGCTGCTTTCGATTAGTTTTTCTTCTTATTCAATCAGTTATGTAAGAATTAGGAACAGATTGCCCAAAGAGGTTGACAACATCTGTCCTTGGAGTTTTTTGTGCTGTGATCAGACATAAACCTGACCCAATTCAACCTGCTCTGAGCCAAGCAGTCAGATTAGTAGACTTTCAGAGGACTTTTCCAACCTAAATCTCTCAACGATTACCAATAAATTTGGAGGATGGTTTGACTACTAAAGTCAGGGAGTCAAACAAGGCTGGGAGGAGTATATCGTAAGAATTTTTCACTGCCCTATTTGAATCTCCATTCAGTGGAGATTCACTCCACTCTTTTCAGTGACTTAATTCAGATAATTCTGCATTCAAGGACTAGGTTTTGTGGAGTAGGGGGGAATGGGAGGGGAAGAGGGGAAGCAGGAGAGGAGTTTTTTCAACTCATGATGAAAATTTTTGAAAAGGTGGATGCTGAATTTGGCAGATTTAACCTCTGTCAGGTTGGTGCAAGCAATAAAATCAGCAGGCCATATACTGCTTGGTACTTTTATTAACAGTCCTGATTCTTAGCATCTATTGAAGCTGAACCAATAAGATTATTGGGTGCATTCATTATTTAGTTAGTGACTGTTCATATCACTGATGTTCTACTTACTTCATTTGCATTATTGTCTGCCTTGTTTTTATTCCTTGTCCATGTTTGCTATTTCTGATATGTCTCTTTTAGGTTCTGAGTTCTTGTTCTTTGGCCAAATTATCCTTTTACTGAACTCAATTAATTTTTTATCCTGATTTCACAGGGAGCAGACAAAGAACAATCATAAAAGCTTTTCTGAAAATGCTTCCTGTTGAGCCTAAAAGACTAATATCACTCCCAGCATGACATGCATAATAAATTATTCTCGTWCCTTGCTTTTTAAACACTGTTAACATTTGTATACTAGCATTATACAATCTTCCCTCAAAGTCTGAAATGCCTTGAGAAAATTTTAACCTGCTTTAAGGGTTGTTGTCTTTCCTGATCATGCTGTCCTTAAAATCCAGAAATATTTTTTATCTGTTCTTTTCCATACATTCTCCAATTTCTCCCAGATTCTCTGTCATAAGGAATTATTCAGGAATACATACAGTATTAGAGATGCAGCCAACCATGATACTGCACATGGTGGCAGTACCCCTACGTTATTTCATTTCACCTCAATCTTATCCCTTATAAACAAGCAATGTTATGCARACTTAAATACTAGTGCCAATTAAGCCCACATACTGGGATTAGGGTCAGTTCAATTACTGTTGGGTGAAGGATTGAATTATACCTGCCATGATTTCACTGGTAGTAAAGATGGGACTGTAGCATCCTGCTTGATTGTACACCAATGARTTTAATGGGCTTTTTGGCTCTGATTTCAGTGAGAAAAAAGGGTTAGTTTTTTCATTCCCACTTGCAGTACTTCTCTGACTATATAGCTGAAAAGATGTTGTTGATTGCTTCATTTTTTTTATAAGTTAAAATGAGATATCCCCCTCATTTCTGAAGTTTCTTTCAATGTGCTGATTCCTGTGTTTCTGTTTCAGTCTGAGAATATGTGTCCTGGATTACGCTTTCATAGGCATAATACTTTTAATGGGTTTGCAGGATGAAACCTGTGGTTCATGCAATTCGTTGTCCTGCTTTTTCCATAAATTGGTAGCAGTTTCCCTGGTTCCCAGGTTTCCCTGGTTGCTCCAGGAAAGAGAGAAAATTACTTAGAAGGTATGATGTAAATCGTCAAATAGGAACATTCCTTCCTGATCTTTGTTATTTTTTTTAAAAGTGAGTCTGAATTTTTAAAATCATGCATCCATCAGTGTTTGGCTTTTGTCCACTTTTGTATTCATAATGAAAGCTATGTGAATCCTTCTGATCCTCTTTTGAACAGCTTTCAGATGGACTCTCCTGACCATGCACCTTGCAATGAATTCAGACTGAGCTTACAAGCCCCATAACAGTTGGTGTGCACTTACGCAGAAGAAAGACCATCTTTAAAAACTGTATTTATACTTCCTTGAAAATTGTCAGACAGCGTGTAGAGGATGTTATAGACTGTATCTACACATATCTACAAAAAACAGGTCACAGACTATTCCCTGGCTCTGAGGACAAATTACTTGCATGCTTTGGAGGGAAGTTCTCTTCCCTCCAAAACAGGGAGGACTAATGGAAATAATCTCATATAAACACTATCTTTAATCTATCCTCTGACATTAGTTGTTCATGTTATACTTAGAATGATTTGAGGCTGAGACAGACACTAAGAGTAGTAGGAATGTAACAATGTGGATCAGACTAAGGCAGCACATGATATGCCTCTGTTCAGCTTACTGTGGAAACAAAAAGAGAGAGAGAGAAATCAAACCATAGAATCTCTTTAGGGATTTGTCCCTGCTAAGTCAAAATGTAACGCTCACTGTCACTACTCTGGAAGCCACAGTCAGGATATTATGTGTACCATGAGTATTGTAAGCATTGTTTATAGTGTGCATACAAATGAGTATTGTCACACAGCAGAAAGCAAAAATGTAGCTGTCGCTTCCAGATCACAAAGATTTATTCGCTGGGTTCCATCACTTCTGAAATTTTGGATCTGACATCTGACCTAAAACTCTCTTAATGTTTCAAATCAAAATCTGAAGAATGAAACCTATGTTTATCCCCAAAGACATACTACAATAAGAGTATTTATAATAACTTTTTTTTTTTCAGGATTAAAAAAAACCAAACCAAACCAAACCAAAACAAAAACAAACAAACAAACAAAAAGAAGTGTGGGAGAATCAGTGATTTACAACCAGTGATTTACTTCTGGATGTAAAGTATACTTATAATGAATAGTGGATTAATTGTAATCTGCCATTGAGGAAACTGTGCCCAGTTTTCCATAAATTTCTACTCAGKTTTAGCAAAGCCTGATATCTTATGTCTTACAAAGCAGGCATAGTGCTTATAAAGTTTGCTCCATAAGGAAGAATCTGAATGTTGACAGTGTTAGTGAGAGAAATGGTTTTTGATTTTGCTTTTAATTAGCTATTTTGTTCAGTGATGAATCACCATGCAGTCTAGGATAATTTAATTCACGCCTTTTGTGCTTTGCATCTCTGTCTTTCAAGAAAGAGCAACAATGCTACTTCCTGGGAGAATGAATTTGATAGTTGCTTTTCAGTGAGAAAAGGTAGCAGGGTTCTATTTGCGGGCTAAATATGTGTACTCAATTAGGGAGTCACAACTTTGCGAAAAGAAGATGAAGATATTTTTAAAAAGGTGAAAAAATGGGAGATAAGGTGTGTTTGTGGCACTATCTTCTTTCACAAACTACCCAGAAGATTATACAGCAGTGTTGAATGGGATGAGGGGGCAAGAAGGGAGTGGAAAAGACTGGAGCTCCTTCTCAGTGYTTTTCTGCAAGGCAAGTTATGAGATAGATAATGCAAACTGCAAGTCTGCTGCTTTTTATTGTGCATTGCAGAAGTACAGCACAAAACATTTGAATATTGCTCTGGTCRCTGAAAATCTTCCTCTGAAGTTACATACCAGATATACTTTTCAGGAAATTATAGTGACAGTGTAGGAGGCCTCTCAGACTACCTGAAGAAGATATGGGTCTTTGGCATAATCCATAAGGATAAATCATTGTATCCAAGGAGATCCAGAGTATCACTCTATGTTTTCTAAAGTATGAGATCTATTAACATTATTTTTAATTTATAAATTCCAGAATTGAAAACAACATTATTATCTATTTTTTTCTTTTTCTTGCAGAGCTTCTTTTGCCAGTAAATGGGAAGACTAGTTTGTAACAYCATTTATCAAAGCACTTACAGACTTTTTGTCCTTTTGGTTCCTTTTTGATTAGGGCTCATGCATTAAGAACTGAAGATATATTTCAGTAAAAAAAAARGAGAGAGGATAAAAAAGAATAAAATATACATAAGCTGTTCAGCAACACTAATTTTTTGAGGGAGGGGTTTGCAAGAACACATTTGCATCTCCCAAAACATTTCCACTATGTTAATGCGTAGTAGAAGTGACAACATTTTCTGGAGTGAGCTTTTCAGCTTTGTGACTCTTTCAATAGATATGAAAAACAGTAATTCATATTTCCCTTACACCTCTGTAATGTACAAATGTCTTGATAAATTAAAGAAAAACAAATATGTATTGATAGCAATGATAAATTATATGAGCTTCTGAGTAAATTTTCCCAGAGGGTGATATTCTCTTAAAGAGGTGCTATGCAAAGTGGAGGAAGATATTCCTGTTTTATAATGCTATATACACATATATAATATATACACATAAGTATATACACATAAATATATATAGCATAAACATACATATAAAGCACACATATGCCATTTGGGATGCTTGAAGTTCCCAAAGCATTCCCTTTGGATGCTTTGAAGACTCCCAAAAGGCAATGGGAGTCATAGARGAAAACGGGAGACCTTCAAAAGCCACAGGAGTTCTAAGTCTGGGAGTTGCAATGGACTTGTTGAAATCATCATACATTTGCATAAAACAGGTTGAAATTAAAGGATGAACTACATYTATAGATGAGCGGGAGAGTGTAGAACTATAAATTTCTTTTGAAGAGTTGTAGTATTTTGGAAAGAATTTTTTAGAATGCATATAACTAATAAGAAAAATGAAACCTATTCCTAACTCTGGTTTTCCTTCAGATTCATGGACAATCACATATTTGTTTAACTTTGCACACTGTGAACATCTTGATTGATTTTGTGGGACTATTCCCAGTGAGTAAAATGAAGCATGTGGACAAAATTTTGGTAGGATTTGAGCTTAAGACATGAAGTTTACAACATATTATGCAGAAGACTGATGGAGGAGCTAATTTGACTGGTGCCAACCTCCTTTTAGCTAAGAGTAAATATGTACCCTAGTGACTGCAAAATGTGACATGAGTATTCTAGAAAGGTTGACAATACACTGGAGGAGTGAGAGCAGCAGATTTCTCATTTGCATATTGTATATCTTCTGCAATGGGTAGTTACTGATTTTTTTTTGCTGCTCTACTAGGCTTTCAATATGTAGAATGTTGAGTATCCGTGAGCTGGCATTTCCTGCTTTAACTAACACATAGATAGACTGTTTCTCTCCAGCAGTTCTAGGAGAATGTTGTGGGCTTTGTGCTGAGTAAAATGGGTGCAGTTATTTCACTGAATGTAGAAATTGCTAGCACCATCTATTGGTTAAAAATATAAAAATTAAAACTATTTTCACAAAATATACATATGCTCAGATTAGACTCTGATTGGATAAATGACTGCTCTTGTTTTAATTATTTTAAATGTCATTAAAATATATGTAAATATATCTTTTTATAGCCAGACATTTTGGCTGGTGTGTACATCTTATTGAAGGCACTCGTGATTTTAAAAATGATTGCTGTTTTGTATAAAGTCCCAGTAAGTATCCAAAAAGAGACTTTTTTTTCATTTCCTCAGAAAGGTAATCAAACTGTGAGATTGGACACAAGCTCAGCTATAACAAAGGCTAATAAAATAAATAAATGAGTATTAGCCTAAAAGTAACCTGTTGGGATTGACTAGTATGGCTATTCTATTATTCAAATGTTCTCACTTTYCCTAAAAAAGACAACAGAATTTAGTAAGAAAAGGAGTTTACTACCACTAGGAATGAAGAAAAGGTTTTTGAATAGTGTTTGTCTTTGTGTTAGGGAGCTCTGTCACAATATAATCACCTAGCCCATATGGGAGCTAACTCCTACTCTTATTGTTTTTACACATTGACTCAACCTCTGCAGTAATAAAGCTAAGGCGAAGGACTTGACAGACTTGACAGGTAAGACACATGTTGATCTGCTGTTAATATGATGGTATATTGACTTCTCTGTGATCTTTGAGGAAGGCAGAGATACAAAGCACAGCATATTTCGCCAATGGCTAAGGCAGATTTTTGGAAAAAAAATATCTAGAGAACTCTTATACTATTGCACGTCTGTACATTYCTTCACATATTGCTTCCTCTGATTTAAGGCCGTTTAAATCAGGTTTGACTGCTATACAGATTTGATGTTGTGAAAGAATACATGATTGAATATGGTGGAACATCCACAGCTAGATTTTTTTTAAATCCTTGTATTGTTCACAACTGCATATGGAGGCTATAYATAAGCTACTGATTATCTTGTGAGGAATGGTAATGATATGACATTTTTTTCCTGATGTTCAATTTATCTCAGCATGAGCTATTTTGTGTTTTCTTGTTTTGGTCATTCTTAAATTCATCCTGGTAAAGTCACTTCAGAAAAAGATCTTTCCCTTCTGAGTTTGCTGAAATAAATAGTGGGGCCCCAAGCTGAGGCTAGAGATAATATTTGGATTGTTTTTATGAAGCATTTAATTATGATGTCTGAAATTCTGATTGAAGGTCAGGATGCATGGGAGCAGAGAAGTATTCAGACTAAATTTTTAATATATTGCCAGTTACTGTAATCAACAGGGAAGTTGAGGAAAGGAGGTATTCTGATTCCTAATATARCAATGGGTAGGATGCATTAATTTCTTCACCTTGAACCTGACATGACTCAACAGTTCCTCTTTCTTTTCCTCAAGAAATTCATGCCAAAGTCCTAATTTAGGAAGTGTTTAGAAGAAAGTTTCAGAAGCTTTTGTAAAGAATGTGTTCCTTCATGGTGCTCTCCAGGCTTGGCTTAAAGGATATATTGAATAAGGAAGCTCTGAAAACAGGAATCCATCCCTGTGCAGCTCCATTTTTGGGGCCAGGTCAACTCCAGTGGTCTCGATGCTTGCATGTTCATTCACAGTCCCTCAAGCTCTGGCTATTTCTCTGGGTATGGGATTCAGGGAAATAAACACCTCAAAATCAGTTCTAGGAAGAAAATGATTATTATCAACTTTGATCATGTCACAGGTTACTGTGAGAACTGGTTTCCAGTCATACTGTTTAGTAGTCATACTAAACAAGGAAGGATAGGAAGCTTTACATACTTTTGTCATTAGCATTTATGTTTTGTGGGGTTGCATGCTAATTTATTTTAAMGGCAGCAGTGTAACAACAGAGTTATATGCTCTCCAATATCTAAGAACATTTCTGTCTGAACTGGCTTCTAATCCTTTGCTTTAATCCTACACCTTCCTTGTCCTCTTTGAAAAATAAATCATCTGCAAATGGTGCAATTTGTGTGTGAAACCCTATCCATTCTCTTCTCCCTGGCAAAATGTGCTCTGGGTTCAGACATTTATTTTATCTGTGGAATGACTGTTGGCCTCAATTCGGAGGTGAGTAATCACAGTGGATACAGCAGAACATGTAAAAATTCCCAAGCTAGCTGTGAATGAATTAGTTGGAAGACAAGGATAGCCTCATTAGCAAGTCAAATACTTTAATGTATACCAGATAGGTATGATAATAGAAGGTAGCATACTAATGTGTATAGCACAGGTRTCTGTGGCATTGTAGGTAACACATGGCATTGCATTGTTCATATCCCATAAGAAAACCTGCCTCTGCTACATGTTATGGCCTTGACAGGGAACTGCAACGTTAAGTCTACCTTGGCAGAATTTTTGCCAGTGCAAGCAGCAAGGAGGAAGGAAATTGGCAGTCCCTATGTGCCTTCTAGCTGGTACTGGCTTCGGAAATATTGTGTCAAAGCATGATATACAAATAACTTTCCAGTTCCCAGAGGGAACTTTGGACTAGCTATCATATGTTTTCCCCTTAGGTCAAGAAGGAGAATCTGAATATAATAAAACCTAACATAAGGCAGTTTACATTTATTATGGAAATATTTATGTCATGTTTCCTTGCAGAAACAGTTTTTTCTTTTTTCTTTTTTTTTTTTTTTTTTTATCTAGGATGGCTTCAGACATGAAGAAAGGCTTAGCTGGAGGGGAGTCTTCTTTAGAAGATATTTCAAAAACCCTAAAACAAAAATAAACTATGGAAAATAATGAGTTTTTGATCTCATATCTCAATAAACCTTGTGGGGAAACTTTTTGCAATGTTATAATCTAATGAGAATGCTGTTTTCCCTCCTGAGAATCAATATCACCTTGTTTATCTCTGGATATGTCTCAGCAGTTAGTTACAGTCCTCATTGACCATTCTTGCTACACCATCTTCCTTACTCAAAAATCTCTGCAGCTGCATCATCTCCTAAAAGAATTGTCAACGACATAATTGAGTTTGAAAAGCTGTTTGGTGTCTCTCAAGCTGTCTTGCTGTGCATAAGCACTTTCTTTGCCCTGCTCTACTTCACATGTTACAGGTGAAGCCGAATTTGCACCAAATCCTTTCAAATTTAGCTAGCTCTTTCCTATAGCTACTAGAAGATCAAATTTTGTTGTCTTGAAATAAAAGGTTCAGAGATTTGAAATTCTAATTTGGAGGTTGCTGACAACATAAGTCATACTTCATTAAATAAACGAAGGTGTGATTTCTTAATAAGTTATATGTATTACAAAATTCAATGAAAGTCCAAAAATTGCCMTGTGAGAAGTTGTACAGAAATGCTACAAGCTAAGCTTAGACAGACATGTTTAACCTTACAAATGGGAATGAATCCTCGTTTTGATTACAAAGACAAAATTGTACATATAATAATAGCATTTTTTTTCTAATGAGAATTCTTAATTTCTTGAAAGACATTCATGTATTATGTGGATTACGGTCTTTTAAATGCCATGTGGCTGCTTAGACCCTGTCTCTGATCTATCATGAAAACATTGAATCGCTTTGACTTACTGGAGTAGTAAAAAAAATCTTAACTTTTTACAAAAAGAAAAAAAATGTATTACACCTATTCYCACTTTTTCCCTTGCTGAAATTGAGCATAATCACTAGAAAATGTCTTTCTAGTACACAGTAAATTAAAATTGAACCYTTTCATGGTTGTAAAATAATTTTACAATCACATTGCTAAATCATTAGAAAAGATAGMATCCGATCATTCTTACAGACTATGCAAAAAGGTATCAACGCAATGTATRTACTACATCAATGAGATGATTCATAAAGTGAACCCTTCCATTGGGACCCTAATATGGTCAAGGAAACWTTTTTTTTAATCCAAAATTCTATTTTCTTGCTTCTGTCCATTCTTATAACACTGTCCTATGGAGTGAAATTCATTAGGTTTATYCTGCTTCCAAAAGATGAACTATTTTATATAAAGAAAGTCTGGCAATATTTTCTTTTGTCATTTATAAGAAAAAGGGTATGTCTTCATGGTGTTTACATATTTTAGTCCTACCTTCTTAGTACTGTCTTTCTATCTTTGTTTCTTYTTATTTTTTCTCTCTCAATTGATAGTTCTGAAATGATTTACTATTTAAGAGAACAGAAAACATATTCTTTCTCTACAGCTCAGGTTGTGCTTGACTGGATTACATTCAAATAAATAGGAAGTGAGGAATAAAGGACTTAAAGTACATTATTTTTCAGGCTGATGTCAGAGCCTGATTTTGTAGTGACTCTGCATGCAGAATACTCATTAACTGCAATGCAACTACAGAAAGCTCATACAAATGTCCACCCAATCAGAATAAAAATAGCTAGCATAAATCCCTGAATGGGCTTTGATATGGCTTTCATTTTAGACTGACCTTCATCTTAAATCTGTTCCCTTATGCAACTACTGCTGTGCCTGATGTTTTTTCTAATACACGAGGTAAAGATCTATTGTTTCTCCAGAACAGGAAAGCTCCATCAGCAATAAAGCATAGATCCACTGGAGGTGACTTTCATTGAAGAGATTGAAGTGTAATTTGGGTGGATTAGAGTATCTAGCACCTGCCAAACTGTCAGGCAGGGAAGAAGGTCTGATGGGCCTTTCCCTGACGGGCCCTTCTCTTCTTGCTTACAATTTAAGAGATTGTATGATGGCCTAATGGCCCTACTGTAGGAGTCTGCTTTGGCTTAAAGGCTACCATRTTTCTTCAGAAGTTCCTAAAAGCACCAAAAAATATGAGCGCTCAGAAGACAGTCTTATAAAAAGACGTGTTGTGAAGACTTAAGAAAATATTTATATGAAGAAAGTGTTGCAGATTACCATTTTCTGAAAAGAACACCGAGATAACTTTTAATAACAGCATAACTTTAAAGGAATAAAACAAGGTACTAGAAAGCTCTTGAATTCATTGGGAAATGGCATAATAGGAAGCAAATGCTGAAAGTTGATGATCTCCTCATTGAGAAAGTACATATGTATTTTTAGATGCAAGGTGATTAACAGATAAAAAAGTGATCAAGGAGTTTTCATCTTTCAATATCTTCACATCAAATGCATTTCAGTCTGAAGAGGTATACTTTAATCAAAAAAGAGATACTGCATTCACTGTGTACAGACTAGTAGAAATTGTAGTGATTGTGTCTAGTCTCAGACACAAAAATTACTRATAAAAGTACTGCTACAGTCAGACACATGGCATCCTTAGTTCACAAATGCCAGCCCCTTGCAGCTTACGTTCACCCTATTCTTGTGTAACCCACAGTTCAGTGTGAGTTCTAGCTGCTTCAGTAAGTCAGACAAGCTACTTCAATAAGCCAATACAATGGGATGTTCAAAGGATTTAATAGTTTGTTGGTCCTTATCACATAGGCTGAATAAAAAAAAAAAATGAGATTAGTTGAATATTTAGCTAAAATTTGGAATATGCTAGAAGTACCTCATTATCTTCTTAAATATCTCAGTAACCTGGCCTTTCTTAAGTTTGGTCTGTGTTGCCCTAGGAAGTGTCTTTGATTTCTGTCTTTAATGCAGTAGCTCTTTCTTCACATGCTTTCTCTTCACTGGGACTATTAGGACTTCCTTATTATTTATATGGGTTGGAATACTTAAATCTTTTTAATTTGCCCTTCAGGAGGACTTTTCCCTTAGATTTTCACTTATGAATCTTGTCCATGACTGATGCCAGTTGTCATAGCTTTTCTCTCTCCTTTTAGTCTTTGCTCAGGGATTTGAAGTGTCATACACAAACAGAAATACAATACTGCTTTTTTKGGGGGATTCAACCTCCCTCTCTTCATTTCCAACATTTTCCAATTTCAATTCTCTAATTAGTATGTTCTTAGCTCCTCAGGTTGAACTATCTCTGTTGATAGCATTTCCAAAATGATGACAAAAATGTATAATTCATGTATCTCAAGAATCAAATATTATCTAAGCAACTTATCAATGTTGGACAAATGTGATTCTGACTATAAAGAATATGAAATATAATTATATGTATGAAGATTAAATAAAATAAAGAAACAGAACAAGATATTTAGAAATGATTTGTTAGCCGTGCAAAGTAACTTCCCACTTGCTATACATACTGGCAACTTCAGATTTGACACATTATATAGAAAACCAAATTAGAAGATGAAATATCTTTTTACTATGAGGGAAACAATTTGAATTGTGTTGTAGAATAGTATAGTGGGACCTGGTGTCACCTGCTGGGACAATGGAGCTTTACTTGACCTTCTCCTCAGGCTGTCAATGCTTCATATGTTCTGGACGTATACCAGTTTGATAGCCCTTTTATTTAACTTTGATAATATTTTGTTTCTTTTTACTCTTTCTGCTTCTCTTTCTCTGTCTATTTTTTTCCTCTCTCTTTTTTATTTTTGCCTTTGTATCAAAGACATTTCTTCACACACCAAAATTTGGTATTGGTTTTAAGAAGATACCCAGATCTATTTGGAAAGGTGAATACCAACACATCTCACAGAACTATGCAAATTTCGTATTGATGTGACCATTTTTTTTTTTTATTACAAGGATTTTGTGGCCTCTACTACATCGATTTTGGACAGCCTTCAATCTAACCTCTTTGCAAATATTCCTCCTTGACTGACAGCATTGTGTCTCAAGAGACACTGGGAGCTGTAGTCTCTTCCCTTGTAGTTTTCCTCCCTTGTCATCTCAAATGTCATTTTTGAAACATTTATCAGAAGACATTGTCATTGGACAAATAATGGGGCTACGTGATAGTAGCTCAGAAGGATATTACACGGTCTCTCTGCTGCAATGACAGGTACTGCTGTTGGCTGCTTGAGATAATAGGAGAGTTCAGATCTGTCAATAGATGCGGAGGGAAGGACACAGGACACTGTGTGAAATGGCACTGCACATGCTCAGTGGGGACAAGACAGCAGTCAGTGTGGAATAAGTGCAGACTGCAGCAGAGATAGTGCTCCTTGGGAAATGATAACTTTTGTTGAAAGGGCAAGAGAGAGATCTGCTCACAGAACTTGTGTGCCATGCGACGTGCATCAGCACAGTGCACATATGATAGCAATTGTCTACTTTTTTATACTTCGTTTACAAATATTGCATAGTTTTCTACAGTATTTCTTATAATTGTTGTTTGTATTTTTCATAATGAAATCTCCTTGTCAAAGTAATTATTTTCCACTTTAGTATTGCTCTTAATTTTGTCCATACTTCAAATGAATGTCTAGGATAGGATAAAAAGGGGAGAGAGGGGGCTTTCCGAAAACAACTAAGAGCATAAGTCACTTTGGGGAAGTTTTCAAAGAAACTGTGAAGCATAAAGGACTCTCACATGGCTCATTCCCACAGTAATGAAAGGAAGTTAAGTCTCTACGCCTGAAGGATCTGTCTTGATTTTCACTGAAACTTGAGCTCCAAAAATTGCACAGTCAGTCTTATTTTTATAGTATTTAGAAGCACTTTGGGCATTCCAAAATAAAATAAAAGAATACAGATACACTATCCTATCCTGAAACAGTCCAKGATCCAAATTTTGCTTTGATGTGACAAACAAGGAAAACTGACAGAACTGACATAACGAAATGAGAAATCACAATCCAACAAGACAATACATTTAACAATTTCAGCATATGGTCCTTGTCCTGAAGTCCTGAAGTGTTGCTTTTGTTTGCTACAAACTGTGTCATCCGTTATGTCCAAGAATGGTATTTTTTCTTCCTTGCTATGTAACATATATGTTACATACAGCTAATTAATAGAAAAAAGAAAGAAACAAAAAGAAAGAATATAGAACACCAAGAAAGCAGTAAATCTGAAGTGGATAGAATTAGTAAATTAGTAGTTAAAAATTATGATCTAAAATTTTGGGGGGGATTTTTAATGATTTTTTTTTACTTTCTATAATTTTTTTTTTTTTTACTAAATTTGTAAGTAAGTCAAAGGATACATAGAAGATATGCCAAAGCCTTTTCTACGCCTTAATGTTTATAGGCAGCTCACCTGCCRCTGCATTTAAAATGTCAGTTCTGTCTATGTTATCACTCTGCAATAGTGTTGCCGTTTAGGTTAAATAYCATGATTTAAGTGCTCAAGTTTTATTGAGAGCTAATGGAATATTTCCCAGAGTTCAAAGTTTTAGGGGCTTTCACCTTTAGTTAATAGTTTATAAGGTTCTTTGAATTTCTTAGATGAAAAAAAAGTTATAGAATTTTCTTGCATTAATTATTTCTGTAATAAGTTGTGCTAGAACAGAAATAAGTTTTCATATGAAGTATTTTTTTACAACTCTGGCCAATCAATGTATCTTCATTTTTTTAGCTACTTTGGATTTTTTCCTTCCTCTTSTATGTACTTTCTATTAAACGAGGAGTTTAAACTGTGGGAATAATAGAGCCCTTGTAAGCTCTTTCTGCACTCACTATTCATTATTTATCCAGTGACCAGGTACAATGGAAGCAGGCACAAAGCTAAATACGTTTGGACTAACTTTGATGCAGACAGTTCATTGTCTGAGAAAAAAAAAAAAAAAAAAAAAAGCATTTAAGCCTCAATGTTCTCCATCCCATGATTTTCAATCCCTGCCATACACCCCTTCCTCTCTTTTCTCTTTTATTAACTGCTTTACTACAATGTCCTTTAGACTGTGGTAACTGGCACTGCCTGCACAATCTAGTACAATGGTACTATTCATCCCGGCTGTGCCATTTATAGATTCCATAGCATCATCCATCCCTGTGGTAAAGATCATTCCGCCTTGTCACTTTCTGTCTTTTGAGGCAGTGATTGCTGAAGCAAAGAGCAATATTTGGGTTATGATTAGTATATCCAAGCCAGAGCCCTGTCTCCAAAAAGCTGAGATCAAGTCGGCCACACTGAGAACTAGCATGCATATCCACACATACGATATAACAAGACATGCAGGGTCTGACATCGTCATGCTTCAGCAGAGCCAGCACCAGGTGCCCTGCTCCTTCACACACCCTGCTTGCCCATATACTGAGCAGCATCAGCATCCTCCACAGGGCTCCTGCTCTCCTGCCTTTGAGGCAGCAAAATGCCACAGAGCAGACAGAAGTGGCAGTGAGGGGAGTCCAAGGAACACCTTGATGCTGACAAGGTGAACTCCAGAATGAATGTGTTAGTATTGGCTGATCTCTCAGCGCCAAAGCTCTTATCTAAGCTTCTCATGAAATGTGGTTATGGTTCCCATTAGTTTGAACATGGGAATCCTAGTGGCATGAAAAGTCACTCTTGGATTGACAAGTGGTTCTCAGTTTTCTTTTTCTGTTGCTTTATTGTTTAAAATCAGACTTTCTGCCTTTCTATTTCTTTCTATGTAAAATACTTATTTTTATCAGAAGTTTTCAACTTACACAAGAAGCTCTAAATATTTGTGTATAGGATCCTTATATATCCCATACTATCATATTACTATAACTTTATCTGCCCAGATTGGAAAGGGAAGAAAGGAACAAAGGAACAAAAGAAGGAAGCAAAAGAAGAGAAAAAGAATGAGAAAATCAAGTATGAAGGATGGAAGGAGTGARGGAGGAAAAACAGTATAGGATAGGGAAAGAGATATAAACCATCCAGAAAAAAAGAACTGTAAAGATATCAATAATAAGCTGCTCAGAGATTCATTTATAAACTTAGTTGTACTAAAACAAATACACATAGACGGATGTCTGTTCTGAGCTTTGGGCAACCTGGCCATCTGTTTATGTCTATTTCTCTGCCACTACATCATGAATTAACTATACCACATGATAACTCAGGAAACCCAAGCAGCAGCAAATGTTCAAATGCCACACTGCAAGCTTAATCCATAAATCAAATCAACACTAAATTACACCAGCAATCCTGTCAAAACTGAAAAAAGTGCTAAAAGCACCTCCATCAAAAGCACACTATCAAAAAAAAAAATTATGTTGATATGTATTTCTGATCATGGCTTGCTATCATTTAATCTTTTACTTGTACAGTGAAAATTAAGTTTTTCCTAACCACCTATGCAACATTTATAAGAAGGTTCAGTTGATTCTGATTCTTGGGGATGTCTGGAGTTGTACTGAGAATCAGAAAATGGGCAGCTATTCATAGTGCTGTGGATCTTACTAACCTTTATTATAAAATATGCTTGTTTTTTTTTCTTTTTCAAATGCATTATCTGAATGCTAAATCATATCTGAAAGCAGAAACTAATTTTGTAAGTAACATAGACTGCTATCAAGTAAGGATTTAACAGCCTTTGTGAGGTTTCTGGTTTTAACTTTCATTTTAAGAATATCTACTTTGAGACTTCTTCCTCTCTTTCCTTTCACCGAATAATAGATAGAAGGGTCCTTACAGTTTAAGTCTGTTAAATTAAGTAACAACCAGGCAAATTGTGAGACCATCAAATTCACTCAAGAAGGTATGAACCTTCCCAGTTTCCAGATGACCAGTTCATTCTTCATATCCTGATGGTCTGTCTGACCTGTGAAATGAAACTCCAAGGCAAACATGCCTGATATTACTCACTTGATAATTGCCGTAAAAGCTCCAGATGTCAGCACAATTTCCAGCTAAAAGCACCTTTGCCTTCAGCCTCTAATTCAGCTTCATGTCTTCTCTGCTGAACACATGGTAAATGAAAAGAGTGCCTGAAATTTCTGAGGAAGCTTAGTAAGGTAGCTCCAAGTATGGCTCATTGCAGGAATTCTGTCTGAGGTAATAACAAAAGGCTATCTAGAATAAAAAGTAAAGCTCCTTGAAAGCAGAGATGAATATTTTCACTCTATTGCTCTGTCTGCAACAGGAGTAGTCTAAATATGAAACAAGATCCTCTGCCTATGAATCAAGAGGATGAGTCATCTAAAGGGAGAGGGTATGCTAGGTAATATGTAACATCAGACGGCAGTGCCATGCACTGACCCAGACAAGAGTGCACATTGTAGAGTCTGTTAAAATTAATATTTACTTCCTATTTAAATATTTATATTTATATTTATATTTATATTTATATTTATATTTATATTTATATTAATTTGTTAAAAGGTATTTATGGCTCACTCTAAGATAAAAAAAATACTGTAGTGCAACCATTTTGGCAGCTGGCTGACTGTGCTGCAACGGTTTGCCTTGACATTCGCATGCGTATAACACATTTGTGATATAGAAGGCAGATTTTTTGTGTTTCTGAGACATTCTTGAATTGAATAGTATTAAGTAGTCGGCCTATGAATGACTAACAATTTTCATATTAGATGAAAAAAAAGATACTGCACTTTGGTGTAATAAGGATATAGAACTTCTCACTTTAAGTCCTCCCTCTCCTACTTAAATGTGATGTTCTTGGAACTTTTCTCCTTGAAAAAGAATATAAGTTGTTCTCTAAAGCTTAGATCAGCTTAGATCAGCAAATACTTTTACATATAGAAATAAATTAAGGATCAAATTTTCTGTCTCACTGAAGCTAGCACCTACCTTATGAACTACTTGCATCTCATTTAGATGATTGGCAAATATAAAGTATAAGAAGTTAACAGCATCTGTGAGATGATGAACAGGTTGTGCATTTGAAAGGATGAGAAAATAGCCTGATTAATCCAGAGCTAAATTTTTCACTGTCGAGATGATGTGAAACAGTGTTTGTGTCATCAGCTTTTTTATCGTGACAGCTTTGTTTCCAACAGTTAACTATGTCAACCCATGTCTTCAAATTCTATTTTCAGAAATGATGAGGTATTAGACCTCTCCTGGCACTGTAAAAGAGTAGATTTAACTGGGACAGAACTGAGTCTAGGTCATAATGTTTGACACTACAGCCAGGCTTAGCTATCTTACTGTAATCAAGTGCTACTACAAAACAATTCAAAACTCTTACTGAAATGCAGAATGAGAGATTTTAAATCCTTAAACCTCTTCCTCCCCTCCTCTTACCACCCTGTGCCTCAAATGATTCAGGTTATAAGTTGTTCAAAACCAGGRCTAGTCCTTTTGCTTGACTGATGAAACAACAAAACACTGGTATGCAACATATACCCTCACTGTTCTTTTCATGTAAAAGCACCTTTATGATAAAGGATGTTGGATAAAAACATTCTGAAAGGGCAACAGTTCCTGCTATTTAAAAAGAAAACATCAGTGTGTCTCTCATTTGTTCTCAGCAAGCTTGCTGCTCCTTTTTCCATTTTCCTTAGCTGCTAATGCTATCTTGCTGTAGCACTGTTCAGCAGACCCAGGGGAGGCAAATGTCAGTTTTCCAGATGGCAAACTGCCAGTCTGGAGATGCAGCATTGAAAACCACTCGGGGAATTCACTTTGTTGCAGGAGCAAAAGAACATCACTTCATAACACACCTTGTGTATGGGATTGGTTCACAACAGCTGCAGAAGTAGCCAGAAAAGAAGTTTCAGCAGATCTCCTCAAATGCCTGCTAACATGGTGTCAGCTTTCTACATGGCCCCAGCAGCTGTTTGAAGTTATTTCCAATTTAGAGAAAGAAAACATCCCTCTTATGAAAAATAGACATTTTCATCTAAAAATTACCAGAGTCAAACTGACTTATTTTTGACTTGAACTGAAACACTATTTGTTTCTTAAAATACTTCTTGGAGACGTTAGGTCAGATGTCCATCTAGTATTCTTAAACACTTTTTACCTATAACGAGGAAAAAAAATTGCCAAAACAGCAAGTCTTGAGTGGAAAAAGGCTTTATTATCATTAGTACCTCTTTTATGGTATCTCTATTCAGATGGTAAGATGTTGGAGTATCTGGTAGAGTGTGATTTGAGAAAAACAAAACAAAACCCCAACATTTATTAGATATTTTAATAAAATATCAGATATTTTAATAAAATATTAAAATGCTGGAATTCTTTKTATTCAAGATGTTATTCAGGTAGAAAAAACAAATGTCATAATGAATTATCACACTCGGATTATTTTTTCTTATACTTTCCAGTGTAACAGTATACTTCTCTGGGAAGCATGCGCATGCATTATTTTAGATTTTAAAAGAAAAGGCAGTTTGATTCTGGTAAATCAAACAAGTAGGAAGTGCTTGTTTTTCAGAATGTTTAGGAATGTGCTGTGCTGAAGCCCTAAAAAGTAGAGTGGCTGCCTGCTGCTTGAGTAGAGTCTAGCTAATTGTCTAGCTTGAACATAGTCTAGCTAATATCCTTTCACAAGTAAAAAGATTATGGAGATGGTATAGCTCCTTCCTACACTTGGTACTGACAATCCTAGGTGGATGGAGGAGTCACATAAAACATCTTTACCTCTATCTTGCATTGAACAAACATCTTGTCCAAAAAGGACAACATTTGTAGAGAATTTGTTGAGAGTAGCCAACTCATCTCCTAGTCTTCCCTTTTCATTCCAGACAGCAGTAGATGTTAAGCAAGAAAGTGGCTTAACTACAGCTTGCTTCAAGGTTATTTTGAAGATATCTGGGGAAATAGAAGTATATTGGCTTTCAGCAGAAACCACAGAGGGGTGCAAGTGATTTCTTGCCCCTTCCTTTCAGATCTCATTTAAGATTTCCAATCAAAAAGTGTCATTCAAGAGTTACTTTCATAGCAATGACCAATGTTCTACTGTGTGTTTTCTAAATAATTCTCTTTCTATTTTATTTTAATCTTTATAATATCAGGAATAAGTAAATTTGAACAATGTCCATTTAACCAGGTTTTGATGAAAACAATTAGAATAAAACCAATTTTCATATCAAGTAAAAAAAATAAAATACATTCATTTACTCAAAACTGATGAATTACTTTGAGAAATAAGTTTTTTAGAAAGATTCACTGAGGAGATTCTGACTAAGGAGATCAGCTGCAGCTTCTTTAAATTTTGTTATCAGATTAATGCTCCAAAAAACAAAAAAATTATCTCTACGAAAAAGCCTTTCGAAGTGGACATAATGCCTGTACTAGAAAAAAAATCATATTTCCATATTTAGATGATCAACATAATATTGTGTTAATTTATATTTGCATAAGGCTCCAATTACTGTTTTGTATTTGCAAAAAATCATTTACACAGATATTGGTGCATGTTTGTTCATGCATAAAGTTAATTGCAGATGTTGCAGCTGTTATTAAAAATTCGATCTTGCTTTACCATGTAAGTCCTATTCAAAATAAAGTTTCATTACATTATGACCCAATACATTTGAAATTGCTGTCTTTTCATCATACAGCCAACATATCAACAAAAGCATACAACATCATTTTCTAAAATCAACTTCAATAATTTCTGTGATCTGACCAAGGCAAAAAACTAATAACATTCCATTCCTAAGAAAAGTACATACCAGCCTGATAGAACAAGACTTTTGAAAAGTCTTGATAAATAATAATGTTTTGACTAAAGTTAAAGAGTTCTTTTTTTTTTTTTCTTTTTTTTTTTTTTTTTTTTTTTTTATCTTACTTGCTTGGCAAGCTCTAAACAGGTACAACTTCAGTTACTCAGTTATAAAGATAATCAACTGTATTATGAAACAAATACAATGACCATCTTTGCCATCAAGTGGTTAATTACTTATTTGCAGCAAATTGTCATCTGGTCAACTAACTTCTCACCTGAAATTTAGAATAAAGACTTGTATTATTTAATCAATCAGGGAATAAAATACAAACGTAATCCTTATCTCATAATCTTCTCATGTTACTGAGTGGAGGCTCTGCTGTCCTGAGTTATTTCTTGAGATGTAAATGTAGTGTTTTCTTTCACAGAATTCACAGATTCACAGAATATTTAAGGTTGGAAGGGACCTCTACAGATCATCTAGTCCAACCTTCCTGCTCAAGCAGGCACACCTAGAGCATGTGGCACAGGGTGGCATCCAGGCGGGTTTTGAAGACCTCCAGAGTAGGAGACTCCGACTTTCATGAACTAAAAGACAATTTATCTGTCCCCTGTAGGTTGCTAGAGCATGCTCATCATTGCTGTATCAGAAAGCTTCAGTATTGCTTATATCATTGTGAGTAGCATTTGTCATATGCTTATTTCCTCAGTCCACTGAAGAAGAATGGAGGCCAGCTAAGTGTTTTATTTGGGGCTTTACAAATTTTCACATGCACATACATAGTGCTTGAATATCACTTTYGAAAACTATTTCTCAGCTCACTTATGGTACGATTTTGAAGTCAGTTGGAGACCGAATGTCATCAATATGACCTCTCCTTTTGGATGGAAGTAATATAACACAGTGATAGTCGGTAACATGAAGAAAGTGACTAAAATTATTTAAAAGAGGAGGAACAAGTGACCTGTTAATGAAACATGAGTAATAGCCCTGGATGGCACTTGAACCTTTTTGCACTGTGAGAAAAAAATGTATTTTATTAGATTCAAACAGAGATAGGATTATTCTTAACCATTTTTCAGAAGGTTTTTTTTTTTTTTTCCTCTCAATATATTTCAGCTAACTGCAAGTAGAATTAAATCATCCCATAAAGGTAATTAAGATTTCTTTTGCTTTTTTTCTGGGTGGTTTCAGATTGAAAGGGTAAAATGTCATCAAATTCAGAAATTCTAGGAGTTSAGCAGTTTTTATACCCTGCCACTTTATAGCTTCCTTTTCTTTATTTTTTTTTTAATATTATTATGTCATTCATATAAAATTTCCTTTTCTTTTCTACACTGTTATTCCAGGGCATTGGAAAAGTCCCTGTTCACAGGTGAATGCAGCCCCAGCTGCTCAAAGTATCCTATTCTCTGAAGCAATCACTTAATGTGTATTAAAGACAGAGCTCTAAGACAGAGCTCTAAGGCTTCCAAGAGTATTAAGTTCCTCACCATTTGTAAAACCCCAGGAAACTGAAGTCTCTTATTGGACTGGAGTTTTAAATGTCAAAGACAACTTTCCAAATTACTGCCAGAAATATAAGGATGTACTGTGCTCTAGGATCATAACCCTGGACTCAAAATGCTGGCAAGGATAGTCGTTGGCATTTTTCAGGGTTTCAGGCCAAATCCAGCACAACTAATGCTTCATGTAAGATTTGGCTGCAAATTCCCCCACTAATTTAATTTTCTTGGGGTCTCTAATAGGTATTCCCTGCCAAATGCCATACTACAATATTTTTAAGGCCTTGCCTGGGATTTCACATTTTGCTTGAGAGAGGAGCAGTGTGCGGCTGTCCTACCTCCACTGCCTTTCCCTTTCCTCTCTTGCCTCTGCTAAAAGACAGCTGGAGGGAACCTCTTTTATCATTTTTACACTCCTTTCTCTGCTCCCCCTTTCCGACTAGCTTTACTTCCTGCTCACTTTAAAAGGGGCTACTTCTATTACAGATGCATTCAGGGGTGTATCCCAGGAAGGTAAGAAGGAATTAAATGCTGGGAATAAAGAGCACCTAGATGTGATACACTGAGCATCCTAAGTCTACCAAACATCAGCTGCATAAATGAAGCAGCACTGAGCTAGATGAAACTATGCGTGACTCTGAATAGGTGTTTTTTTTCTTCGTTATTTTTTTTTTTCTTATTTTGGTTTGCCTGTGACTCTAATGAAAGCTGTATGGTGAAATATCTCGGATAGGTCATAGCTATCTTTTTAGCAATTGTCATTCCCCTTGCTTCTGTAGATGACAATTTGGAAAGTTTGCTTCAATGCATTGCAGCTCAGAGCACCTCTTAGAAATGGAGCTTGATGGCACCAGGCCTCGCAGTTCCCCTGCTGAATGTGACCCACCCACATTATATAAGATCCATTCACATGAGCATAGCCTGTAGGAAACTTCAGCTTTCACTTTCACTTTTTCTTTTCCTTTTTTTTTTTTTTTNTTTTTTTTTTTTTTTTTTTTTTTTAAACAGGTTAAATTCTGAGTGCAAAAGGATCTGCTGACATGCTTTTATTTTTGGTCTACTCTTTTATGTGTAGTTAGGAGTTTTGAGCTTTCATTTTTTAAATTTATGTGTTATCAGTTTTCTCAGTAGGGTAATAGCTACTTCCTGACTAGCTATCTTTCAATAAAGAAAAGCAGGATAGAGAATCTTCACTAATCCTGAGGTATGAATATGAATGTTTTGCATGCATAATAATTCAAAACCTCCCTTTTCCACCAAAAACTTATCCTTCCCCTCCCCCATCTTGCATACTGAAATTCTCCACAGCAGCTATTCCTGATTACACTTAAAAAGTGATTATATCTGTTGTCAATTTGGGTAAATTATTAACATCAAATCTAGCAGCAGGCTCCCTGACTTTAAATTTCAGGCTTCCCCTTGCAAAGAAGGACAAGCTGAGGGAGAAAAGACGTAGTTGAAGGAAAAGGGCAGAGTGGGTAGGTTGGGAGGAATTGTAAGTAGATAAGAAGAAAAGTAACTGACCAGGAAATTGCTTCAAATTTTAGATCAGTGTAGAGGTGTTTTTCTGTTTTCTCTCACGTTTCCAATATATGGATTACTATTAAAGCAAAGACATTGATTTAGGAATTGTACAGTGTCTAACCGGAACAGAGGTAGAGGGAGGAGAATTTTTTTTTTAATTGTGCCCCAGCAGTGACAGTGAGCTACTATAGCCACTCCTTGCTTAACAACTACCTGCTTTTTAGAGGTTATTTAGCAAGCAATTTCTGACTGGATTCATAAAACAAAAATTTATTGAATTCTAAGCAAGGAACGATGAAGATAAATTGGGATATGTCYAAACGAAATTAAAAATTATTACTTGTACATAATTCAAAGTAAGGCTGGCTATACCRTTAAACTTGCAGTTAACAATGTTAGGAATTAAAGATATGAAACAGATAAAGATGGATGTCTCACTTTCTTGGTTTCAACCTGTGCTGTTTAAAATAAGTATTATAATAATTGATCTATGTGAATGATGTGTGTGTGCTAAATGATGCTTGATGTATGGCACCAACTTCCCTCTTCTGGCACTGATGGATGAGCTTAGCCTTCCTATAATGAAAAGATGGTCAAACTTTCAATTACACATATCGCACCACCACAGACAAAGTGAGATGAAAATAAATTTGATACTATTCAGCTACTGCCATCATAACATTAGCATGGACCAAAAAAAGATTTAATCGAAACTGTGTGAGAATGAAATGGGTTCCATTTTATATTAATTCATGAATATATTACGGTGTAGCATTAAATTTGAAATACACACCTCTTTTTATTTCAGAGCATTTGTTACATTACCTCCTCTGGGATCAATTGCACCATAAGAGGGATTCATGTAGAGTCATAAAGCACCCTGGGGAAACTCACATGAAAAAAAAAACCCTGTTACTGAAGGAAAGAAAAATTCCTTTCTTCCTCACGCACATCTTTAGAAACTGAAGTATAACATCCAGCATACCTTAGTATGAGGTGCAGGGATGCCCCAACAGTTGAGGATTTAGTTCTTATTATCACAGGTTGCTAATTATTCTGACATTTTCAGGATAAGCTGACAAGATAATGCCATTTCTGCAGCAATTAAATCTTAAGCAGAATAGTAAGAATCATTCCAAAGTGCTATCTTTTCTTCCTGTTTAACAAGTCCTGCAAAACAAGAAATGCAAAGAAGGAAAATTTGTCATGAAATCAGGTATGGATTTTTCTCTAAGTCATTAGAAATCAGCATATGCATGAAATTTAATAGTCACTTAAATCCAAGTATTTTCCTTTTTTTTATGTGCTGTAATTGTAGATACTCATCTATATAAATATCTAATTCTTTTTATATTATTGCAGGAATTTCTCAACTTAATTTGTGGTGTGCGTAATTTATTTTAGTAGACTTATATAGACTGACTGAAGACAGACTTTCAAGATGTGATTCAGATCACAGATTAAAATGCTCAATATAATGATAAACTAGCTATCCAAATTCCCATTGCAGTCCCTTGCAATTAGCTTGATAGAGTCTAGAGAGTCATCCAGCAGAACAAATACAGACAAACAGATAAAAGKCAGATCTAAAGTATTGTAGGCTCCATGCACTGTCCAATACAGAAAGGGTACTTCTCAAGTACCTATAAATGGCTGGTTTGTGACATTTAGGTTGAGAGCAGGAATAGCAGCAAATACCCCAGTATGATGCCCAGCACTTTGACTGACTTGAGCCCCCATTTCATGAGCTGGCAAACTCCGTCTTGATGTCCTAAAACTGAAATGAATGCTGCCCTCCTCAACTCATGCAAAAGCCTAGTTCAGTTGAATAACCACCTATTAATATGAAATTTTCCTTACCCCTATTTGCATATATATCATAGAAAAACACAAACGGAAGAGGAAAAGAACTTATATTTTTATAATTAAATCTCAATTTAGAGACCTTTATTGAATCTCATCTTTTTTTCACAGMCTCCTTAAGTCTCACATGGCAATGTTTTCAGATTCTCTTAATGAATAAGTGTTTCTGTACTTTTATTTATTCACAGTGCTTCTTCGAATGTCTTTCTTCTGTGACTTTGTTGAAATAGGACCTCACTAATTAATAAAGAATTTAGAGTGAGAGCTTACAATTCATTTTCTAAATGGGTTGATACTAATTTCTGTTATTTTCTGTCATATTTCTGACACAACCATACACCATTAGCAGATGTCCTTTTCCAGATCCAGCTGTGTGTGCTCTGTTTATATGTTATTGCTCCCAGATGCTTACCACAGATTTTCAGCTGGAGAAGGAAAATTGAGTTAACCCATGCCAAGTGATACATTTTAGGGAGTAATCTCTCAAGGACTTCCACAGACAGAGCAGAASCTAGTGTCTAGCAGACTAGCAGTAGAGAGCAAGGGAGTGGCAATATCCACCTCACATGACACAGTTCTTCATAAACCAGTCTCAGTTCATGGCCTTTCTTTTCATTATTTTCCTGTTGGGTAGMTGTTTCCAATAAGATGTCCACAAGATTTTCCCCTAATAGTGATAATTAATACAACACCTAATAATCTTGTGGACAATGAGCAGCAGGAAGTGCGTCGAGATTTTTATTCTAATACTAGTCTCTTCTGCATCATCTTTTGTACGTGAAATTCAGAATGACTGAAGTTTTTCTGAAGGATTTAGAAACCTGCACTGAAGCCTGGATGGAGCACATGCAGCACTATCTCCTTTGGTCTATATTGAATTTCTAATCAGGCTCAGAGAAATTAATAATACCACTCTGGGCTTTCATTGAAATTTCTGTTTATACATATCAGGTCAAGGCCTATGAATAATAATAATCTGCTATATTTCACTTAACAACAGGAATCAAATAATCTGTTCATTTTTTAATTGAGGCAAAATGCCTTCATTATTTTTTACAAGTATGCAAGGCTAATTTCTATCTTCAGTTACACCCCTAATAATATGTATATAAAAGGATAGCCCTCAGATTAGCTCTTAGAAAGTACATCTGCTTCATACTGTAACATTAAAATTTTTCAAACACAAAGATATTAGGGAATTTATTCTCAAGCTTTGTTCACCAAAGCCTAGATCTGACTGCCTTCTAGAACATGTGCAACACTTATTTCAGCCTTGTCTTCACTCTAATTATTAAAAACTAGCACACTTGATGAGCAACATTGATTTTGAACTGTGTGAGTTCTTTTTCTTAGTAAGATTCTTCTGCTTAATTTACTATTAATTTACTATTAATTAATKTACTATTTCTGCTTAATTTACTATTTTACACTTAGAATGTACTGCAAATTTTGTATTTTAYAGTATTTGCTATGTGCCTGCAGCTCTCAAAGGATATAATTTCAAGTAAATAAAAATGTATGATCTGTGTGAAATAAATTTTGGAAACATTTTGTCATGCTTTCCTATGTTCATTCAGCCATATATTGCCTGCATACATTCATGTTATATTTGGTTAAAACTGTACTTTAAAGAACAGATAAACATTATCAATCTGTTTAGTGTTTTCAGATTCATTATCAGAAAAAAAAAATCAGTTACAAAGGTATTTAACACATTTTCCATGAATGTTTTTGTAAAGTGGCCAGTTTTGATCTCGGTACTTAGTAATGAAAAAATACTGGTGAGGCTAACTTCTGTGCTCACAAAATAAGATCAGATTAGAAAGTATGTAAGCTAATGTCCATGCAAGTGATTTAGATCYGATCTTACCTTTAAAAATATACTAAATACCTGATAAAATACGTTTTTGCAAAGACTGAAAATATTTGTAAGATGGACTGGATAATTTTAATGATATAGTATTTGACATTTTCATAAATATTTACCCCCCATAGTGTGAAGGAAATGCAGCATGTTGAAGAAASGAGCCTACTAAAATGTACTTTAGACTCCAGCAAATATCAATTTCTAATGGCAATCTGCTCAACAGCGATATTCAAAACCATCAAAATGAATTGAAGGAGCTTCAGAACTACTCATGTTAAAGAAGTATATAACAGTTCAAGAATATTTTATCATCGATACAATCCAAAACAAATATATATTTGACCTTTTATTGTAATATACCTTTCCTAGTTAGTTTTGCATGTCAGCATAGTTCCATAACCTTGGTACAGTAGAAAAGAATAGCTCTGTCTGAGCAATCTCACATTGAGAATGAAGAGGTGGAATGTTATAAAATATATTTGTCAAGAAGGTGTATTTATGCATATAGTACAAGAAGAGAAAACAACTTGCAAGTTTGACTGTGCACTTCTCTAACTGTAGGCCCAGATGATAACAAGACACTTTATTCTTAATCCATACCAGATTTTTGTTGGCATTAATTAAAATGGTGATATACAGGAAACGAGGAACATAGTCCTCCTGTGATAAAGAGTGGATAAAACCCAAAACACAAACAAACAATAAAAGCTCTGGCATAAGCCTGGCTTCTAAATTTAATAATAATGGGATCTAGCTGCCAAAAATATGCAGTCTCTAAAGCCATAAAGGTTCCCTGTGTGTGGATTGGCATGAGGAGCAATAGACAGCAGAGCTGTTCCGAGGAAAACAGAAGCTTAAGTACATGAATTGCTACCTACGCTACAATAAGCCTTTCTACTGAGGAGAGGTCTCCTTCTATGCGCTGGTATACTGGGGAGTTGGAGAGTACGACTTTGCAGTGATATAGTGATAGACACTGTAAGGGGAAAGAAGATGAAATGCTACTTGCATGAAACATACCTCCATTATTATTAGATACTTTTTGGAAACCGGGATGTGCTAATCTGACAATTTTACAGAAAAAGCTCTGAAATATCAAAGTTATATCTGAAAAATACAAGTTCGGGAAGGTTTAAACGAAAAGCCTTATCAGAGAGTTTGAAATCAAGCTGAAAGCTAGTGTCCTAAGTATAGGACTTTTAACTACATACTCTGTTTTATAATTAGTGTCAAGAGCAGTTTCTACCTCTGGAAAGCACTAAAACCTGGTATTATTGGATGATCATTTCAATCTTTTCAGTTATATCTCATCCTTTATAATAATTATTAATTTCTAAACTTTCCTCATCTCACCTATTGTATCCACATTCAGACATGTTGATGGAAGAGATTAAGCACTTACATTCTTTTTCTCTACACTTCAAGCCTGAAGAACTAGCACATCTTATTTTATTGAAAAAAAAAGAAAACAAAAAGCACTACATATAAATATATAATAAAATAAGCTCAGGGGAACTGCAGTACTTTTGCCTTTTTCTTCAGAGAATTTACCTGAAAATTCAACTTTCATTTGCTGACATTTTCATTAGAATTACTTTGCTTATTTTCAGGAAGCTTACATCTAGCACACCTCTTTTTTTTCAATCTTTTTTATTCATTTCTTTTTAAAAATGGTCCTGTTTCTGATGCCTTACATATAAATATAATTTTCATCAAAATAAGTGTATGCAGTAAGTGTCATGATATGAACTGATATGCAGAGAATCAAAGTCTAAAAAAAAACCTAAAAATATTTTCCCATGAAAATGTCTGAGGACCTATCAACAACCCCTGAAAAACATCCATAAATTCTTCTAATTTAAAATTTTCTTCTTTCTCAGAAAGAATGTATCAGAAAAAAAAAATATATTTTTGCTAAGCACTGTTATTCAAGAAAGAATATAAATATTAATGTTTTGGACTTTTTAGACTTCTAAAATAATACTAAATAATAAATAATGCTTTGGGTTAAAATAAATAATAATAAAATATACATGCAAAAATAAATTTTACAACCAGGCAAAAAAGGAATAAAAAAAGGGTTCCTCAAAAAATTTAGATAAGCTAATAACATGACTAGCTACTTAAATCAGCAAAAGGGAAGAGTTAAGAAGAGTAACCAGAGAAGTTTCTCTGGAAAAAAAAAAAAAAAAAAAAAAAAAAAAAAAAAAAAAAAAAACTTAATTTAAGCCAAACATCCTAGGACCAGTACTGATTTTAATGTTAGTTATATAAGATAAACTTGTTTTTCCTCCAGAAAAGTGTATCAGAATAGGAACAAGTCAAATCTTTCTCTCATCTGAGGGCAGAGGGAATCTTATAATTATTAAAAGGGGAAGAGATTCCTTTCCAATAGAAATTCCCCTTTGTCTTTTGAGGAGACCTTTAAAGGAGACACAACCTATTGACACAAAGCTCATGGGATCAAAACAGTGTGGAATAGGCTGATGTATGTTATATGGTGGTTGGTCACACAGGATACATACTACTCTCCTATCACTTGCTTATTTTGTAACAGAACACTCCACCAGGATTTCCCAAATCAGTGAGCTGAACTGCAGGCGGTGACATGCAGAAACTAGRGCAGCTGTGAGTCACAGGGCCACAGTAAATCTCACAGACATAGGAAGGCTGAGTGCTCCCCGATTTAAAAAGCACAAGGTAGGCAGAGCAAACATTCTTCCTTGATCTAGAACTTATCAAGCACAAATGGAAGCCTCGATCATCCTTGTTTCAACAGTACCAGTGCCATTGGCAGTGTTACATATTTTGATGCCCTAGCTATTTTCTTCCTCAAAGACAGCAAAATAACCATGTGCTCTGACTTACAAATGGTAGCTGTTGAGAAGCATGGATATTCACAAAATTGTTACTGCAATTTTTCAAGCAACTAATTACAAGCCCAAATGAGCCATGCAATACCACGGTGTATTTCCCAGAAAATTCTGGCATATGATCTATATATATGTTTCTAAAGCTCTACTCTTTGCAACAGAGTTTCAGAGGAARGATCTTGGGTAATGAAAGTGTCTGGTGTGTCTTGTTTGACAGTGTGATAATACAGGAGAGTGGAAAAAAGAGAGATTTGCAGAGATCCATCACTTATGTTTTACAGCTCTGGATTCACTGACATTGAATTATAATGCACGGTAATCCTTTCAAAATGACAACGTCTAACTGCCAGGGAGGGAAGGCTCAACRAATACAAGAAGTCTAAGGTGGCAAGTCTCCTTAAAGACAGCATGCTATCTGGTGGCAAATGTGACTTTAAAAGGAAAAAAAAAGGATCAGTGGATTTATACTGACTTTACTCTAAATTAGGCATAAGATTACAATCAATATCTTTTCCGGGCAAAGAAAGGTTAAGATTTTAACAGACTAAAAGATGAAATGGAAGCCACATATTTGTACAGAGAAAAAGAAATCTCAGTCTTTCTGGGATTATATATTTTGTATCACATATACACAGGGTGCATTAAAGTGCAAGAGAGAGCTTGTGCAAAGCTATTTAAACTATTTTAAGGCTACCATGTCTTAAGTGGTCTTCTGAGTCTGACATAAAAAAGGATGGAGCAACCATGTACAGGGGACCACACTTGCTATAGGTTGTAAAGGGGTCTCTTTAATATAATATGATAGCATAGGTCAAGTAATAGATTAAATCTCATGGATTGCATAGGATTTAATTGCAACTATAATTCCAGTACATAATTTGTATACATAACAAGAAAAGTGGAAAAGAAAAAGAAAAAGAAAACAGAAAAAAAAGAGAAAAAAGGAAAAAAAAAAAAGGGAAAAAGGGGTTCGTTGTTCAAGTCCTAACATGAGTGTAGCTTGTTTTTTAGATCCTTTCATACTTAACAGTGACAATTTGAACTCTGCTCTGTCTTTGTATGTTGTGCTGAATGTTTAATAAACCTAGTTATTAAACACCAAGTTTAAAAACCCCTTTGATTCTTTTTCCTGGTCTTTCAACACTGAGTGAAAAAATCTGATTGCTTTACATAGCCAGCTTACCAGCTCAGGGGAAGTTCCATGGAAGATATCATGACAGTATAATGAATCTTGATAATAAAAAATACAGAATTTCCTCAGTCCAAGTCTCTGCTCTGTCCTTTTTTTTTTTTTTTTTTTTTTTTTTTTTTTTTTTTTTTTTTTTTTTTTTTTTTTTTTTTTTTTTTTTTTTTTTTTTTTTTTTTTTTTTTTCCCCTCACTATCATAATTATGGAGCTGTCTTTAGAAATATTTAGTTACATCTCTGTGCTTTGTAGCCTGCTACAGGAAAGCTTGCTGAGATTGGGTTGATCTCCTGTTGAAGTTTGTTTCATAACAACCCTAATGAGCATAGCATAATTATCTAGATGTCAAGTACTGAGAATGCCATTGAGAACATCACCATTCCAAGAAGATACTGAACTCCGTAGGATGAAAAAATAAATAAATATTTCTAAATTTTCTAAACCTTTTCAAAAGGTTTGATTCAAGGGAAAAAATCAGTGCAGTTTCTAACTTCTTGATCAATTCTTTGCCACCCCAGATCATAACCTTATCAAAAGAAAAAAAAAAAAAGTTCTTTTCTAATCTGTTTCTAGGAATGCTTGACATTAACCTCAGGGCAAACTGCATGCAAGTTTCCCACTGCCAAGAAATATGAAAGAACACAAACAATTCTTTGAGCATATGAATTAGTGAACATTATTTTCCATAGATCTGTGTCTTTTGAGGTAGCTAAAAAGGAAGGAGAACTGACTGAAGCTTTTCCTGTGATTCTGGTGCTTATAAGTATTTTCTTCCATTTGGACTCTTTTGGGTTTAGTAAGAAGAGTTCTCATCTTGCAGTGCATGAGATGCTAACAAAGTTCTCTTTTCTTATCTATTTTCCTACATCTATAGGAACACGATCATCTTTCCAAAACATCCCTCTCTTTCAAATTAGATTAGGAAACACATCTAGATAGTATAATCTAGACTAGAATCTAGGCTAAAATGCAAAGAGACTATAAAAAAAGTGGGATATATGTGGCTGAGACAGAGGATGGAGACTGAAAGGAACTAACATGCATAAGAGTAGAAGGAAATTTGTACTATCCACATATATTTGTATTTTGATAACTATGTGATCAATTTAACCTGTACATCTGGTATGTCCTGGTCTGTCTTTCAGATGTTCAACTTCATTAAAAGATTTCCTTTGAAATCTGACTTGCTCTTCCTGATGCTTTATCTTTCCAGTAATAGAACTGGAATTAAAGGAGGAGCCTTGATTATTTCCATCTGTCTTTTACAGAATTTAKCTCTACAATACATTCTCCTGTTACCTAATCCTATTTGCAAAGATCTTGAGTGACAGGACTTCCATAATTTTCTTCAAGTCAGTATTATACAGTCTAAATAATTGAGTTACAAATGGCAATCACTGGAACTTTTTTTTCTTATTATGGAAAAGTCTTAAAGCAATTTAATAAAGTTAAATTGGCTATTGTTTCYAGGAATAATTCTGAAACCCTTTTACTAGGGAATATTATACTTTATGTACTTTTGTAAGATATCTAACAGACAGGAAGATATATTTCTGAATTAAAATATTACTTTAAAAGTTAAAGCACATTTCCATAAAAATACATAATACATTTTTTCATTAGTTGTTTTATTTTTTTCCATGCCGCGCGTTTTCTCAGAAAAAGATAAATATATTTGCACTGTGAATGACCCTAGGATTTTCCAAGAAGGAAATCCTGAGAGTCTTTCTCAAAAACATAGAGCCAAGAAATCCTGAGACTTTAAAAAAAGCCTGAGTCATCGGGGCTTTAAAACTGAAACTGTAGGAACCAGACATAGTCATTGATGAATAGCTTGAAAGTTTTATGATCTTTGACCAATGACCGGAACATCAAGTTTACCTTCCCTTCAACATTTTCCTAACATAGTTTTTAACCAGTTTAAATGAGGTTTGTATTTATATATGAAAATATAAAATATGGTATCCAACATTTGATTCCAGATATCTTCATACTTCTAGACTAGATTTAGTACAAAAGTAGTAAAGTACTCATAATATTTTCATTCCTTTTAGAAATAAGAATCACTATAAAATTATTTGAAGGTCTTACCTTCTAAWATGTTCAGTTCAGTTTTTCAAAATCAAAGAGTTTATAAGACTGCATTTCAGAAAATGATTTAAACGTATTGAACCTTTTGCAACCCATGCTTCACAATTACATTTACCATGTGAAATTTCATTTCACAAGGGTATTCTGATCTGCACTATCCAACTCCATTTCCCTCAATAGATTATTTACCACCTTGCATGACTAGTTGCTTGTTCTTACAGTTTGTTCGGCCAAGTTCCTTTTGTTAATACAGAATGTGTCTCTCCTTGTTCTTACCTGCAGCAGTAGAGGCCTAGAGATTTAGGCAAAAGATGCCATCTTTCTAAGCAAAGCTTCAATCAGATATTTCATTAAGCTATGTGATGAAAACTTTTACTTTCAAAAATGCCTATCAGAGGCACAATAACTACTAATTACTAATAATTACTAATATTAATAGTAATAAACTCTTGACAGGAATCATTTACTATATCCTTCACAAATATTTGCAGAAAATGGTACCACTCTTTTGTACACTACCAGAACAGCAGTTATACCTGTCAGCAGAGATTATGCAAGCATATTGCAAACCTTGTAATGCAAGGCCTAGTAAAACAAAGATAGAACTTTTGTTTTGTTCTGTTTTCTTAGTACACTTGCTGAATAAGTAAGAGTATTAGTACACTTGCTGAATAAGCAAATTGTTTTTGTTCTTGCTCTTTTGGATCTCAGTCTTTTAGGCTCAGCAGGTTCCTTTAATTAGTAGTATTGAAAATAATAGAACAATTTAGCCTCATCATTTTTCATCTCTTTAAGGTTGAGACCTTAAACTTGAAAAGGACAATCTAACATATGCCTCGTCACATGTAGTTGTGGCTAATCTAACATATGAGTGCAAGACTTTTTTAGGAAAAAAGAAAAGTTTTACCTAGACATATATTTTGCCTTTTTGTCAATCTTTCCCTTCTTTAATTCATGGAGAAATTAATATAAACATGTTACTCGCAAAATAATAGTTAAAGGACAGTATTATTCATTTTATGACAAAACTGATACTCTTACCCTAGCTAAAATATTATTTGTCTAAAAAAGGATCAAGAAATGTGTTTTGAGGCAAGCTATCTGCTGACACTGGGAATATTCTGAACTTCCAGAAATTAATAGGTAGCCAGCAAAGTCAAGAAGAGCAGTAATTCAAAAATTAAAAAAATCCACCTCCTTATATATTCTCCCCTCACTCACAACTTGATATTAAATGATGTCTTTTTAATCCAATTTAAAAACTATTAACTTTCAAAAAGCCCCTGGAAGTCATTTGCAACCGAATCTCACATTTTCAGCTATCCCTTCTATAGTGCCAAACTAATCCTAACTGACCAAGCAATAAATAACATGATTAGGACATTGAAATCTACTCAGTGATGATGTAAAGSTAAAAGAATGTGGAGCTCAAATTTCCAGTTTACAGTAACATTTGCTAAATTCAGAAACAGCTATGTTGATGTCAAAAGGTCTTTCTAATATGTTCCCAGGGATTGTGGGAAAGAGTTGTTTAAAAAGTTCCTAATTGTATCAAATTATGCTAAGCTACTCTTTGCTTGTTGTTGTAACTTCATCTTAGAGCAGAAAAGACTAACTTACTTATCTTCCAACTGTGCCAGGGGACTCAAAAGTCCTGTGCTATTCTGCAAGTTTCTCCTGGAGGGTCTTCATGGCCAAACATCCTGTTTTAAAGTAAAGCAGCACTTTAAAAATGTGAGTGGCCTGTGGAGAAACTTAGTGAAAGATTTCCTTACTGAATACTTCTGGAGCGGTTAGCTCTGCTATCATGTTCCTGGGCATCTTAAACAGCCCGGGTGACAAACTGTCTAAGATCCAAGAGCAGCCTCCCACTACACAGCACACACTGACCAGACCGCACAGACCACAGTACTGATCTGCTCTCTATGAAGCTCCTACATTCTTGCATGTGATATATCTTATCAAGAAGTCCTTAGCAAACYGAACCCTCATATACTGAGCTGTCAATGCTAGGTAGTGTGCCTGCTTGTAGTTAAGCTTCCTCCCATGGAAGACTTGAACTGTGGGAAGAGTATGTACACAGTCACAGAAAGCGACAGACYTCATCTCACCTCCAAACATCAATGTTATGCACAAAACTACATGACCTTGTGTCTCAGAGGCAGTGCAACTTCTGTGCTTTATTTTCTTCTGCTTATCTGAACAGACATGAACTGTTAAGCAACTATTTACCTCAAATCTTGGGGCAGTGCTGTCTAAACATAGCAGACCTGGAATAGACCAAACAGTTCATCAGCTTGTTCTGAGTGAGACACCAAGTAAGGAGGTTAGAGCTGAGCTTGGGAGTAAAGAGTCAGTCCTATAGCAGATGACAGCATCAATTTGGGGAAAAATTCTCGACTGAGCAGAATCAGTGTGGACTTCTCAGAGAATGCTATCTGCTGGGATCACAAATGCTGTCCAACTCAAATCAATTTTTTTAAAGCTTATAAGATGGACAAATTAAATTKTTTTAAATCCCAATAAGATTATTTTGATGATTTTTCACAGGGATATAGAATATGTATGCTCAACCCAAAAATTATCTTCAAATCCTTTCTTCAAAAAGCAATGAAAGGAAATGAAAGTATCTATGTGTTATCATAGGGAGAATACTGAATTAACATAATTAGTCACCAAGTTGGGGGAAAAAAAAAAAAGTTTTCATATTGTGACAGACACAAAGCATGAAAAATGTTAGCCCAAATATGTAAAATTTGCAAAGCTATGAGCAACTGAAAATGAGTTCTTCTCTTCTGAATTACCTGGCAGTTCTAATAACAGTCAGCATTACCAGCCATATCTGCAGTAGTATGTATTATCTGCAAGCATAAAGGATATATTTATATACCCAATGAAACTAGTTAACGCAAATTTTGATAAGAATACAGAACACATTTCCTCATAATAAGATCTCCTATTACCATAGCAGATTGTTTTTCAAAACTGTCATTTCATTAGAGGAAGTAGCAAGAGACAATTTAAAGACTACTGTTTTAACACCCACTATAATATTACTTACTGGTACCATACAGTAGATTGCACATTATTAAAACCTACTCCTACTCTTCTCCATCTGGACATAAGTTGCACAAGCTGCAAACAATGCACACATGAAGTAGTGGGTAGGAGGACTTTAATACTAGAGTAAATGACTCAGAAAGGATGATAACTCTATTAATAAGRTGTTCTGTTCCAGTATATCTTGGTCTGGGACTTTCCAGATGCTGTTTTGATTGTGGAAACCTGTTGACAAAGCTACTGCTTACAGGAATTCATAAMGAACATCCTGAGTCTTCTCCAAAATGCAAATGCATTTTTCATATGTKCTAGGATAATGAGACATAACAAGACTGCCTTAGTAAGAATTGGGAAAAGCATAAAAGATGCATCAATTTCAGAAGTTAAAAATAATTCAGAATACTCTGTTGGAAATTGCAGCTTTCTGTCAAAATGTGGATGAGGTAGCCATGTCTTTGTAAATTATGGGCATTGCATGCAAACAATGGCTTCATTTATTGGTCTGCTCTATGTGTGCTTACAGTGCTTGTAATTGAGGATGATTACGGTTAATGAATCTAGTAATGTGTACTTTCAAACCAGCAGGACAGTGTAATTTGTATCAAACTATTCAGYATCTCTTCAGGCATTTTGCCTAGTTTAATCTTAACCCAGCACTTGCTGTAGCAGAAACCTCTGGAAGTTTCACAGCTGGCTCAAATAGGAAATTTCATGGTACTTTCACAGTGCAGTCAAAAGGAAATAAATCTTCCACACCCTTCATATCAACTGGATGTCTCTCAATCTGTCATACTTTAATATGACAATGCCAAGATCTCTAGTACAGGAAATAGTTGTGTGTAGTATATAAAAAGAAGACAAAACATCTGTCTATGAAAAGAGACAACAATTCACAATCGAAATTGAATTTTTCCTGGATAATGGATTTGCATTTCTAGTGTTTCTTATAGAATAAGAAAAAAAAGCCCAAAGTCAGGTTTGTTGCTGCATTTTTTTCTCATTCACCTGTCAGGCAACTTTACTGCATGCTTTTAACAGAAAGAACTTCTTGGGCTTATCTTTCAAATAAGGAAAAATACATTTTCAACTGAAGCTATAATTGACTTGGAAGGAAATAATTTCAAAATTATATTATATTATTAAGAAAAAAAAGGAACATTTTCTGAATGCTATTAGCCTTTTTTTTTTTTTTTTTTTTTTTTTTTTTTTAAAGAAACTTTAATAGTTTCATTACTAACTGCAGTTCAGCAGTTCTGGGAATAGAGACAAACTCTAGGAGTTCTTAGCTCTGGTTTACAGATGAGGAACAGAGATATTAGAAGCATATCTACAAAAGATTAAAAAGCAAGGTCAAAGATAAGAACTTGATGATGCTTTTTTTTTGAAGATCTTTACATGCAGGGTTCTATTCCTATTTTTTTTTCTACTTCAGTGAATGCTGTGATTCTGTGTCTTTGCCTCCTGGATTTTTTTTAATGGTATCTATTATTATTTTACTTCAATAATCCTTCTGTACAATAATAACTATTAGAAAAACTGTATCAACTTGCCCAGTTTGGTCTAGCACACTATTTTTATATGCATATGTATTTAATAGCATGTTGACTTTTTATTCTGGGAGGGTGTTTGAGTACTTTGCCAGACTTACTGAATTGCTCATTGATTTCCTAATTACTCAGTGTCTGTGATATTATTTCATTTTTCTTGTCTTCTGTGTTTTGTTTTATTTTGCTAGTGTCATTTCTTCTCTGCTGTGCTAGGCCTTCGAGATCAGCACATGACTCAAGCAGTGGCATTATCCAGAGGTTTAGGCTTGAAGAAGAAAGGCTTCTAGTTCTGCAACATATATGAGAGCATTTTTAGCTTGCATAAAACGTATGCTTGCATAAAACGTTTTTAGCTTGCATARAAAGCTTGCCTTATGGAGAGTCCAGGCTGGTGGGATAAGTTACAGAGGCATAATTTATAGGGCATATTCACCTAATATTTTCTCCCTGTTTAAAATCTATAATTTCTATTCTTTTCCGGCTTCCACTTTGAGATTGAGCTTTGTGAGCCTCAGTGAACAACCCTCCTTCTCATGTAACCTGTATTTCACTTCTCCCATTGAAATGACAATTCTCTGTCAGTAACCCCATCCCTATAGGAAAATGCAAACTGCTTCCAAATGTCCATCTTTATATTTCAAATCTTTATGCATAAACTATTCAAAGGCACAGAGGAATGGAACATTTTCCTTCTATTGAAACTTCAGAAGACAGTAAAAGGAATGAAACGCCTAAACCTTGAAATAAAATGAGAAACTTATTACCWCGGGAATGCATAGCATAAACATAACCATCTGATGTAGCTCTTTCACAAACAGCTTGCTGTCTTGTCAAAGGGAGATGAATGAAATCTCACRAAAACTCCAAGCTCCTCATACATTTTCATAGTTGCAGCTGTAATTTTTAAGAGTTCCATTTCGAAAGATAAGCAAGTCAGAACTTCTTGCATACAAAGGTGTACAGTGAGCCTACAGCCCAGAAGGAACTCTGCTTTTCAGTAGAGCTATTRTATTGCGACTTAATCTCAGGAAACTATTTTCATTCACTAGATTTCAATGTTAATAGCTGCATTTCTTGTCTTGGAAAAGAAACATCATTTCTAGTCCAAGTAAGAGGTTATGATGTCATTGAAAAGTATTAGGAGGGTTAGAGAAGATGAACACATGTTTTTATAGATTGGATGGCCTAAGTGATGGTAACTAATAGCTGTAAATAATCAGCCTGGAACTAGTGATAACATATCATTCATTTCAGCAGATCTACCAGAATTCAGAAAAATTAAGTCATTTTATATATGCATTTGATATCTCTACTTAGGCTTATATTTATAAACGGTCAAATAAATATGATTCACCTCAGGATTCTTTCTTTCATAGAAACTCAGGCTAAAAGAGAACAAACAAAAAACTGATCAAGCGATGACTTTCACTGACTTGGCAAAATTTCAAAATGTTGGACAAATCTGATCTTGTAAGATTTGATAATTATCGGTGACTGTACTAAGGTTTCCGAAACACACCCAGATTTGATGATGCTTGACAAAGAATTCTGATCGCCACTGATTTTAAGGACAAAAATATACTGGAAAACTCTTGGTTTCTTTTCTTTTTCTTTTCTTTTTTTTTTCCTTTCCTTAAAAACTTTGCAAGTTGCTGAATGCAAACAAATGAAAAAATGGTTAACTTAAAAATTGTGTTGTTTAGTTGCTTGTGATTTGTGAAGAGAAACTGATGACTTATGAAATGCAATGGCCAAATTGCATCACGAAAAATGATATTCTGCAAGGGAGATCACTTCACAGATCATTACATAGCTGAACTGCAAATCATTTGAAGAACTTCTTGAAGTGAAACCAAAAATCAAAACATTTCAGTTCTTAGATAAAAGCTAAAATGCTTAGTTTCCAGATATTGATGCTAAAAAAAACAACAACAACAACAACAACAACAAAACAGATTACATGGAAAATAAACAGAACTGGTAAATAACATGCTTTTTCATTAAAAAACAACATTTGTGAAAAAAATGTAAATGGTAAATTTTTTTTATTAATAAAAAAAGACAGCACTTGTGAAGTGATCTAAAATGTCCTTTTGTCATTGCAATCACCTTTTTACACAAAGTCTTGAGATTGAAAGTAATTTCAAACATTTATTTTCATGACTAGATAATTTCACAGGGCAATCATTTCAATCTATGTTCAAGTTACAAAAAATATCTACTCAGCAACTGCCCAATTCTAAAGTGTTGACACAGTGCTGGCAGTAGGTACAATTGCTGACTTTCTATTTTGTAAATGTGATATGTGAGAATGTGTAAACTTTGTTAAGAAACAAGGGTTCTGTTGCCTGGTGGTTAGAATTTCTGCAACTTCTTAAGAAGGAAGACTGAAGATTATGTTATTGTTTTCATAATTTCTGTATATATTAACAGGAATGGTATGAGGTATGACAACAAGTTGCATTACTCTTCAGTCTTACACAGTGCACAACTAGAGTAATATATTATGTTTCAACAAAAGCAATATTCCATCCAACAATTTTATGTGACTATATGGATATCCTATTTGTATCAAGCAAATAAATAAGTCAGTGGGATATTCAGAACATCAGGCAGTATCTTTTAGGAATTATTATTTATTGGGATAGATATTAAAATAGATATTTTTATTATCTAATATATTAGCCATTTTCCTTGTTCATTCATGGCATTATCCTTTGAAAGTGGATTATTAAATAACTTTTATTCTTCAAGCTAGTATACACTTTTCTTCAGTGGCCTCCAGTCTTCTCAACACACTGATGTCATTCTCAGAACTTAATTGAAATTTGCTTCTTTATGAGACAACATCTTACCATTTTGTGCAGTGTTAGCAGAGTAAGGATTTTATAACTGCTTGAACCAGACTGACTATATGAAAAGCAATTTCAGTCCATTAGATAAGATAATGATCTCAGTTAAGGGACTAAGAGCAAGCTGAGCCTTTGAGTTTTGCAATCTAAAAATGCAACATCATCCACTTGTGGTTGTTTTGAATGGGATTTAATTTCTGACTTTACAAGTAACAAGGTTTAAATTCCAAGGATATTCATCCAAGGATATTCAGCTGTTAGTCTTTAACTAGGATTTATCATGGCAATGTGTACAGGGCAACTACATTAGGGATCATTAAATAATTGAATAACGAAGTAAGTCAAATAGAAGACTCAAGAACAAATTAAATAACATTTCATGAGATTTAGAAAGGTCGTCTCTAATTTTTGCCAATGTGGAAATGAATGAATAAAATAGCATATATCAAATATCCAGCCATTCATGAATCAATGAAAAATGCATATGTGTGATTATAAAACATTGAAGTTTTTCTTATTTTGGTCTCTTCTCTCTCATTTCAGAGTTCTGTTTTTCCAGAACAAAAAAAAGTAATATCACATCACTGCAGAATAACAAATTCTAAAGACTTTTATCTGGATCACACTGAAACTCCTAGGCAGCAATGTTATTGTTAGAGAGGCTACGTTCTTTTTTTATGGAGAGACAACATTTTCCAAACTATGAAAACAAAAGGTTCTGGAAATAAGATATTCCTTAGATAGTCTGTGTTACACAGACTATGTCTGCCACATTACAATAATCTCATTAAATACAGAATAACACTAAGCAGCAGATACATTTCCCTATTAGCATCTTACTCTCTTTTCTTCTAAAGCCAGCTGGTAGCCTTTCATTGTCTGACATCTACTACAGGGGCATACTTTTGAGAGTTACTATCTAATTGACATTGAATCTTGAGCTCTGTGTATTCTTTATATTCTTTCAATAGTTAGGGATCAAAAAAGAAGACATTTCCCTGATACCACAAGCTGCTTTATGAAAGTGACTGTTAGTGGGAGTTCTGATTTTAATCTGTACTGGAGGCAGTCAAATCATAAATGCAAATTACCATAATTTCCCCATTTTTTCACCCTTATATCCATAACCATTTCTTTCAATCTGAGAAGCACTTTTATTTCTGGAAGGTATGCTAGATCTTTTACATATCAAAAATTCTTTTTTATTATTTTTGCTTGACTGGAATTGCAGAACAGTTTCTGTATAGAATCTGCACTGACTGAGATGTAACATACTACATCTCATACTCTTACTCCTTACATATCTCAAGAACAAGGATAAAAACAAGTTGAACATATCAAAATTGACCTTCATTCCACAGTTTTTTTTTATTGTTTGTTTGTTTGTTTGTTTTCATTATATAACCCTTATCCAACTGTCAACCTAAAATAGCTTTACAAAAGCTGGCTACTGTTAATCTACCTGTAAGGTAAGTATCAAGACATAAGGTTATGTAGCCTAGCTGGCACACCAGAAAGGCAGCAACTTTGTTTATGTGCTTCTCTAAGGAGGATAGGACAAAGAARGAGCTAAAGGACTGTGTACTTCTCTCAGCTTTCTAATTCTATATTGTCAGATGGATGCTACTTAGACTACAGTATAGTGCATCCATTGAACTAAAAGAGCCATCTGAGTGCAAGGCTGCTGGCATTCCAGTGAAGTGAACAGGCATAGATTTATGAGGTGTGTTTTGGTTGTTCTTTTGGTACTACTACTTGCATGTAATAGGAATAAGAAAAAATTCAAACACTAAAGCAGAATAATGTTAAAATTTGTTTTCTATTTTTTTACTCAAAATGTTTACCTTAATATTAAAGCAGTAACATTTTACAAACTCTTGCCAATATTTTGATTGAAATATTTGTTTTCAAAATATCCTTTTTAGCCTTTTTCTTCTTCCCCCAGAAAGCAGTTTCAATGATAGTATTTGTATGATCAAAAATTGCTTCTTGATTAAAAATTATGAAATCATTACCAAACCTTTTTGGTAATATAACCTCTCTCCCTCACTAAATGACTGTATTTTTTTTCTTCTTCTTTTATTCCCCAGGAAAATGGTACAGGTGACTTGGGGTCAAAAATATAAAATTAATTATTAATTTTATGTGTTTATTGCAAGACAATAAGATCTACAAATTATTCAATAGTTCATACAGAACTTAAAAAAATGTATTTTTTCTAAGTAAAATATTGTACATTTATAAAGAAAAACAGAGAAAATATGTACCCCAAATGGTTTCAGTACAATACAGACACATGAAATCTCCAGCAAAATTGTATTTGGATTAAAATTACAGATTTATTTCACTTTTTTTTTTGCTTAATTTCTACAAATATGTCCTCAAGCATAGTCATTAGCAAACTATTGAGAAAGCACCAAATTCTTTCAAATTTTCAAATGGGAAATATACACTAAAGAGATAAAAAGTTTTATTGAGGTCCGTCTGATTGGATATATACCTCACATGAATAGACCAATAGACCAAACAATGAATTTCTGATACAAATGGACAGAGTAGATAATTTGTTTGTCCAGACTTTGATGAGATATTCATGCTAAGGTCTCTTTGCCTTAAACTAATTTTAATCATGTCCATTATGCTCACATTTATGGAAAAAGCATTTTGCTTTCCTTTTCTTTTTCCTCCACCAGAYGTTTTATTTATCAAGGATATCTTGGGATGCATGTGCCAGAAGCATTTTCCCTCTAATAGACTGTGGAAGAATTGTTTGAAAAYGGGAACTGAGAGGAAAACTAGGGCCTAGCAGAAGTTTTGGCATTGCAGAAGCTTGCTTGGGGTGAGACACAGTTGCCACTTCCAGGATGGCTGGTACCCACGGACTCTGCTCCTCCATGGCTGCCTGGGCAACACAATCTGCCCTCCTCGCATCTGCAAAGGGGAGTGACGGAGGATGGAGCCGAGTGAAGACCMCGTGGTCAAACTCTGTTGCAATCCCTGTGCTGGGCCGCTGATAAACCACACAGTAGCTGTCCAATGGGAGATATACAATAAAAAGTCTGATGTTGAGCCAGAAAAGTGGCAAATCACTCCATTCAGATGAACTTTGCTTGAACTTTGCTCATTATACGCTCACTATAATGCCAAAACACACCTCCATCCCAAAAGTTACCTGCCTCCGAGGTACGACCACTCCTCACTGAGCATGCGCTTTAGGTTTTCGATTGACTGTACCTTTAAATGAAAGCGAGAAACTTTTTCACCAATCAATAACAATATTAAGTATGACTCTAGTCACTCAAGCTCCACCTGAAGGTAAAGAAAAGTATGAAAGGTGAACTAAGGATGAAGAACTTGGAGGGAAGATTCCATTGTAACTCTTGGGTCAGTCGGCGGGCTGATCCCCCTTCCCTCCCCTCAGGTTGAGATGCCTCCTGAGGAGACTCAAGACTGACTCCCATCTTCTGGGGTGAGTGATGATTACACATTGGTACATTAGAGCTAGCTAAAAAACCCCATGCTGTAGTAGAGAATTTCCTGTGCTGACATCTGAATCCTGCTTTGTAAATGTTGCATTTGAATAAATCATACTGTTTGTGAACTCAACTACTTGTTTAGGGGGAGGCAATCGGACCTACAGTTGACAGACTGTTCGTGAATCCGATACCGCCAGAATTGAACTTATAGCTGATTAGGCTGTTTGGGAACTCAGTTCGCTCCTAGGAAGGCGATTGGACCTACGGTCCAGGGACTGTTCATGAATCCAGTACTGCCAGAATTGAGATTTTAGTTGATCACACTATTTGGGAACTCAGTGCGCTCCTAGGAAGGCAATAGGACCTGCGATCCAAGAACTTTTTGTGAATACAGTACTGCCAGAATTGAGTTTATAGTGGATGATGCTATTTGGGTACTCAATTCGCTCCTAGGAAGGCGATCGAACCTACAGTCCATAGACTATTTGTGAATCCAATATTAATTTCATATTTCCTTCCCACCACCACCACTACGACTTTCAAACTGCAACATTTTTGGTACAGACTTTCTCTGAAGGGGCATTTCTCAAAGGATCTCTTTTTCTGATTCAGTATTGAGCCAAATGTCATCATAGGATTCTTCCCCCTGCTGCTACCATCTTGTAACGACCCCCTGTTGATAAATCCATTCTAATACTGGCTTAGGGTGTTGCGGTGCAGCCAGTACTCACTTAGCTAACACTAACAGAAAGATGGATTGTGCACAAGTTACAAGTGGGTTTAATTTTGAAGAAAATTACACATCAGTTTTTGCTTGGCAATGATCTTGTTCCAGATCTTTCTTTATTTGGTCTAAGTTACTGTCAAAAAACAGCTAAACTCTTTTTTGAAGCTACATCCTGTGTTGTATCCAGAGGATTCAAACAGCTTGGAYCTTTCCAGGGCTAATAATTTTACTGGTTTTAGTGGATATAGTGGTCCTCTTGTGTTTTTTTACCATACTATTTCCTTTTGAAGGATATTTTAAATATGAATTTCTAGACTCTGTCCATATATTGATATATTATTCATTGATATGTTTGTTAGTTTTAACTGTGTACAAGTCCATTGCTCCTATTGAGAACTACAAATATCTGCCAGTTCTATGTTCACAATGTCTCTTATAGAATTTTTCCTACAAGAAAAAGAAATATGAGACAATGAACAGAAGATACTTTCTGCTGAACGCTGTCTGTCAACTCAAGAGTATGCACAACAGCTTGTTCTTTAGCTAATGATATGCATGTTATTGTAGCAACTGTTCTATGAACCAGAGTCAAAGCTTTTCTGGTTCCCCCTATAAAACCTTCCCGGATCCCTCAATAAAGCACCATGAGACGCTTGAACGAGGTRGTGTGCCTACACAGGAAGATGTAGCACCACAGGATTACTGTAACTCAGTCTCCAAATCAAGAAGTTACTGAGAGTGGGCATGGACAGTGTACTTTTGGTTATAGAGCTGGGGCTATATGTCACTATGTGGCTACATAGTGCAGGTATCTCCATTACAGCCTTGCTCAACTTCCATCTCACAAATTTCACTGTCACAGGTCTATGGCACATACTAGTAGTAAAAATTACTCTCCTTCTCATTTCTTGCTCTTGACATCTTCCTCCCCTCTCTTTTCCATCCTATCCAAAATTCAGGGTGTATTCTTCTGTCCATATTTAGTTAGATGTCTGCAAAGGAGGTATTTATTCATGCTTCCTTTGTAGCTAGGGAGAAAAGCAGAAACTTCTAGAAGACAATTTGTTTTACCGAAAGATAGACAACGAAGTTAATTCAATCATTTAACAAAAAATTCCTTATTTARCAATGAAATATGTGTATTCCTTAATTTCTGGGGTTTTATCTTTATATCTCTAACTTTCTGTAAAAGTTGTCTAAAAAGTAATAATATTTTCACACTTCAATAATTTTTAATGTGACTCCTTAAAGACTGCTTTGAGAAGGAGACATTAAGTACTGAAAATAAGTATCTTCTCCCTGAGCACATAGATCTTACAATTAATAGAAAYTGTTTGTCAATTACAAGAAAAATAAACCTTGATAGCAGTAAATTAATGGCTTAGTGAAATATCTGAACACAAGAGTAAGATCAGATTCCAGAGTCATTTGAGTAAAGACTTGATTTCTTATTACATCTTATGTTTTCACATAATGTGTTGCAAAAGAAATATCCCTTTTACTCACTAATACACATAATCAGTAATTCACAGCAAGACTTGTCTCATGAATTACTTACATGCTTTATATTTTATACATTTTGTTTTCTGCTGTTAATGCTTCTGTATAYTTTTGTTTCTGCACTTTTGTGTTTTCACTTGTACAATGACTGCATATACTCTTAACTTTCCAAAATAAAATGTCAGTGAAAATAACTATGATATTCATAATATGAGGAAAGATTTCAGCTTTAATGAAAAAAATCAATACGAGACATTTCGTGATCTTTGCATGTTTTTTGTTTTGCATATCTATTCAGCCACTGAATGCTTGGACTTTGTAAAGTGAGAACTGATAGTATAACTTCCAAGTTTATCAAATAGGAAATATTAATCAAAATATGAGGGAAATATAATCATTTAATCTTCTGTGCAAACAGCAATGCTGGAAAACATTTCTAATTCTGTATATTCTGTATAAATGGACCAGGACCAGGATTTTCAAAGAAATGTAGGTGTTTGTAGAAAGCCAAGTTGCAGATTCTTAGGTCTGCATTTCTAAGAGTAAATTACTTCCTCTGTAGGTATATAAAGTATGGAAAAATCTTCAAAAAATTCTAATTAGCTACTTCCTGCCTCCATAATCTATCTACTATCCTATAGGCCAACATAAATGATATCATGGAAGGGCTAACAAAAAACTCTATAGGTAGAAAAATATACAGACATCTATCTTTTTATTKCATGCTTTATTTCTTTTTTCTAAAGTTTTATGTTTGCATTGTAGAAGAAATGCCCACTTTACAAATCATTTTTCTGTTACACTTGTAGATCCAATAAGACAGATATTGTTGAGGTGCTGAGAGCAGTCTATCATGSCTTGAGGACTGTGTTCCAAAGATAAGAAACAGACTGAAGTCTTTGTTTTGYGCAAGGAACTGGAATTTGCATCTCATGTAACCTCCAAAGTATGTGATTCCTTRGGTTTTGAACAATCTTAATTCTGAGATTTGATCCCATATTCAAAACCATGCTCACTGACTGTATTTCATTCTTGACAAGCTAAGAAATTTATATTTTCTACCCCATAAAACTCTAACCAAAGCTGTATAAGCTGAAAATGATGTATTTTTTTTTTTTTGAGGGGAAGTTAGTTGCTAAGAGAGACTAGTTCAATTTGGGTTCAAATGATGTACCATTCTGCAAAAGCACATTACTACCTTTTCATTCTCCAGTTTACCTCTTGTAACAGACAATCCTCATTGAAAGCAATTATATTGCTTTCAGTGATTGCATACAGTGATCAAAGAAAGTTATTGAGATACTATATATATGATATATATATAGTATACATATATTAATGCTAATCAGAGACAGTATAGATAGTGTATATATATGCATATATATATATACACATATATATACTGTTTCTAATTTATTTTGAGATCTTTGAAAAGAAATTTCAAAGTGAAACAGAAATTTTATCTTTTGGTGGAAGTGGAGGATACACCCTGCTATGGAACAACTTAGCAACAGGAAAAAAAAAAAAAAAGTTTAAAGATCATATTATCTTTTCCCTTYCTGTCTTTCAGATTCTCTCACAGCACTGGATTAAAATAGTTTGTTAACATTGCTCTGCTTTCTCCCTCCCATTTTCTTTTGACATTTTTTTTTTCATTTCCAGAAAACTTAGACAAAATGTCTAACATCATACACTCTCCTGCTGAGAAAAGACTGAATATCTTTTTTTTTTTTTTAATCATTTATTCTGAACATCCTGTGTTTATTTTTACAGACAGTTCCACTCTCTTCAGGGGACTGCAGATATGATAAGGTGAAGATTTAAAGGCTTAAGAATGACTTYTAGCTATTCATGAGGAAAATTTTGCTACTGATAAGCAAAACTTGACTCTGTGTCAGTATTCCATAAGATGTTATAAACTGGGGCTATCATAAAAATCATATTGTAGTAATCTACCTTCTTAATATTCTCCCTTTCCTAAAGAGTAGATGAAGATTGCTGCATTATGATTGAGAATTACAAGTGTCTGCTAAAGAACAAGAGCATGTGTCATGCTAGGTAGAATACTAAGGGCATAATTTTCTACAAATTCATAGTGAGAAACAATTTAATATCTGATATTGCAGCTATCCAGGAACTGAGAAATTAACTGCAGAGGCTTCAAACACTTAGTGAYTCAAATCTAAATGGTTCTCAGTCATGATCTCCACAGATATTTTGGTTTGTCACTAATCACATAACTATAAACTGTAGTATATTTATTCTTTATGAAGGATGTGTGAAATAATGTCTACGATARCTAGGTTGAAAATAAAGTAGATTAAGATTTCTTTACTAAAATATATGATATTGTATTTGAAATGCTTTTCAATGGTGAAAGAGTAAAGTCAGATATTTTTGAAAAACAATTTGTTTTTCTAAATAATAGTTTGAACTAAGTTCTATCTTCTAATTTTTGTAGTTTGTGGAATGTTTGGTGCAGATATGAATATGAAGTAGGAAAATATTACTATGAATTCACAGTTAATTTTAATGATATTCTAATACTGAAAACTTTCCATTGATCATATAAACTAGAAGTTCATGTGGAATAGAAGACTATGAAAATTACTCTGTTTGCTCAAGGCTCATTTTTCAAATGTACCACTTTAAATGAACTAAATAATAGAAAATTAACGGAAAGTGATTTTATTTTTTTCATATTATTGACATTTATTTAAATTGATATATTTAAAATCTAGCTGTCTAGAAAAACAGACATATTCAGCAGTCATTTTGCTATGAAAATTTATGTGTAAGACATCTTGAGCCATTTCCTACATCATCTAAAAGTATTTTTTTTTGATCTCTTACTTATTCCCAGAGTAATTGTCATTTTTATTTTCACTATCATCAATATTATAAAATTATACAGAGTATTATGTGAATTATTACTTAAAGTCTTACTTCTGCAGATGATTTATTTTCACGGCTGTGTGGGTGACTCTAGGTTGTCTGCTTACTCCAGTAAGCACTAACTGCAGAAGACACTATCCTTGCTGAAAGAAGCAGATCATGTTATAGAATGGAGGATACCCATAGAGGCTATTCTGCATGCAGGGAATATGACACATACTCATGGGGTCTTATAATAGCAGACAGACTGTGAATTACTCCTGTTGAGCCTCTGGGCATTTCTTATTCATGAACATTATTTTTCTGAGTTGCCTAGGAAAAGACTGAGAGACAAAGCCATTGAAGCAAACAAAAACTCAACGTTTCTACCACTCCTCAGTTTCCTTATATTTTATCATAGGCTTTTCAGAGAAAGAGGCAATATATTCAGTGACAAACTTCTGACCTGAAATTCAGGATAGTTACAATTCATTTCTAGCTCTGTCAATAGCAGACACTTGTTGACCTTGTGCAAGTTGTACTGTGTGTATGTGCCTTCATTTCCTCTTCTCTGTGAATGTTTTGCTTTTTTAGATATCATATACTGTACTAGGGAACAAAAAAAAAAAAAAAAGAGTAATGAAANAAAAAAAAAAAAAAAAAAAAGAGTAATGAAATGTCTGTGGAATACTAAACTTCTGAATTGCCTGACCTAGAATTAATGAAGAGAAGAATACAAAAATCACAGCAGTTTAAATCATCTCAGAGGGAGAGTGAATTGGGAGAATATTTTAGACATTAGCAGGATATAAGTAAGCCTAAGGTATTTTTGCCTGCTTAAAAGTCTTTTGTCCTGCCCTCTTTTGCACAAGAAAAAATACTCTACATGAACCTRAGATTTAAAAATAGCCAATTTCTGTCTTTGATTGAGGGAGAAAGACACAAGCCAGATTTATTGGCTGTCTAGAGACCTTATGTTCAGTTTTCTCTTGTCACATTCGCACCAATTAAATGTGAGAGTTTATATGTTGTCCTATCTGTAAAGATGACAGCCAGATCCTTGTCTGGCGCATTTAATTGTCTCTGTGGGAGAAGTCCCTTCATCCCTCTACAGCAAGCAGTATTTCATATAGCTCCTGCAAAATCCTGTTCGCCTGAATATTTGCAAGTAAAAAAATTGTTCAGAAGTGATACATAAGAGAAAGTTATATTCCTTTCTCTCAATCTAACACTTTTTTTGTAATAGAATTTAGAAATATACTATTACATTCTAGGTGAAATGTCATGTATAATACCTACCATACCTACAAAGACATATATCATAAATAGGTGTTCAGGCCAGTTGTTATTGCTRGCATGCAAAATGAAGTTACTGTTGCTGTCTTGAATGCAGAATGAGAAATAGAAGTGAAATGACCATGTTTCAAAACTAAGTAAAAAGAAGAATGCAATATCTTTCAGCTGCAATAGCTGTTCCTCTCACCTATATATACATTTTTTTTGTTGTTTTTTTTTTTTGTTTGTTTGTTTTCTCCAGTCTTACTGCAAGATTTTGCTCTATTTTAAAAATCTCCTTTAGTCAGCTCCCATAAAGGGTCCTAACCAGCTACCTCATACACATTACACAAGACAGATATTTTTGCATTTCCATGTGCATGAAGGCCTTCTGTAGTCTTTCCACTAATTTATAAACTAGCAAAATAAGCTGATGAATTTTGTGAAGACAGTATTTAGGACATTAGATAGATGAATTTTAACCAACAAAACTGATGAAGTTTAGATACAATGCCTTGCTATGAAACTGATTTTATAGGAATCAACACTAGAATGCTCTTTAGACCTTAGAATATGTGGTAGAATATATAAAGCAGACGAGCTTCACTTGAAGTATTCCCTAAATAATCTTGAACTTATTCCTCTTTGCAAAATGTAAAATAGTCTCTAAATCCTAATAAAGTGATAAAAGGACCTATCATTAAGCTGAATATTAAACTTCAAGTTCTGAGTATTCCATATTTTTATGTTCCTGTCTTTGCTTTTGATTTCCTCCTTCGTGATTCTAAATCCAATACTTTGTTGTTTTGTGACTCCTACTGTGATTAAAACTGACCTAACAGTCTGTTACTTGGTTGCAAGCTGCTATAACGTGAAATGATTGAGATTTGATAATATTTCAAATTGAGATTCTTAAGAAACACTGATAATATGTCTAAATGATGTCAATGATATAAGGATTGTTTCCAGTATAATTGAAGTCATATGAACTGTTAAAATTCATATACTTTTACTAGAATGTGTTATGAGATGAATTGTGATGTCTTTACATACATTAACTACTGTTATATTCAACTTTTGTGTTTCAACTGGATTTATAAGAACTATTCCAAAGGAATTAAGAAAGCACAATATATTTSAGAATAAAAACCTTATGTGACTATTTTATTATTGTTATATTCTTGAGAAAACATCTCCATTTTATTCTCAATYTTTTTAATTTAATTAATGATCAATGCTCAACTCTATGCTTTAAAGTCACAACTTTTACGTTTAGAAATGTATTTCTGTTTTTTACAACATTGACTGAAAATCTTGTACTGCAAGTCATTTCTATCACTGAAAGCTTAAGCATACTTACCACATCAAAATAATGCTGGGTGTCAAAACCTTCCCCATTACTTCTGTTTACATGTCTGATACAGTAAATGACATCTACCTTTTCTTCCTGTTTTTTTTTCTGGTTTTGTGAAGCAGAAGAGGGCAACAAAATTATTACTAAAACAGAGTGTGTATATATAGTATATACATACATATATATAAACATAAAAATACTCTGTGAAACATGGAATTTATCTCATAGCTGATAGATTTATAATCATAGAATTAYAGAATCATAGAATGCTTAAGGTTGGAAGGGACCTCAGAGGTCATCTAGTCCAACCCCCCTGCTCACGCAGGGTCACCCAGAGCACATGGCACAGGGCTGCATTCAAGCGGGTTTWAAAGATCTCCAAAGAAGGAGACTCCACAACCTCTCTGSRCAGCCTSTTCCAGKGCTCTGTCACCCTCACTGTCAAAAAGTGTTTTCTCAAGTACCTGTGGAACTTTTGGTGCCTCWGCTTGTGGCCATTTCCTATAGTCCTATTGCTGGCCACCACTGAAAAGAGGCCGCCCCCCTCCTCCTCACTGCCTCCCTTGAGGTATTTATACACACTGATCAGGTCCCCCCCTCAGCCTTCTCTTCTCCAGGCTGAACAGGCCCAGCTCCCTCAGCCTTTGCTCATAGGGCAGCTGTTCCAGGCCCCTGATCATCCTGGTAGCCCTGCGCTGGACTCTCTCCAGCAGCTCCACATCCCTCTTGTACTGGGGAGCCCAGAACTRGACGCAGTACTCCAGATGTGGCCTTACCAGGGCTGAGTAGAGGGGGATGATCACCTCCCTCGACCTGCTGGAGACATTCTTCTCAATGCATTCCAGGATCCCATTGGCCGCCTTGGCCGCCAGGGCACACTGCTGCCTCATGGTCAACTTGTCGTCTGCCATGAGTCTGAGGTCCCTCTCTGTGGGGCTGCTCTCCAGCTGGTCCACCCCTAATCTGTACTGGTGTCCAGGGTTATTCCTCCCCAAGTGCAGGACCCTGCACTTGCCCCTGTTGAACCTCATGAGGTTTCTCGCCGCCCAGTCCTCCAGTCTGTCCAGGTCCCTCTGGATGGCAGCACAGCCCTCAGGGCTATCAGCTACTCCACCCAGTTTGGTATCATCCGCAAACTTGCTGAGGGAGCACTCCAGCCCTTCATCCAGGTCATTAATGAATAAGCTGAACAGGACTGGACCGAGGACCGACCCCTGGGGGACACTGCTAACTACAGGTCTTCAACTGGACTCCGCGCCACTGACTACCACTCTCTGCACCCTGCCACTGAGCCAATTCGTAATCCACCTCCCCGTCCGCTCATCTATCCCACACCTTTGGCGCTTTAGTAATARTAACTAAGTTAAGCTTGTAACAACCACTGCTAGTAAATAAGAGCAGAACAAAAACAGTGGACAAAATCAGACAGTTTAGAATTAGACCTTACTGATAAACAAAGGGAATTGTGCTGTTCTATAAATCTTTTGACAGCTATTAATTTGACAAATTTGAAGAGATTCATTGTACAAGAAGGAGTGAGCTTCCCCATCATGCTATCTACATGCCAGTCTTGTCCTTTTGTTTCCTCATGGCATAATGAGAATTATCACAATATTCATGAGCATCAAATCATCCTTGTTTTAGGAAACGGGTTGGCATAAAAAAGATACAGACAATTCTGTTATTCCCATTTGCATTGATTAACACCTCAATGTTTTCTATGATGTGGATTAATATTTTTCATGCCTCCTTCCTTGTTTACTTTTTCTGATTCATTCCTGTTCCTTTTTCTCTTTTTATTCTCTATACATTTTTTTCTGCTTGTTCATTCCTCTCT
>NW_020455866.1:3713329-3716557 GCF_003342845.1 Nothoprocta perdicaria | reverse complement strand
TGCCTTTTTTTTTTTTCTGCTAACAACCAAGTACAAAAGAATCAAGAACAAAAGCTGAAACTATTTTTCCTCCCTTCCCCCGCCTCATCTCTTTTGTCCTTGTTTTCTTTGTTCATTTTCAGGGAAACTGGGATTGATTTACAGCAAAAACAAAAACAAGTGCTGAAGTCCATCTCAATAAATTTCTTTTTTCCCCAAAAAAAGATAGTGATTACTAACTTCAATACCATCTATAAGACTGTCAAGTAGAGTAAAGATAAAAAAAAAAAAAAAAAAAAAAAAAAAAAAAAAAAACCCTCAATGAACGGACAAAAGAACAGAGTGAAATCCCTGGTTTCTTATTTTTTACATTACATGATTAAAAAAAAAAAACCACTTTTTGGTGTATGTGTAATAAGTGGTTTGAAAATATTTACCTTCACTGTTTGTTAACTGAAGGAATCAGGCTGACATATCTGCATAAAAAATSCTCATGTTAACTTGATCATGTTAAAGACAAAGTCCTTAATATGATAGCCTATTTATTCCATAAGTTTTAATATGCTACAGTTCAAAACTGAAGATAGAATTTTGCTGATTTCTGTTTTAACTTTCAGATTTTTGAGTTTCAGGTTTTGATGTAAAATTCAGATAAAACTGATACCCGAGAACTTATCTAGTGAAGAAGATTCATTTAAATTTTTCTAAACAGTCAGCTTCAATTTTTTTTTGCGCTAATATTTTACAAAATAAGTTAAAGGCAACTGAGATAAAGTAAGTCACTTTTTAAGCATGAACTTAAAATTAGCTGGGTATAAACCCCACTCAGATCCTCAAATAAATCAGACAGAAATAGAATTAAACTAAATGTTTCAATAGATTGGAAGGATGAACTCCAACTCAGAATTTATACTAATCTGGGAGCATTCAGAATGCAAACCAGATTCAGTCTACCTTAAAAGACAAGTCATTTCTGTATCCACTAAATGTGATTTGTAAATATGCATTATTAACTTGATATGTAACCCAATGTATGCATATGACCTCAATAAAAAACATGCACAACAGAAAACAACAACAAAAAGAAGAATTCTATACCAGAAGGAATTCTGAATAGATTTTTTCCCTCTGCCATATATCAAGTATTGATCCTACTAAAAGATAATGTTTCCAATCTTTTTTTTTTAAACAGAAACGGAAACAAACAGARCAGAACAAACAGAACAGAACAGAAATTTCAAACAGAAATTCTATTTGAAGGAATCTCTGTATTACTTCTTTAGGATGTGTGAAAGGTAGTGGAATAGATTTAAAAAATGTAGATATAAAACTGTAATTGTAGAGAAAATCTAAACATGGCTGGTAGTGAATTCTTTTTTGAGCAAATTTTCTGGCATCCTGAAGGATGTTAAAACATGGAATTTTTTTTCCGGAGTCAAATAGTGTTAAGCAGGAAGATGTGTGACCTACACTTCCTTTCTCAAAGATCTAGGAGGTAGAAAATGTAATTATCACTAGGGCATTTTTTCAGCCAGAACAGAAGTTTATTAAGGAACTGGATAAGCTACTTGCAGTATGAGCATTCTGGCCAACATTKGTCAAAGCTTTTTCAGGGACTGTTCTAACATTTTACCTGTATATTTGTTATATGTGCCAATGAATGGTGAACCTGTAAGAAGCAAAATGAGCTCAGAGCAGAAGCAGCTCTCTGGCAGCCTGAAGACAGTTCACCAACTGAACAAGGCTCCCCTTCTGAGGGAAATCTTCATAGAAAATCTTACCTCAGATATGGGTATTGGCATTGATAATGGCTACTACAGAGCTGTTTTTTTTTCCCTTTGTCTTTGATTATAAGAATGCTAGTAGTATTATGGAGAGGATTCATCCCAAAGAATTAATTTGTGTCTTGCATATGTTTTTTGTCTTAAATGGCCCATCATATTACTGTCTATCAGGTAGGACATTTAAAATATTTCAAGGGACATGGATGATCATTTACCTTATATGGCATTTTGTTGYATATATGGCAGTTTTTATTTCACATTTAAATGAATGCAAGGGAAAAAAGACCTTGCATAAGGATGCTGGAACAATCATGTCAATCAAATAATTTCAAATGAACAGGAAATAAAAAATAAATACCTTGAATATACGTTGACATAAAATTTGCGCCAATTAATAGACTGGATTTATTAGATAATAGGAAATAAAGTAGRGCTTTGTAAGTTTGTAAATACAAAATTTTAGGCCTACATCTTTAACTTTCCTTTTATATTTTTAGCAGAAGTTGAATGAGTTTTGTGTATTCTTGATAGTTTTGTTCTATCATGTTCTTCAATAATTGGACAATGATTTCTTTTTATAGATATATGCTTTAGTTCCTCATGTAGGAACAGGCTTCCTAATTCTCAAATAAAARTACTAATCTGTTGTTCTGAGGATAACTAACATACTGTCAATGAAATTCTGGAAAAGATGGTAAAGAGACAGATTAAAAATCACTCTGGCAAAAGACACATTTTTAAAGAATGATTTTTCTGTAGTGCATCATGTTTGACTGCAATCTCTACTAGTCCAAGAATAAAAATTATTTAATAAGTTCATCGACAGGTCRTGCCACAGTTAAACTACTAATGACTTATCATTTATGAACTCTGGTGTTCATGTTATCATTGTAAGCCTGATTTACATCATAGCAGTACTTCTTATAACTATATTCTTATAACTATATACTCTAAATGCATACAGTAAAAGGCAAATCCTGTTCTGTTTTGATTAGTGGATAAAGTACAGAAAGAAGAATGTCATATAATCAAAGCTACACATAAAATCTTACTTCCTAGATACTATATGTTAAAGAAAGCACTAAGGTGAATGAAAAAGAAGGTTTCATGCCAGTACAAATGTCAGCTCTCTGGATATAAAAAAGATTATTGCATCAGAGTGTGAAGTGTAATTAGCTACAGGCTGACAACGCTAATTCTCTCCAAGCTTTGGGTTAGAGTTTGCATTCTAAAACAGAAGAAAACCCCAAGTATTTCTCACATTTCATCCCTAAAAATAAAGAAGATAAAGCAGTGAAAGAAAAACAACTTGGAATTGATAAGATAGCAATGTCAGAATCAAGGCAAGTAGCAGTCTTGTATCTTCTACATTTCAGATATTCCACAGGGATATGCATTGATGAAATGTAGAAGTCATGGTTAGAATGGTTAGTAACTACAGGCCGGTGAGCCTCACCTCCATCCC
>NW_020455866.1:3674372-3712129 GCF_003342845.1 Nothoprocta perdicaria | reverse complement strand
CGCTTGGATGCAGCCCTGTGCCACGTGCTCTAGGTGACCCTGCGTGAGCAGGGGGGTTGGACTCGATGACCTCTGAGGTCCCTTCCAACCTTCGGCATTCTATGATTCTATGATTCTAATTCAAAAATGTTCCTTAGATGTATAGGTGAGAGGCTAATCCTTGGTACAAACTTTAATATCATCAAAGAACTTCAGAATCTAAGAGTTCACTCTGACAAAGGTGGGAATAAAATCTGGAATTTTGTCCATTGCTTTCATTCATGCTTTCTTTGTCCTTGCTGCAAAAATTTGGAAAAATCATTTTAGTAACAAAATGTTTCTGGAACAAAATGTTCTAAAAATAAATAAATCAGAAGTTCAAGGCCTTGGAATGAAGATATATGGGAAAGAGGATTTGCTTTTCTCCAGCTGTAAGGGTAGTGCCGTCAAGAACACTTGAAACAAAAAACATAGATTAGAATCATAGAATCATAGAATTAACATCCTCTCAAAAGTGCCTATACAGACAGGCTCTTTTCTTAAGTTCATCTTTGAAAGATCCTGGAGAATGGGGGAGGTGCCTGAGAACTGGAAGAAAGCCAACGCCAGTCTTCAAAAATGGCAAAAAGGAGGACCCWGGCAACTACAGGCCAGTCTCACCTGAAAAAGTGATGCATCAGCTCATCCTGGCTGTTGTCTCCAAGCACAGGAAGGACAAGAAGGTGCTCAGGAATAGTCAGCAGTCATAGTCTGGGAAATCATGCTTGACTAACCTGATAGTCTTCTATGATGGAATGAGAAGCAGGATGGATGAGGGGAGAGCAGTGGATGTCATCTGTCTCGACTTCAGCAAGTTTTTTGGCACTGTCCCTCACAATATCCTCCTGGGCAAGTTCCGAAGGTGTGCGATAGATAAGTGGGTGGTGAAGTCGATTGAGAYCTGGATGTATGAGCTGAAAGGGTGGTAATCAGTGGTGCGGAATCCAGTTGGAGGCCTATAGTTAGCAGTGTCCTCCAGTCATCGGTCCAGTCTTGTTCAATTTATTCATCAATGACCTGGATGAAGGGATAGAGTGCCYCCTGAGCAAGTTTGCTGATGATACGAAGCTGGGAGGAGTAGCTGATAGCCCTGAGGGCTGTGCTGCCATCCAAAGGGACCTGGACAGAMTGAACRACTGAGCAGTGAGAAACCTTATCAAGTTCAACAAGGGCAAGTGTAAAGTCCTGCACTTGGGGAGGAATAACCCCAGATACCACTACAGGCTGGGGACTGACCTGCTGGAGAGCAGCCCTTCAGAGAGGTATCTGGCCGTCATGGTGGACAACAAGTTGACCATGAGGTGTCCTGGTGGCCAAGAAGTCCAATGGGATCCTGCTTTAAGAAGAGCGTCTCCAGCAGGTTGGAGGAGGTGATCGTSCCCCTCTACACAGCCCTGGTGAGGCCACTTCTGGAGTACTGTGTCCAGTTTTGGGCTCCCCAGTACAAGAGGGATGTTGAGCTGCTGGAGAGAGTCCAGTGCAGGGCTATGAGGATGATCAGGGGCCTGGAACGTCTGCCCTATGAGCAAAGGCTGAGCTARCGGGACCTGTTCAGCGTGGAGAAGAGAAGACTGAGGTAGTCCTTATCAATGTGCACAAATACCTCAAGGGACGGAGTGAGAAGGATGGGGCCAGCCTCTTTTCARTGGTGGCCAGCAATAGGACTAGGGGAAATGGTCACAAACTGAAGCACCAGAAGTTCCATGGGAACTTAAGAAAAAAGTTCATGACAGTGAGGGTGACAGGGCACTGGAAGAGACTGTGCAGAGAGGTTGTGGACTCTCCTTCTCTAGAGATCTTCAAAATYCTCTTGGGTGCAATCCTGTGCCACTTGCTCTAGGTGACCCAGCATGTGCAGCGCAGTTGGATTAGATGATCTCTAAAGGTCCCTTCGAACTTTAGAGATTCTATGATTCTAAGTTTGGAACCCCAGATCACATCAAAGAGAGAGCTGCTATTTGATTCTACTACTTGTTTTTAGTCTCTTCACCCCTAATGCAATATTTTTTCTCTAATCAGTAATAATAKTCTTTTTTTTACATATTCTTGAGAAATAGAAGTCACCATAAGGCAAAAACCTCCTACAGATTTCTCCTCCAGCTCACTGAGGAGGTCACTCCATATATGGGATAATCTATTATACAATGTATTAATCTCCACTATAAGTTTAAAATTTTAACTGAAAAATAGCAGCCAGCTTACTGCTGGGAAGATAGTATTGAGGATAGAAGTTTTTTATTCATCTGAGAATATTTAAATTCTATATTTAAATATAATGGTTCAGCTCATCACAAAATGGACAGACAAGACATTCAGAATTGAATTTAATTCCCTGAATCATTCATGAAACAAGTGTCAAGAGATAAATRTTTCATCTGGAATTTAGACTTTTGCACACTTTCTGTTCCTTAAATATGTAGTCAGAAGAAATTAGAATCAAATTCTTAATTTCAAARGGAAAATCAAAGGGCAACACTTGTACCTTAAGTGCATTGTCCGTGAAATAAGATTGTACCAAGAGATGGGCCTGTTTTTAAAATTCTCACTTTCAAGAAGGTCTTTAAACACATTCATTTCTATTGCTTTCTTTAGATATGTATCATTCTCCTAATTCTCCTTTTTCATTTTCAGAAAAGCTCTGTTGAATGAYACTTCTGGACTACCCTGTTTCAGTATTCACTCTACAGCAGATTGTAAATTTAATTTATACCAGAGAAGGATGATCCTGTTTCTCTCTGTAGAGAAATAACTACCAATACATTTTTCTTTTTTTCTGTATTTTTCTGTATTTTTTGGATTTTTTTTTTCTTATAACTGTAAGATAGTTTTTGATTAGAAAATGATATGTAGACATTTTTCTTTCTAAAGAGTCATTTTGTTCATCTTCCTCTTGTGAATGTAGCATGTCTTTTTCTGGAGAAGGAGAAATGTCTTACACAATAGAATCTGCATCTTTCTTTTAACTCTACCTCAGTGTAATGACCGACTCATACTGAACTGCAAATGATATTTTCTGTGAGAGGGAATATATGTATATAGCCATCATATACCCAATGGACAATCTATATGGTATCTTATTAATATTTACATATGTTGGCATCATGTAGAGTAGCTGTGAAAGATGAGCTTTCATGTAGTTTTTCTTCATTTTATTTTTTTTACTATATCCTTAAAAAATATGTGCTTGTGCTTTTTTTTCTTCCTTCAGAGAGGAATATTTTGATCCAAAATTTACTTGACAAATAGAATTTGAGATGTTTTCCATAAGCCAGTGCAGCTGTTGAAAGTTCTGGTCCCAAATACACATCTCCACGTAAGCAGCACATGTAGCTTCTCTATGGCTGAAGAGGGAAGATGGGTAAGATTTTTATCAGAAATTAATTTTTTTTTTCCCCTTCCAGCAAATTACATATGAAAACATGCATAATTATTTTCTCTGCATCGATCTTCTAAAACAGATGACTGTCTTTGGGTTGTCTGTAGGAAAGGCTTGCTCTGTTCCCACCTTGTTCCTTCTGTTGCTTCCCCAAATGCAGTATGAAATTGCATACTGGAAAAGACAGAATATATCTTGACTCAGTTTAAACACATACTATATTAACATTTTCAGATTKGATTCAAATTTAATTTTTAAATATGAGTGTTCATGTATGTGATTAAAAGCAATATCATTACTATTTTGTTTGCCACCAGTTATGTAGTTCAAATAGAGTAGTAAGCTAACATAAGTAATAAGCTAACATAAGTAATGTAGATCATTTTGTATTTATCTTGTGTTTCTTTCTTGTCATGATCAAACTCTTCATAAATGTAGGATAACTTAGTTTTAAATGAATTTGCAAATTAGTTAAATGTGAGTTTCATATTTGGGCTTCAAAATATTGTAATATAAATTCCCATTACACATAATGTACAGTAGATAACATAACTTGCCATTAAACAAGCTCCTTTACTCAGTTTACATTGCTCTCTAAAAAATGACATAAAATGAGTTCATCCCTCACACTATGTTTTTGTCAAAGTGATTGTGATTTTTTTTTTAACTTTACATCCTCCATTTAAACAAATGAGTGTGTAGAGTTTTGTAATAGTGATAATTCTCACCAAGGAAGCAATTCAGTGTATGAGTAAGAAGGCAGGAACAGCKATTGACTTAGTAGCCTTTGCATCCCCTCTCCATGGATCCCTGCATTTCTTTCAAAAAAAACTCAAAAGCTCTAACATTAGGATTCATCTCAAACAGAGGTATCCAACCACAGCATAGACACAAAGTTTCTCACAGACTTTCTCAGACCACACTTGTGTCTCTTTTTAAGCTTCTTTCCTTTCATCCCTAATATTATTTTTATGATAAGCCCTAAATACAGACCTAATGACATATCCCATAATGCATTTTTTTTTCACAGCCACATTTTCTTGATAACCCACAATTGCCTTGGGGATCTCCCAGCCACATTTCACCTGTACTCCTGTGCTTTCCCTTTCTCACAACCATAACACCAACAGTCATATTTCAGGTTTTGCCCTCAAAAAGGTCTCCCAGTCCTATATGATTGAAAATGTTTCTCACAGGCCAATTCTCTTGGCAGCCCACACTTTTCTTGAGCAGCTACTTTCCGGTCAACTCAATAAGGAGCTGTAGGCTTCCTTTTTCTCAGCTGTAACCTAAATTCTAGTACAATTTTTTTAAGCTAACTCTTACACAAACTTTATAGCAAGGCCAAGCAGTTCCTCACAGACCAGTTTGTTTGGTTGCCCACACAAGCCTTTGGCAGCCCTTCTCCAGTTCCACTCTTCCTGGACTCCTTGGCTTTCTCTTTCTCACAAAAGTAAATCTAATCAATGGTTCATAAAGAACTCCCACGTATTTTCCAGAAATCTATTCCCACAGCCCAGTTCTCTTGGCAGCACACAATTTCTTTTGGCAGTGTCTTTCAAACTCATGTCTCCTGGACCTTTATATCAGCAGTGAACCTAAGTGTACACAGATTCCTTTTTCACACTTAGGCTCAAATAACAACTTCCAGTTATTGTGCAGAAGCAAAAATCTTCAAAACACCATTGTCTTGGCAGCACACACTTGCCTTGGGCAACCTCTTTCCATCCTTACATCATATGAACTCACAGGCCTTTTCTTTCTCTCTCCCCAACAAATAACTTTAATTTTAAAGCATTATCAATACTGCATTTCCCCTGTGCCTATATTATATGGAAAGGCTGCATTGCCTCTGCAGAATACAAGTTCACAGATGATATATCCAATATAGTTACAACACTGAAAAACAAAACAAAACCCTAAAAAAAAGATAAGAAAAAAAAGAAGTAAAATAGTGAGCAAAGTAGTGTTACTGATCATATAAATAAAAAATTCTCAAAGTATCCTAACTTTTTTCTGCCTCATTTGTTGTTTCATTTTTTTAGAATCTTGTCACTGTGGATTTAATTCTTTTCTAAAAAAACCTTTTCTGTAACCATAATAATAACATGTCTTAATTTGTCACTTAAATATTCTGAATACATACATATATACATATTATGTATCTGTTCATGTAGTGTTTCACGATTTTGCATTTTCTTGCCATAGGTTATTTGATTTATAACTATTGGTGAATCTATTTCTCAAACTGTAAAAGCCATTGTACCATTCTTTTAATTAACTTCTCAGAAATCAGTAGTACATTATTTGTGGCATTATTAGCTTAATCAAATGAGTACAGTATGATAAAGCACAAAATCTGCATGAAGGGAACCTGAGATGATATAATACAGCTGTGACCTGTAATGTTCTTTAAGCACTTGGCATTCATTTAGAGAAAGTTAAAATATATATATATGGTCTTATAAACCAAATACTTTTGTCTGTTCCACAGGAACTTAAGAAAAAAAGAACTTACACAGGAACTTAAGAAAAGAAGTCTTGACAGTGAGGGTGACAGAGCCCTGGAACAGGCTGCCCAGAGAGGTTGTGGAGTCTCCTTCTTTGGAGATCTTTAAAACCCGCTTGGATGCAGCCCTGTGCTGCATGCTCTAGGTGACCCTGCGTGTGCAGGGGGTTGGACTAGATGACCTCTGGAGATTCCTTCCAAACTTAAGCATTCTATGATTAGCCAAAAAAAAAAAAAAAAAAAAAAAAAATTACTAAAAACTGTTAAAGACATAATATACAATAATTATCAACAAATTTGTGCACAGTTTATTCTGCATTATTGCAATGTTTTGTCATAGTGCTTTCACACATTAAGGGAGGTACAATTGACAACACAACTTCTGAAGTCACCCTTTAACTGCAAGAGAAATCTTCAAGCCAATCTGTAAACAGGGGGTGAAAATTGGTTTACCCACACAGAAGATCAAGGATTTATCCAAGGGAATATATATAATTTTATTTCTCTGGGATCTGTTTGGTGTTCATTTCTTTGCTATATTGTGCTTGAATTTTTTTATCCCTTCTCACTAGGAAGCAATAGCATGCCTAGTTATAACTGTAATTCTAATATGAATYCACCTTACTTTATATCTTGGACTTATGCCTATGACTGACATGGTAATTACAGTTTCTTGCCAAAAAGGTGCTGAAAGCAACTTTGGGGCCACATAAAAGAGGTTTAATTAGAAAATAAGCACAAAGCCTGTGCTTCTGTATCACAGGTAGCTGTTCCTGAAGACTATGTAAACACATAGGCAGATAGGCTCTGTGTGACACAAAAAGATAGTTACAGAGAAAAAAATATAGCTATCAAGAACTACATTGTTGTTGGCTCACTTAACAGTGAAGAAAAAATTAACCCCTATTATTCCTTCCTTTCAGTTGAAAGTCACCTCTTCCCTCAGATGTAGTTAAAAAATAATCTTCATTCTCCAAGCACTAACTAGCAGTGGTCTAAAATGGCTACAGAACATCTGTAATGCCTTTGGTCCCAGTTGAAAGAGAACAGATGTATTGAAAACACTGCTCATCTGCTCCTCGGAGCAAGGGGGAATATGGCCTAATATTTCTGGAAGGTACAACACCATGAATATATCTCTGCCTCAGTCCAAATGTAGTGTGCAATGTTGATCTACAAATTCTAGAAAAACCTACAGGGATCATCTTTTTCTGCTGGCTATACATAAAGCCAAAACAACTGCATCCTCATGCATAGCAACAGTTTCTAAGTACTATGAAAATACAAAGAGCAGAACTGCCATTGACAGAGTCCAGATTTCAAGATAAACTTGGCTAGGACTTTATTGACAAAGATATAATGGCCAACAATTGGCAAAGATATATCGGCCAACACTAATTAAGGGTCCTACAGAATTTCAGTTTATGTCCGAAAATGTCAGGTTTTTGAACAGCAAAACACAGCATGCTATTATTCCTTCAACGTACTCTGATAAAGAAAATTGTACATCAATTTTCTTTATCATCCTATAAGGTAGCAAGAATTTTCTTGACCTTTTCAATAATAGTAGCCATGCTCTACAAATCTCTGCAGCTTCATGGCTGATTTATGTTAGGCTTGATAATAGTCTGTCCTGGGTCACACGACCAGTTGTAATTCCCTCTGTCTGGCTACTCACTTGCCTCTTCCTAAACCAAAAGTAGAATTCTCTGATTTTTATTTATTTTTTTTTAACCTTCCTCTTACTTGTTTCCTCAGCTTCTCAACTACTATTTACCTGACTCTATACTTGCTATCCTCTTCAGTGTTTTTTTTAATATGAACAAATACCTTTTTTTTTCCTGTGTATCCTGCTTTCTGGACACTCAGGTTTAAATTCGAGCTTGTTAGCCTGGACAACATAATAGTAATCAGAAATATACAGAAAAACTGTTATACATTCATATGTAAGTAAAAGTCAGTAATTTCCTAACCAATTGCTACAGACATTTACAAGGAAAACTGCAGTGATTTCAGACATCACTGTGTGGTAAACATCATCTATTAAAGCATGGCACTATCTGCTCTTTTTTTTTTTTTTTTTTTTTAGGGAGCATATATAGAAGAAAATAATTACATTCAAATATGTAATTTCTGCCCAGTCCTTCACAGAAAAATAGAAGTGTCTGTTGCCAATGTGTACAGTATATATATGGTCAACAAAAACAATAGATTTAAATTCTTATTTCAAGGAAATACTCTCTTTTGAAGAGTTATATTTTTTATGGTATGTACACACAGCTTATGGATGTACATGCAGTCTGAAATCTTTTAAAAATGATTTTTCTGTGCATCCTCCCTTTATTATCTTTCACTGAAACTGGAGGTTTCCTGGCAGGTGGGTTTCATAGTGTGATTCCTTGGAGTTTCTTGGGAGCTTCATACCACTCAGTAAGATTTCCTGTGGCTTAAAGCACCAGCTGCCCACAACGCTAGCAGACTGTGAAATCCAATTAATTCCACTCTGCAACTCATGTTGCAGTAACACTTAGAGAACTGCTACTCCAGTGCAAGAAAGAACAGTTTGTGTCCTAAATAAGTTTATCTCTGATTTTCATAATTCCTCAAGCATTATAAGGCAAGCATAACTCCTATGCCTAGTTCTCTCCATAAATGGTAACATTTTTTCAAATTTTATAGCTTTTTATCCAGCAACATTTTTGACACTATTAACTCAAAGAAATAAGAAAGATTCTTTGCATTTATTTAACTTAACATACATATGGCATTAACTTAGTATTCAACAAAGGATTTCTCAGAGTTCTGAGAATTTTTCACTGTAATGAAACACTTTCCCTGTTTCGAAAGTGCCATTTTTTTTTGTGAGGCGACTGGAAATCTCCTTTGTTTTGCTGACACTCAGACTGTATCTGTTATTGATTTTTCTCCACTGCTGATGGTACAAAAGCACCTCCTCCTTCATCTGCCTCTTTATTTCCAAGGGACCCTGAAAATCACACAGGTGATATGTTCCAACAGAGATTAGATCACTTGCTTGCTCATTTGTTCTCACTTTTGGCTCCTAAGTTATTTTTGCAATTTACACATTCAGCAACTAATGTGCTTACCTCAGACAGCCAGACGCACAGCAATTTCTCCCTTGGTCTAGTGTCACAGCCCGAGGAGCTAGCGATAATTTCATCAGCTTTCCAATTTTCTTTCAACACTACATTTCAATAATTAAACTGTTTCAATAAGTAAAACTCACAGTGTTGATGCATATAAATATTCATTATAAAAATCATAGCATTATTTTCTATTAACTTTTGATTCTTTTAAGCTAGCATTCTCTGATGACTCTTTAAATAGAACTTAATGTAATAATGCAACAGTGGGATCCAAAATTCAAATCACAATCACTTAGCTTTGTTATAATCCTTTGATAGGCTCATGGTTGTTTTCATCAAGAGTATGTCCATATCTGAAGTTTTCACAGTGAAGCAGAGGTGGCACAGCTGCCTGGAGACTCAAAGCTGTCAGGTGTTTCACAGAATCATAGAATAATAGAATGCTTAAGGTTGGAAGGGACCTCAGAGGTCAATTAGTCCAACCCCCCTGCTCACGCAGGGTCACCTAGAGCACATGGCACAGGGTTGCGTCCAAGCGGGTTTAAAATATCTCCAAAGGAGACTCCACAACCTCTCTGGGCAGCCTGTTCCAGGGCTCTGTCTCTCTCACTGTAAAGAAGTGTTTCCTTAAGTTCCTGTGGAACTTTTGGTGCCTCAGCTTGTGGCCATTTCCTMTAGTCCTATTGCTGGCCACTACTGAAAAGAGGCTGGCCCCCTCCTCCTCACTGCCTCCCTTGAGGTATTTATACACACTGATCAGGTCCCCCCTCAGCCTTCTCTTCTCCAGGCTGAACAGACCCAGCTCCCTCAGCCTTTGCTCATAGGGCAGMTGTTCCAGGCCCCTGATCATCCTGGTAGCCCTGCGCTGGACTCTCTCCAGCAGCTCCACATCCCTCTTGTACTGGGGAGCCCAGAACTGGACACAGTACTCCAGATGTGGCCTTACCAGGGCTGAGTAGAGGGGGATGATCACCTCCCTCGACCTGCTGGAGACATTCTTCTCAATGCACCCCAGGATCCCGTTGGCCTTCTTGGCCACCAGGGCACACTGCTGCTTCATGGTCATCTTGTCGTCCACCATGACGCCCAGGTCCCTCTCTGCGGGACTGCTCTCCAGCAGGTCCACCCCTAATCTGTACTGGTGTCCAGGGTTATTCCTCCCCAAGTGCAGGACCCTGAATTTGCCCCTGTTGAACCTCATGAGGTTTCTCGCCGCCCAGTCCTCCAGTCTGTCCAGGTCCYTGTGGATAGCAGCRCAGCCCTCAGGGCTATCAGCTACTCCACCCAGTTTGGTATCSTCAGCAAACTTGCTGAGGGAGCACTCCAGCCCTTCATCCAGGTCATTAATGAATAAGCTGAACAGGACTGGACCAAGAACTGACCCCTGGGGGACACTGCTAACTACAGATCTCCAACTGGACTCCGCGCCACTGACTACCACTCTCTGCACCCTGCCATCGAGCCAATTCCTAATCCACCTCCCCGTCCACTCATCTTTCCCACACCTTCGGAGCTTGCCCAGGAGGATGCTGTGAGGGACAGTGTGAAAAGCCTTGCTCAAGTCCAGATAGATGACATCCATCGCTCTGCCCTCATCTGTCCAGCTAGTCACTCCTTCATAGAAGATTAGTCAAGCAGGATTTCCCCTTGGTGAATCCATCCTGGCTACTCCTGAGCACCTTCTTCTCCTCCATGTGTCTGGAGAGAGCAGCCAGGATGAGCTCTTCCATCACTTTTCCGGGGATGGAGGTGAGCCTCATCGGCCTGTAACTTCCCAGGTCCTCCTTCTTGCTTTTTTGAAGACCGGAGTCACGTTTGCCTTCTTCCAGTACTCTGGCACCTCTTCTGTTCTCCAGGACCTTCCAAAGATGATGACAAGCGACTTGGCTATGACATCCACCAGTTCCCRCAACACTCTGGGGTTCATCCCATCAGGGCCCATGGATTTGGGGGTGTCGAGTTTCTTTAGGTGCTCTCTGACCCACTCTTCCTCTACCCTGGGCAAGCCTTCCTCTCTCTGGCTCTCTTCTCATGTCCCTGGGGCCTGGGATTCTAGAGGGCTGCCCCTGACAAACACCGAAGCAAAGGTGGCATTCAGCAGCTCTGCTTTCTCCATGTTTTCCATAACCAGGGCACCCACTCTGTTCATCAGCGGACCCACATTCTCCCTGACCTTCCTTTTGTTGTTAATATATTTGAAGAAGTTTTTCTTGTTACTCTTAACATCCCTTGCCAGAATCAATTCCAAGTGAGCCTTTGCTTTCCTTGTAGCATCCCTGCATTCCCTGACAACGTTCCTGTATTTCTCCCAAGGGGCCTGTCCTTTCTTCCACATTCTGTATACTGCCTTCTTCTGTTGGAGTTTTGCCAGGAGCTCCCTGCTCATCCACCCAGGTCTTCTCTCCCCTCTGCCTGACTTCTTACACACAGGGATGCACTGTTTCTGGGCATGGAAGAAGTGCCGCTTGAAAACTAACCAGCTCTCCTGGGCCCCTCTTCCTTCTAGAGCTCTAGCCCATGGGATCTTTCCAAGCAGGTGTCTGAAGAGGCTAAAGTTGGCCCTCTTGAAGTCCAGGTTACTGCCCTGCCTCCTCCTTGTTGGATCCTGAACTCCACCAACACACAATCACTGCAGCCAAGGCTGCCCCCCACCTTCACATCTCCAACAAGTCCCTCTCTGTTTGTTAGTATGAGCTCCATTAGCCCACCTCTCCTCGTCGGTTTCTCCACAACCTGCGTCAAAAAGTTGTCATCGATACACTGCAGAAACTTCCAGGACCATTTGCTGTGCTGTCTTTCCAGTTGTTGCCAGAGTAGTTAAAGTCCCCCATGAGAACCAGGTCCTGTGACCGTGAGGCAACTTCCAGCTGCCTATAGAAGGCCTCGTCAACCTCCTGCTCCTGGTCAGGTGGCCTGTAGCAGACACCCACCACAGTGTCTCCCACATTGACCTGCCCTTTAACCCTTACCCACAAGCTCTCCACCCCCTCATCATCCACTCCCAGGCTGAGCTCCATGCATTCCAGTTGCTCTCTCACATACAGAGCAACTCCACCACCTCGCCTTCCAAGCCTATCCTTCCTAAAGAGCACATAGCCTTCCATGACAACACTCCAGTCATTTGAGCTATCCCACCACATTTCTGTGATTCCTATGAGATCGTGGTGCTGGGACCGCACACAGATCTCCAGTTCGTCTTGCTTATTCCCCATGCTTCATGCATTGGTGTATAGGCATTTCAGAGAGGTAAATGAGCCTGCATGTTTCCCAGGAGGGTTGAGAGAGGACCCTCTATAATCATGTACTTCCCCATCTGTACTTCCCCACCACCATATACCTGTTGGACATCCGTTGTCTTAGGTTGCGTGGGATTGATTGTCCAGTCCGTGTGACACTCCCGTTCCCCCTTCTTGCTTAGTCTAAAGCCCTCCTAACGAGGTTGGCCAGTCTTTTGGCAAACAGATGCCTGCCCTTCTTGCAGAGGTGGTTCCCATCCTGTCCCACTAGCCGATGGTCATCAAACWGAGTCCTAAGTGTTAATATGCACTTTGTTACCACTATATTTTCTGGGAGGGATGGGTCAAGATTTTCCTCTCCTGTAGAATGGACAGTCAGCAGTTAATGAAAGCGTGAAAGCTGGTAGTACTTATATGTCAGGCTAAAACAAGACTCTGGACTTCTAGTATATTTTGTGTTAGATCCCAGTGAAATGGTGGGCAGGTTAGAGACTGCCTCTCCTCACAGTTAGCAGTTAGCATCCCGGGAGAATTATGAGATACAGCTGTAGCTGGGGTCATCTTTGTTTTGCCCTTTTTCCTGTGTTGCCCTTTTTCCTATTCATGCTGAGAATCTAGCAGGGAGCCAAAGAAGACGTGAAGAAACCATAGCTTTGGAAGCTTATTGTGCAAACTGTTTTGTGTGTGTGTTTGTTTTTGTTTGTGGGTTTTTTTTTGTTTTATTTTCTGCTTGACAGTTAGAATTCTAATTCCAATTAGGCTTAGGACAAATAAGAGTAGGAATCTGGCCTTGTGCCTTCTTATAACAAGTCTTGTCCCTGCAGCTATTTGCAACAGTTCCTGGTCCATGTCCTGACTGTCATTGGCAACTGGACTGGACAAACTAACATGGATTAGTGGGTGGAAGACAAAATTACCTTATAATTTCAACCTTGCCATTTCTCTTTGGAAAAGGTATGTTTTTGACATGGATTAGCACTATGTGCATCTGAAAAGACTCTTAGAAATCATCTGAATAAACATAAGGTGGTGAAGATGACAATGATTGAGAAGATAATCCTCATATTACATATTCTTATGACACAGGAAGAAATATCGTTCAGTGATTAACTCCTTCACAAAGATAAAGCTTCAAAACATGGTTTATAGTCTCTGCTGCTAATGTAAATTAAAAAAAAAAAGAAAGAAGAAGAAAGAAAAGAGGATATCTTATTGTTCGTATTTGAGACTTTCTAAAAGAAAGAAAATAATCTTGGGCAGAGCCATTACACAAAAATAGTCTAACAATATGCCCTATTCTTTGCATATGAAATTACTCAGTAAAAATAAAGTGAAAGAATACTATTTTGAACCAAATTCTAGTATCATGATCTAAAACAGTCTATTCATTTCTGCAGAGAGACAGATTTGCTTAAAGCTTCAGAGGAGGAACGTATTAGCTGTCCAAAAAATGTCTTGTTTTTCAGTCATGCATCTTTTAACTCTGCAAGCTATCTAGAAAGATCAAAATAATGTGCTTCTGCATACTTTTTCTCTTTGTTATTATTACAGTTAGTCAGCCACCAAAGAGAGAAGAGCAATAATTTTGATGTGTCTCCAGTACCCTGAGTCCACACAATGGTATTTATGCCAGTTTATACTGGTTCATACTGGCTCAGAAGAAAGAGCCTTAATTCATAGTAGTCTAAAACAGGAAAGACTCAGGTATAACACAAAAAGGTGCATGGATGCTAAATATAAAATATTTCAGAAAAAAAAAAAAAGATTATTTAGAAATCTTTACCCTGAAATCTATTTTCACATAAACACAGGAGTAGGGCTAGGAATTTAAATGGTGTTAGCATAGATGGTTTGCAGTCTGTGCAAGCAGTTTCTAAGGTTAAAAATAAAAGTCAGAGTCCATTAAAATGTTCATTTTTGATCAGAATAAGCTCTTGTTCTGAGAAAAAAATCCCCTAGGATTAAAACAGAGAACATCAGAGGTCAATGTATTGCCTGGATGGCTGCAGTATTTTAGGGACACCGTCTTGCTTGATTCTAAGGAGCAAGGAATAGCTGTGGTATCAGAAGCACATGCAATTGGACAGGTTTCTGACAGCATAATTACTCCTTCCCTTCTCTACTCACTATCTCCCCAAATGAGAGAACCAGCACAGCATAAAGTAAAACTTAAACTACAGAAATGCTTGTGAATATTCTTCTAATATTTATACAGATTATTATAAAATTAAACATTTTAATGTCATTTATATATTTTAACAATATTGCAATATTTAATAATATTGGGCAAAACAGTTGCCCAAAAGTTCCATTCCTTAGCCATATTCTTTAGTACATCTTTAGTACATCCCTCCAGTGTGCCATGGAGGGAACTGCATGGAATGACGTCTTTTCAAGAAAATATTATGGTATGGTTAGGGATGTGAAAATAGGCCATTTGTTCTTTTTTTTTTTCCTCCTTTATTTATTTATTTATTTATTTATTTTGTTAATATATAAAAGGAGGGACAAATGTCACATGGAAGTCTTTTTTTTCTTGTTTTTGAAGGGATAGGAAAATTGTTTAATTCTGACAAAGGTGAATGTCAAGATTCAATACAACAAAAATACTATAATCAGATTTCATTTGTTTAAGCATGAAAATCTACTAATAGTTTCAGATACTGTAATGTATCATAATCTTCAGTTACCTGGATGAGACCTGTGGCTGTGACACAGAACTAGACAGAATGCCTAGAGGCCAAACAATTACATAAACATTTTAAACACTTTAATCTTTCCATGTGTATTTCAAAAATGGGTCTACTTTAAAGGGAATTATTATTAGAGAAGCAAGCACTGTTTTTACTCTTCCACCTAAGTGGAGTGACTCTTCTTGGCTCAGTTTTTTTCTTCATCTGCAATTTACGCCACTCTGTTCAGTTCAATAGATTACTTTTAACAAGTTCTGCTAATGTAGAGTCATGGGTGTCAACATTTGCTGACACATTTATTTGTAGGTCCAGAGATTTCTAGAATTAAGTAAGTTTACCATGAATATGTGTCCTTTACTGACATTCAGTACTGCCTAGTTAACCTCAATATCCTTCAAATTGTTGATCTTCAAATCTGACATTTCTACTTGCTGACACTTTCACTTCACTATGAGATTTACTTCTATCCCTTGCTCTTCACAGTAATTTCATCCACTGCTGTTTTGTCTTTTCTGAGTCTTCTTAAAAAAAAAAAAAAAAAAAAAAAAAAAAAAAGTGACAGTTCAGACTTTTTCAAAATCCCCCTGTCTCCTGCTTTGCTGTCTTTTATATCGTGCCCATAGCTATCTTGTTTTGTCACTAACAGCAGCTAGATTTTTACATTTGCACGATGTGTCTATTTGAATAGTTAGAGCCAAACATACTTACCTGTGCAGAGTAGTCTTTGGTACTTGATTCCTCTCATTTAGGGGGAATCCAACTTAGCTGGGCACTTTTCTAATTTGTCTGACAAATTTCCCATTTTGTCCTTGCTGGTGTGCAGAGAAAAAAAGAAAACTTTTTTCTTCAATTCTTCTAAATCTGTACAAAAAGGTATAAAATGCCTGTGAGAGATGATGGGAGGATCCAGCACAAGATCATTGACAGAATTTCCTTTATTCCATGTGGATTGTTATACTGACCATTCTTACCTGTTCTTGTTATTTGTCAATACTGAATTTCAAAATACTTCCTGGTTTCAAAATATTTCCTCAGTTGCTGACAGTTTTATCGTTATAGTGATATGCAATTGTGAGGAGGCCACCATTGTGAGAGAGCCCGCCTCTTTTCAGTGGTAGTCACTGATAGAACTAGAAGAAACAGCCACAAAGTGAAGCACCAAAAGTTCCACAGGAATATAAGGAAAAAAATATTGAGAGTGAGGGTGACAGAGCACTGGAACAGGTTGCCAAGAGAGGTTGTGGAGTCTCCTTCTCTGGAAATCTTCCAAACCTGTTTGGTGGCACTCTGTGCCACGTGCTCTAGGTGACCCTGCATGTGCAGAGAGACTGGACTAGATGATCTCTAAAGGTTCCTTCCAACCTTAAGGATTCTATGATTCTATGATTCTATGAATTGCTATAGCAGAATTTAAGAAAACATTTATCCACTTATTTAGTGTTTAGAAAACACTAGATCCTACCAATTTATTTGCTAAAATCTTTAACTATTTTTAGATTTCATAGTATTCTACATGCTGTGATGGATGTGCTCCTTCTCCAGCTCAACCTGACTTTTCACTGTAGTCCTATTCATGTTTTGACCACCAGTGACATTATTTGATCCTGGTAGTTGCCTCCCTGATTTATTCCCCCACTCAGACGGTAACCAGCAATAGTAGTCCTGATGGCTGCATCCTGATGAGGAGATAAGGCAAACAGCATACAACAGTCAAAAGTCCTCTGAAATGTACTGAAATGAAGGAATGACTATAATTCAATCATCTTATCCCAAAAAATATGGGGACAGCCCAAGAGCCCTTTGAACTCCTCTTGCATGGCAGGCATGCCTCTCAAGGATACTCCTTGAGTCTGAGAAATCCTTACCGCAAAAGATTCGTGGTAAGTGACTATAGCACTCACTCTCTCTCTTTGAACTTGTAAACTTTACTAAACAAAGGTAACTTTGTAACTGTGCACAAAATCCCTTAGTCATAAACTATTGACCAGATCTGGGAGTAGAATTCGTTCCAGCCTTATCCAGACTCCTCTCACAAGGAGCTTGGAGAGCAAGGAGGTCCCATATGAACCTCATGACGCAACAGGAAAGTGTCCTTGATAGTTCAATGTATTACTTTGAACCTCCATGCAATAAATAAGTGACCTTGCCATAGAGTCTCATGGAACCATTGTCCATATCAACAAAATCTATTACTGTTTCTTTCACAGTAGTGAAGGACATTGTGTCACCCGACCACCGCTTCTTCTGTGTCAAAATTGATGTAGTTGGAAGGACGGCAAGTAGTATCAATAATTGGTTATGGAGGCACAGAATGCACAGAACTAACCCGAGTTCCAGCTTCACAGAGGAGTGGGCTTGTGATAACTGGCATGACTGGGAAGCTGTGGAGGAACATTTCAAGTTGGTTAGAGGTTCATTGAAGGATGGCAAAGGAAAGGGTATTATTTATAAGATGTTGGGAACTTGTCTGGAAACTGAAAAAAAAAAARRAAAAAAAAARTAAAGAGAGGATTAAACAGAAGCGAATAAATAGAAGGGAAGACAAAGAAGAAAAACACTGAATTGCTGTTATCCTTAAAGATCCAGCAATTACAAAAGCAATTATGGGAAGAACAACATAAGAGGCAAAAAATGGAGGAAAAGGTAGAAATGGTGCTTTTACAGGCTCCTTGCCTTCCTGATACAAATAAGGAAACTGATAATATCCCCTGAAGACTGGGATGAGGACATTTGGGAGAGTTCTAGCAGTTCCAATGACAATGCCTTAGACAATGCCAAAATTAATCCATAGCGTTCTGAATGAGAGGTGAATGACTGGTCTCCTTGCAGTTAAAGTTCATAATGAAAATATTTTAGCCTTCAATGTTTTAAATGGATGAACCTGGTGACAGTGTATGGTCATTTGGATCAAATGTCTACCCCGACATGGGTAGAAATTGGGATGCTACAGTGCGTGTACTTCGCACAGCCCTTGCACTCCCTGATTCAAAAATGACTAATATACCACAATATCCAATTTCTGCTGCAGCACAGCGTGGCATTTCTGAAGGCATAGCTGATTTGGAGAAATGACATATTATCTCCAGAACCTATTCCCCATATAACTCACCTATCTGGCTGGTCCAGAAACCAGATGGAAGGGTGCGACTGACAATAGATTATCGGCACCTGAATGATAATAATCATAAGGGGAAATGTTCAGTCAGGGATATTGAAACTTCTCAGTGTATCCTTAGTTTTTGCTTTGTTGTTTGGCAAATGCTTTTTGAAAAGAATTGCATTCAAATAGACCCTTAATAATGCAAAAAGATTATGTTTTGTATTTGACACAAAGGTAACACAGAATTTGTATAATTTGTATATTGTGTTAACAGTTTAGTCTCTGTATTTTCTCAGTTCTTTCAGAAACTATTTGATGTAACACTTCCTGAATAGATGAGATGAAATGAGATGAGATGAAGCACACTTAAATGTATGAGATATAAAACTTCTCGAATAATGGAGAGAAAGAATAGATGAGAGCTATAGAGGTGGAAGACTTGTTATGCATAGCAATACTATGAAGTTTATGAGGAAAAATGTAAGTTGTTTACATTTATCACAATGCTTTCCTGTGTAAGCAGGATGAGAATATTTTATCCTATAATATTGAATATTTTAATACATTCAGACATACATTCAGAAAGTATATACATAAATATATATACACCTTTTGAGCCTATTGGTCATATCTTGTTTGTAATACGTTTTGAACAATGATCATTAAAGGATTCCATTGATAAAACCTTATAGACATTATAAGCATGTGCATACGAATGTTGTAAGCAAACTCATGAAAACTATTCTGAGGCCTCCTATGCCATAGAGATAAATAATTTACTAATTTACCTAAAATATATACCTTTTATACATTTAGTAAAACATCTTTTTATTTAGCATATTCTTAAGGAAATTATTAGGCACAATCAATGCAATAGTAATAACTGCTAGTACATACAAGTACACTGAGAAGATTGGAAATCCATTTCAATTTTATTAATTAATTAGATTTAAAACAATGAAATTTTGTTTCCTTATTTTTAGCAGGCTTCCTAAGCTGCAAAATTTGTCTCCTTTCTTGCCGTGCTTAAAAAAAGTGATGTTTTATTTTCTGCTCTTGAAAAAAAGACTAATTTCGTAAAGTAATTGGTTATATTTTTGTTAATCTTATTAATAATTTTGTTAAATCCCAGAAAAGGGAAATTCTAAAACAATATGTTATTAAATTATTTCACAATCAGGAATACTAATTATGCTTCCAAAATTTAGCAAAAGTAAACAGTCAGCTGCTTTATGGCAATTATCCCAGAAATCAAAACAATTTAGGATGAAATTCAGGCTGATACATCTAGATTGATATCAAATTAGATCTTTTATAATATTTGTGCTTAATGGTTGTATAATTGTGCTTAACAATTCCAGTCTGAATTCATTGTGTAATGTTACGCTATTTGTATGTATGACACTACAAGAAGGACCTTACTTTATGAGATTCTCTCTGTAGTCTATGAGGAACCGCAACCATTTGATAAGAGCTTTTTTTGGGGATGAGCAATTAGGAGGTCATGTGCACAGGTTGGTGAATGTATGAATAAAATAGCAGCCATTAAATCTTTGTGAGTACAGCCTGAAACTTGTTTCAGAGTGAATACAAATCTAAAACAGTCTAAATTCTTGTCTCCATGCATTCTTTGATCAGTGCAGCAAATGTAGGGTTGGACAACAACTTTAGACTCTTCATCAAGGTGTTTGAATTAGCTCTTTCCTCCTATAGAGACTTCTTTTGCTGTACCTCACTAAAGGTGGACCCATTAGACCCCTAATTTAGATTTGGCAGTATCAGCATAACAACTTTTCCCTATGAAAGGAAGGAAAAGGGGAAGATGTACCATTCATTAGGACGTTCTTGGATGAGGACAGCTGTCTACTCCACTTTATTATGGGGAGTATCCATTTGTAGGTCTAATAGCAGGTCTAACTGTGCTTTGCAATAGCTCTTTGCATCAAAAGAACTGGATCGAAATATAATCCAGGATATTTAAATTAAAAAATAAATAAATAAAAAACAAAAACAAAACCCTACTTGGTTTCACAAAATAAGCTTACCTATATTGTGTAATTCTCTCAGTTTTATTATCCATTTTCTTCAAAATAATCAAGTATAAATGTTTTCTCTGAGCATAATTTGGAATCCATTTGTAAGATTAAGTCATGTTTTCAAATATCATTTGAAAAATATGTTGTGCTGTCGTTTTTAATGGCTATCTACAAGGAAATGTGAACAGTATTATTATCATGTTTTTTCTTTTTTTTTTACACGAATTTATTAATTTTAACTCAAGATGAGGATTTTACTCATCTTTCAAGGTGTGAATGACACTACTTGAATAGAAAAAGATTGCTGCCTTTTGCTTTTGCATTAAGCTATTGTATTAGCATCTTGATAGATGCACTAAAATGGGAGTTTAAAAATAATGAAACCATCTGAAGCAGCAGCTTGCTATATTTGTAAAAGTAGATCACTTTTCAAACCTCTTGAGGCTCAGAAAAAAAAAACATTTTGAGAATTAAATGAAATTACAGAGAGGTCTTTCCAAACTGATTTCTGTCATGGAATAAATTAGAATAGAAAATATTAATATCTCACTGCACACCATAGCTATTCTTTTGAATCAAGATGTTTTTGCAGTTGCAGGTAAACTCTTTAGTCTTCCTGGAAATTGATCTTCAAGTGTTGAAGTTGTCACATATTAAGCTTTCAAAATGATGCTTTTATAGTGTTTTTGAAAATCATGTTCATCTTTTGCACAGATTCCTTTTTTGTTGTACATTTATACACTTTTGTACATATGTGCATTAGTCTAGTTTGTGTGTATAACTTTATATAGACAAGAATACTTTGTATCTGATTATAGAATTCATTTGTCCCAGTTCATTTGCAATATTTAACCATGAGATTGTCTTCACACACACACACACTCAAAAATGCTTTCATACTCAGTTGATCTGAATCCGAAAGTCACTTGTCTGTTTATTTATTTATTTATTTATTTATTTTCCTGAACAGTGTGCTATTTCCTACTGCTTCAAAGTGCTGCATTTTCCAGTTGCTAGGTATAAAGTTATAAAAGCAGTGAGATTTTTATTCCCACTCTCCTTTAGCTGTTCTGTAGGTACTGTCAAATGTATTCAATGATATTTTATTAACATGACAAGATATACAGAAGTGTTGCCAAGGTGTAAAGAGACAGGCTGCTCAGGTATCTCCTCAAGGCAGATCACATCTGTGCCACACAGAGCTTCATATACTATCTGAGCTTTTATCTTCTGTGTCTGTCTATCATAACTGTCCATTTCTGTTCCTGTGTCAGATTTTGGAAAATGAAAAGCCAGCCTCTAAAGTGTATGGAATTAAACATGCATCCTTTAGCAGAACTTACTCAAAATGATGGCTCCATCTCTAAAACAAACATTAAAACATCATAGCTGCCTGTCAATAGTGTAGCATTCCTGAGATTGCAAATCATATTTTGTAATCATATATAACTTTTATCCTTTAATTGTAGGATATAACCCTATGAAGTTAGCAAAGTATTTTACTATCTTTTAGATACATTTTAAAATTGAGTAACTAGAGGATCATAGAAGAGCGTGGCAATTTGAGGCATTTTTATGACCTATAAATATAACTTTTTTAAGGTGATGAATTTTTCTTCAATTTTTAATGAAGTATAAATACATTTGCAGCTGTAATTAATTATAGACAACATTTGGATTTTTAATGTATGTTGTTGAGCTAAGTTCCAGGTTTTACCAACGAGCAAAAGTACAAAATTTGATCTTTTTCTCTACTTTAAAAGCAGAGATGTGGCAATTGAAACTTTATGTCATAAATTTATCCAACATATTTCAGGTTTAATCTATTTTAGCAGAGAGAAATGTGGTAGCTAAAGTTTAATAATTTCATCCTATATACTTTGAGCCAGTGTGCTTTTCAAATTATTAATGCAAAAAGGAAAAGAGGAAAAAAAGCCATGAGCTTTTTCCAATTTCACTCCTTTAAAAAGAAAGAGAAAAAAATACTTACAACATTTGTGATTAAACTTTTGAATCCGATACTTTCTCTTTCTACATCTCACTTATGTGGTTTGTCCTGACCTTGACAGCTTTGTAGCACATTACTGAAATATTACAGCAATAATTCTCTACCATTATGCCTAATATTGCAGCAACATCCTGCAGTTTTTCACTCTGAATATTGGAGGAATGCAGGTTTATTTATTTTAATGACTAGATAATGAGTCTGAGCTAAACAGATCAAAGTGAACTGCAAAGAAAGAGAGTKTTACGAGCCAAAACTAATAACAGGCTGCAGCTTGAGAAGATGTATCTAGTCACTTTAGTACAGTGAAACAGTTCATAAGTTTTGGGAAGAGGAAAGGGAAGTGTTCCACCTATATTTAAAATAATGTAGGCTGAACACTACAGCTATACCTGTCAACCTTTTGGCAGCCCTTTGGACTTTCCAAGAAATTACTTCCCTTCTTTATTAAAGTAGTCACAATYTCACATTGGTTCAACTAGTTTTATGAAGCTGAATCATCATTTGGAGACTTATCTAGCCACAGATTATCACTGTGGATGTTGGCAGAGACTCCTCTTTGCTAATAAATGAAGAACTCCTACAGGAACAGCTACACAGTGATAAAAGGGGCATATCAAAGGCTTTAGTGATGGATACCATTCTGTTTAGGGAAGGTATAATATTAAATAAGTTATTTGGGATCTTTCAAAGCAAATATGTGCTGTGAGAAAGCATGAAAAGTTCCCTGAAAAAATGAAACTTTCACAATGAAAGGTCATATTTCCTCTCATTTATTCATGTAGGTATCATTAACAATATTTCCCTAGAGCCATCCATTGCTGCATGGGAACACACCAGAGTTCAACTCTTTGATGTTCTTCATAAAGAAAACAAATAAAGTCATTCAAATCCGAAGCAGAAATGAGTGTGAAATATGTTCCTTTTCTTCTCATGTCTTTTTGTCTAGGTATTTCCATTGGAAGTAGAGTGGAGGAAAATGAATAAAACTTTGCTCTCAGTCCATATTCACTGGTTATGCCGCTAAATGCATTGTCTGAGAATAACATCAAAGAGATCACCCTAAGTATGTAGCTTAGCAGCTACATGAGTGACTGCAAACAAGATAGTCATGAGAGTTCTTGTAATCTGAAGATATTCCATGTTGTCCATGCATGCARGGATACAGTGAACACTTTAGCTCATCATTTTGCTTCAGTTTCCAAATGTGCTAAAAAAAGAGTTCTACTTAGTCATGTCATGTATATTCATGTATATTGAATTCTTTCACAACACTTTCTTCTTATGCCAACTTTAATATGAATAATTCCCAGTCACAGGAAAGATGGATTATTTACATACCTATACAATAAAAAAGAAAAAAAAACTTAAAAATACTATACATTTTCTTTACTTTAGGCTTTCCCTCATATGCTATGTTCTTTCAGCCTACAGGATCCTTGGCTCAAGAAGTCTTTTTTATTTATCTATTTCTTTTGTACATCAGCTATCATAATAAAGTTAAACTAGTCTTTAATTTTTACAAATGCTTCTCTACATGATGATGTAAAATTTGCACGATGCATTTTTTATGACATATATTTGGACTTAAGTGTCTTCTGCTTCAGGTAGGGTTCACCTTTCTTCTCTTAGCTTTACATTTTTTCGTGCACTTTTGACTACAATAAAATATTTACTGTAAGGATTAGAAAATTGAATTGATTAGGTAAAAATCCTTCTTTATATAATTTATTTATCCATGAAGATCAAGTAATAAACAAAATAAACTCAATAATAAACAAAGTGACATAAAATACATGTGAAATATTTGTAAAAGTGACAAGCTCTTGGTTAATCATATGAAAAGCACAGAAGGATAAAATTATGCAAATATGCTTTTATATGCACTTGCTCTTTCTGTTTCTATTCCTGAAAACATGATATTAAATCTTCATGTAAAAGTAATGTGTTTTAAAGAGTACTGTCTTAAATATTGCTGCATCAACTTGACTTATATGTGAGCAGTAAAAAATCATCTTCTCTTATATTATATTGATAATCAATTTATTAATCTTTTGGATATTTATTTTTTTTTATGTACTCCAAACAGGAACCCCCTTCCCTTCTTGTGCACTCTAATTTTACCCTTATTTACAATACCTATTAGGTTTCAAGTAAATTAATTATCAATATATCAAAACAGAAAATATAGTTAAAACAATCAAAATTAAAAAAAAGACCAATAATATTTCACACATGTATTAAGCAGTTAAAATCTTAATGCAGTGACAATCTCATGATGAATAGTGTAGAAAGAAGAGGATATGGCATATTTGGCATGGTACAGATTATACAGATTATTGTAGGAAAAGGAAATTGTGAAAAAATAATTTTTGATACTCCTTCAAGATAACAATCTCATGGTTATTTCTGGATGAAATTAAATAAATAAAAGAAATCTTTAGCTTTTATTTGCAGCACTGCAGCACTGATCTTCAGTCCTCTCTTTTTTTTTTTTTTTTTTTTTTCTCAAGCAGTTTTAGGGTAGGCACATTTATTACTTAAGTAAAATCCATGAAGAATAGAAATAATACCATAAAAATAAAGAAGAATAGAAATAATACCATAAAAATAAAGATCAAAGATTGATGCAATTTTGAATACAAGTAATAGCTGCCTTGTGTGTCTGTTATCTCCTCAAGGGAATTTTTTTAGAATAGCTTTCATTTTATAAAATGTGTTTGTTTCATGCCTATAGTATACAAGAAGGGAATTGTATTCTAGTTATGTTCTTTTCCGAAGGCATTAAACCTAAACCAAACCTAAAAGAATTTATACCAATTGAGTATCTAGCCCAATGGCTCACAGTCACACACACAAAATCATCTTCCTAAATATGGGGAAGATTTTACTCTCTATATACATATGTATATATGCATGTGTGTATGCATACATGTGTATTTATGTAAATAATATATGGGATAGTATAGCACATGAATGTGGAAGTGGTTAAAGCAGGGTACCTGAGGGAGTGCTGGGAGACTTTCTGTTTTTTCCTAGCTTAACTTGACCAAAGTTCAGAGATATTTTTTTATTATTTATTTGCTATCCCTGAAGACAATATTTATTTTTCAGTAGTCCACAGACGTATAACAAATCATCTAAAAACATATGACTGAAAAAAAAAAAAAACAAACCAAAAAGAATCTGGGACAGCACCATTTTTTTCCCTTTTCTTTTCCCCCTATTTTTTTTTCCTAACTTCAGTGTTACCAAAACCAAACACAGACTTTGTTTTTTCCTGATTCATTACCGCTGTCAGAAAATAAAATATAGACTTCCATATAATAGAAGCTGGGAAATATCATTCAGAACAAGTTGGGAAACAGAAACATTGATATATTTTAAGTTTGGGTGAAGATGATGTAAGGGTCCTTCATAACAAAGATAAGAGAGAAAAATGAGATGTTTTCTGTTATTGCTATGGAGGAGACTTAGATTTAGCTCGAAGACCAAGAGTACAGTTTAAATACTAACTATGCAGAGTGGGGTTGAGGGTTCTCCAGGCTTGTAGATATTGTTGTGTGATATTTTGTTCCACCATATTGAACCCACTGCAAGTCTTTCAAGACAGAACTATAAATATTTCACATTTGCAACTTTCCTTATATCATCTCACGATTTTATGAGACATGGTGGGTGACAGTGTATGACATTTCTCTAATTCTGATTTATTCTACCAGTGAGTCTTGCATATTATATTTCTTTTATTCACTCTGTGTAAAAAGAATAAACAGAAATTCTCATAGCATTTCTTCAGTAAGTTACTTGATTCACTTTTTTTCAGCTAAAAGGTTTTTCTTCTACATAGCCATTTTCCTGACCATCAGTCTTTCACTTTAATATTGAATTACATTTGCCCTTTGTCAAGAATAATCTTCATATCTTAACCATCATTTTTATTACTGAATTGGATGAAGCAGTAAACAGTACATTAATTAAAATGATCAGGTTCTAGTTAACATGAAGTGTTACAAACATCAAGTGGGCCAAAGAGATAAATCAAAAAAAGGTCACAGACAGGAAGTTCAGCTAAAAAAGATTACTTCATACAGCTGAAGAAAAAAAAATCTGAATATAAATTGCTAATGGAAAAGGAATTATTTCAAAAGATTTAAGCACAAAATAGACAGAAGATTGGTAGAAATGAAGTTACAATGTAATATGATAGGGAAAAAAAGAAAGAAAAATAAAAGGAAAAAAGACTAATACAACCAGCCAACATAATATAGAAACATGGAAAGGTGAATATTTCTCTTTACTGCAAGTAAAAGTGCATGCAGCTGTGATAAAGATTTGAGACACAAACAATAAAAATTAAGGCATTGGAAGACTGACATGAAGAAATATTAGAAGAGCCAAATAGCTTAGTCAAATGACATCAAAAGGGAAATATCTTCTACAAGAATTTGAACAGTGTACATACGAGGTCCAGAGAAATTTTTCCAACACTGTACCAAGATGTGTTAGATGAAAAACAGAGATGTAATAAATCACAGTAGTGTCAAAAGAAATATCTCAGCAGAGGGTCTATGAATGATGGAATGAATAAATGATGCAATTTATTAATTTAAAGGCCAAAGAAAATTGTTATTTTAGGAGAAAGCTACCAGGACAATGAAGTGTATGCAAAAAGAAAAAAAAAATGCAAATTAGAAGCAATGCAGGAAAGAATATCAGACACTCAGTGGAAATAACCATATGTCAACTACAATGTAAATTAGTACATCAGGATTATAAAGAGAACACAGGTATATCAGCATCACAGTAATGCAGACAAGAAGTAAGAAACAAGAGAAATAAATAAATACATAAAATTAAATCACAACAGACACTAGAAACAAAGAAAACCAACCTTAATATGCCAGTCTTCAACACGGCATATAATTACGTCTTCTTACCTTTTCAGCAATGTGAATCTCCACTACTAGGAGGGACTTCTGCTTATAAAAGTGGTTCATATCATTGTGATTACAGTTATTTTCTTCCATATTTAGAAAGTAATATTGACCAAATCATCTAGTTATTCTTGATGTTGAACTCCCACTGGCTCCTGAAGCTGTGCTAGAATGGTTCACTAAAAGACATTGTTATAGGCTCATGTTTATTACATCAAAAATAATGAAATGAAAGAGTTCCCAAATTATGAATGAGATTTGCACAAATTCTTGCTTACATGTGGATTAATTGCTAATAAATTAGCTCACCCTTATTCCACACTTTATGTAGCTTGTAGTCAGAGAGACTTAATGAACAATACCTACTTATTACATAGAGTCTAATGGGGAACATCTTCTATTATTGCACCCAATTCCCAATGTTGCCAAGTGATTTGTACTCATAGGGTTTGAAGAGTGATCTGAAAGCCCTGAGAACTGAATTATTGAGTTATTATTATGGATTTATCTGGGCTACATCTTATCCTAAAAAAAAACCAAACCAAACCAAAACAAAAAAAAAAAACCCAGCAATCTATACACTTTGACATAACCCGTAGCTGGTGTTCTTATAAAAAGAAAAATTCATCTCTGATAATTTGTCCCCATTTCATATTAATATAAGATTTAGTAATGACAACCACCTCACAATCAACTAGGAATTGACATTTCACCAAATATATTTTTACATTCTTTCAAATTTTTACTGTAAATTACCATGTTCTCTCAGGTATATTCAGGAAAAGTTATTTTCTAGCTGAGTCCTGTGACATCTGACATGTCAGCAATCTGAGTCAGAACCATCTTATGACATCAGGTATTTTTATCGTTTATTTTTAATTGCGTTATGCACATTTACAGCATTTAAAGATGAGGTTCAGTGTAGACTAAGTTCAGATTCTAAAACTGCCATGGACAGAATATCTCTATCTGCGTAACTATTGCTGYGAATCTAACTTGCTACATTCCAGCTGGGAATAAATTTGTCCATGGCTAAATGTGGGTGATCTGGTAATTTTCTTTCTGCGATAGAATTTGTGCGTAAAAGTTCTGTGAACAAAAGACCAAGATTAACGAAAGTGTTTATCTTGAGAAAAGGTAATCTGGTTATAAATTATATATAAAAAAGTCTGCTTCATTTTAAGAAGCTTAAGATCATATTCATGCTCTCCCATCTCATCCTAGTTAGTGAATATATAGAAAGCTGAAACATGGTACCTTTCACAATAACAAAGTGTAGAAAATGTATATGTATATTTGTATGTTTATGTATATGTACATATACGTATATGTACATATATGTATATATGTGTATATGTACATATGTATGCATATGCATATATGCATTTGTACATATGTATGTGTATGCACATATATGTGTGTATATATATAAAATGTATATGTATATATATTTATGTGTATTTTGTATATTTATGTGTATGTATATGTATTTTTAGAAAATGTATAAAAATGGTGTAAATATTTAGCACAAGGATCACCAAAACTTCTTTGGAAAGTGATTATCTTCTCTGAACAAAGCTTAAGTCAGTTCCTAATTTTTGAGATCGTGGTAGAATGAACAATGTTTATTCAGATTATTGGTACTACATTTTCAGGGTACTAAAAACTGGAACTATTTGTGAAGCATTTTTTTTACACTAAATCCTTGAGTGATCAGAGGGCTGATAAAACAGTTTTAGTAAATATAAAATTTGAGAGTGAAGAAAAATAGTTCTAATTTTACATATACAGTGAGGAGATCTGAAGCATTTAGCAGAGAATAGTAAAGAAGTTCAAGGATTATACCAAATACAAGCTTGAACTGAATTATTAGTAGTAATTACAGAAACAGATCAAATGATAGAAATTTGTACAGAAGTAAATGAGGACATACTAAAAAACATAAATCCATAGCATCCCCTATTCTTTAGTATTTAGTCCAAGTCTCATACTCCTAACCCAAGCAAGAAAAAAAGAAAAAAAGATAGTAAATCATAATTATGAATTTACTTTCGTACAAGAATAGACTGCTGAAAAGACTAGGAGTTTTGAAAAATAGACATCTAAGGGGTAACATGATAAGGATCTATATAATCATGAGAAGGCATATCAAATGATTGTTGACTGTTTCGTTTTCAAGAACACTCAGATGAAACCATCATTGCATGACAAATTTAAAACAGAAAAAGGGGACAGTATTTCAGCCAATGACCAATCTTTGAAATTCATTGCCACCTTCTATTTTGAAATCCATGACTTTACAAAACTCTCAAAAGTTATACATCACAGGCTGTTCAGTGCTAGATATCATCTATAGAAGAGTATATCRGGGAAACACCACTTGCAGAGATATGCCCAAGATATATGACATTTTAATTTGGAGTTGGAGTATGTACTTGAAGTAATATCCCTGTTGCTTTGGTTCACATCACGGAGAGATCTTTAAGCATGTAAACTATATCACTTTTAGATAAAAACAAGCTGCAAACCATGGACCATCTATTGTGATCCAACTGCCAATGGGTCTGCAGTACATGAGACTAGAGCTACTCTCTAGTGAACCTTTCCAAACTGGCAGATATTGAATCCTGATAGCCCTGAGGGCTGTGCTGCCATCCAGAGGGACCTGGACAGACTGGAGGACTGGGCGGTGAGAAACCTCATGAGGTTCAACAGGGGCAAGTGCAGGGTCCTGCACTTGGGGAGGAATAACCCTGGACACCAGTACAGATTAGGGGTGGACCTGCTGGAGAGCAGTCCCGCAGAGAGGGACCTGGGTGTCATGGTGGACAACAAGTTGACCATGAGGCAGCAGTGTGCCCTGGTGGCCAAGAAGGCCAACGGGATCCTGGGGTGCATTAAGAAAAGCGTCTCCAGCAGGTCGAGGGAAGTGATCATCCCCCTCTACTCAGCCCTGGTGAGGCCACTTCTGGAGTACTGTGTCCAGTTCTGGGCTCCCCAGTACAAGAGGGATGTGGAGCTGCTGGAGAGAGTCCAGCGCAGGGCTACCAGGATGATCAGAGGCCTGGAACATCTACCATATGARCAAAGGCTGAGAGAGCTGGGTCTGTTCAGCCTGGAGAAGAGGAGGCTGAGGGGGGACCTGATCAGCGTGTATAAATACCTCAAGGGAGGCAGTGAGGAGGAGGGGGGCAGCCTCTTTTCAGTRGTGGSCAGSRATAGGACTAKAGGAAATGGCTTCAAACTGAAGCATCGGAAGTTCCACAGGAACTTAAGGAAGCATTTCTTCACTGTGAGGGTGACAAAGCACTGGAACAGGCTGCCCAGAGAGGTTGTGGAGTCTCCTTCTTTGGAGATCTTTAAAASCCGCTTGGATGCAGCCCTGTGCCACGTGCTCTAGGTGACCCTGCGTGAGCAGGGGGGTTGGACTCGATGACCTCTGAGGTCCCTTCCAACCTTCGGCATTCTATGATTCTATGATTCTATGAATCCTCAGCATCACTATTTCAGTCTACAAATGTACTGCACTGCTTGCTAAAGTAGAGAGCACTGTTGGATAACAAGCAAGCTAGGACATGAAGCTGGTCGATCAGGTGTTCTCAGATTTCCAGAAGTAAGAACTTTCTATTGAGCTTGATGATATTTGTTCTGTAGATTGCCATGTGGACTTTGAAGTATAACATATCTGGAGTGGGGAGAAGAGACTATGTTGTCAGTATATTTAGGAATGTTATATTTTCACTTTCTCCTTTTGTTCTCCTAAATCTTTTCTTCTTCCATTTGCTATGTAGTGGTTCTAGCAAAATAATTGTAGTAATATGTGGTATATAACCTTATACTGCCTGGCTATGGGTGATTTCAAATCCCCGAGTCGATATATTTGTAGACAGATATGTATGAAGAGTGTAAGATAATACAAGAAAGACTCAAAATAAACAGAATATCTGACTTACAACTACCTTCTTTTGGAAATATTGAACCTCACAGAACTATACAGAACTTTCTTCTCAGAAAAAAAACCTGGCAAGAACAAACAGAATACATATTATAGAGAAAAAAAAAGAATATTCTTATATTGCAGACTGGTTCATTTGTGCCTCAGATGTACAATTAATCATATAAAAAGACTATTCAGCTTCTTTCTATACTGATAGCTTCAGATCTTTGTTTAATTGAATCAGCTTGTCTGAGCTTTGAATGCATTGTCAAAGAAAATCACAGCCACAGGGAATCAAAATACCTTTAGTGCGTTATCAACAATAGCAAATAATATGAGTTGGAAGAACAATGAAATGAAAACTGACCTTTTCTCTGGAGATATCATATATATTTACAGCACAAACTGACAAAGTATTTTTCCTTAATATTATTGTCATTTTCTGCATCAATACTAGGAACTTAATATGACTTCAACTAGCCTCTTTGGGCCGAAGAAATAACATCATAAAGATTCGTAACAGTAGTTAGCAACAGAGATGTGCTTGCACATCTCTAAGTACTGACCTCAACAACCTAAGTGAAAATGTTTCTTTACATTGCATCTCTGAGACTAGACATAGGGAAAAAGGATTACAAGACATTACAGAATGAGAGGAGAAAGGCTTGTGTATTAATGTTACCGGCAAAGCTATAATAATGTGAAATTTGAGTCCTCTACACAGGGTGCAATTAAAATATGTTCAATGCATTCATGTAAAGTTTTGTTTTGTACTTAAACTAAAGGAATTTTGGAAAAAATATATTTGTGAAGATGAATCCATTCAATGACAAAAAATACATTTACTTTTACTTTATGGTAAATCTCCTTGATACATTTTATCCAGTATTTCTCTGCAGTTGAGATTTAAGAGCAAGTAATACACTTTATACCTTCAAGTAAGCATTTGTATGGCAAAGGTTCTCTTAATGTAGATTATATTTCCAAAAAATCAGATTGCATGGACTGCAGGAATTAGGTAGCACAAGAATTTGTAGATCTCTCAAAGTGTGTATAAAAGTTCGTTTTCAAACCTATGCCATATCTAAAATAAGCAGAAAGTTGCAGGCTTATTCTATTTTCTCACTAAGTTGGTTAATTAAATAAATACATTTCTCCTCTGGTCATCAGACATTGCACATTTTCCTCCACACTTCCAATAATGAAAATAGACAGCAAAGCAATGAGCTAAATACCATCATTCATGCTCACTACGGAAAAAAAAAGAAAGGAAAAAAAAAAAAAAAGCTGTAGCTGTAGCCACTCAAGATATTACCATTGCTCTACTGCCTGTTTTATGTGTTTTCTGGAGGTTAAATCCCATAGCAGAACTGGCAAAGAGAGTTTGTGTACAGGTTTCATCTGTTCCGTTCTGGCATACAAGCAGAAACCACCATTGCTGTCCGCTTAAACAAGCTTTAATTACAGCACTTCAAGTACCCTAGTCAAATTTCCTTTTCTTCTGCTACATGGATAGTAAGCAACTGTCCTAAACCACTGTAGCATGATTCACCACAACAAGAAATGAGAAAGGAAAGGGGGAGGGGAAGGAAAAAGGGAAGGTGAAAGAGAAGGAGAAACGGATGTGGAAAGGGAAGGGGAATATTCACAGAATATTCACAGAATATTTATTTAAGGTTAGATGGGATCTCTACAGATCATCTAGTCCAACCTTCCTGCTCAAGCAGGCACACTTAGAGCATGTGGCACAGGGTGGCATCCAGGCGGGTTTTGAAGACCTCCAGAGTAGGAGACTCCACAACCTCCCTGGGCAGCCTGTTCCACTGCTCTGTCACCCTCACAGTAAAGAAGTTGCTCCTCACCTGGAGACGGAACTTCTTGTGCTTCAGCTTGTGGCCATACAAAGAAAGAGAAAGGGAAAAGAAAGAGAAAGGCAAGGGCAAGGGCAGGGCAGGGCAGGGAAGGGAAGGGAAGCGAAAGGACATTGATTTTAGTACTGATGGCCACAACATATTCGTTATAAAATATTCCAGAGTTCAATATACTGTATGGGTATTTGCTAAATAGTAACCTAAATTGTTCTGCTTATAGCAATTGAAACAATGTAAGGAAGGATGTAATAAAATTGTTAACTAAAATTACAGTTTTATTTTTGGAAGCAAATCATTAAAATGATTGTTGGTATGAAGTATTCCTTAAGCACTAAAATTTTAATCCTCAAATGTTTCCATTTCTTTTTGTTTAATGAAGCATATTTATGTTTTTTGCCATTTTCAGGAAAGATTGCTAGGCAATATCATAAAAAAAAAATAGTCTAGAAATTTCAATGCATTGAAGTTTTGTTAATAGCTCTATTTTTATCTCCTAAAAGACAGTTGTAAAGGTAATTATAACATGCAAATTTGCTTTCATTGGGATGGAAATTAAAAAATATATACTGATGTACAATACTTTTTTTTGCAACTTGTGCTTAGTATTTCTTCAGGTAGACTGAATTCTAATGGAGACTTTGTGGTTTATATGGTTTAGGCTAATTTCTATGAAGTATAGCTTTATGCTTCTCTTTTTCACTCCTATGTACTTTTCCTTCTTCATGTTTATGATTTTCAAAAGTTTCTTAGTGTACATGTACAAGATATTTTCATTAAGAAAGAATCTCTGAGTCTTGGGCTGTTCTTTAAACCTCTGTCTTTGATGAAATTGTTGCAGCAGCCTTTATCGTCTCCCTAATTAATGTAAAAGTCCCAAATCAAAACATAAGTCAGTCAGATTAAAACAATTGTGCAGTACATTTTAATTACAGTCTTTGTAGAGCTTTTCCTTATGACTATTTTCAATCCTCCTTTTATGAAAGATTAGGTACAAGGCGCTGCCAGAGAGGGAAAAGGACGCCTAACCCAATAAGCCATTCTCTTTAAGTTTATCTCACACTCATTTTCTCACTTAGTAACTATATCCTTTGATCCCCTCTCTTCTCAGACATGCTGTGTTCTCTCTCAAACTCATTGGAGCTATTTGTTTTGATGGCCTTATTTGGCAACTGCACTAAGTGAAATTCTCTGGTTGAGCTCTTTGTGTGCTCTTGCTCAATGCATATGAATTGTAGTTGCTAATGTCCAAGTGATTCATACTGTGAATATTTTGTTCTATCCTTGCTATCACACTCCTTTCATAATTCTAAATGTCTTTCAGGTCATTTCAAGAACTTCTCATTTGCTATGATTTATTTAAAATTATTTTGTTAAAATCTTCTTTCATTACAGTTGGTTTTAACCTGCTCTATGTTGATAAAAAGTACCTAATCTAAGACTGTAGAAAGACTTATGTAATAGAGTKTACTGAGGAAATGCTCTCTTTCAACCTATTTTTAGAATCAAATTGTTTACTTTGAYTCTCTAAACTGATGACATCTTGTATCTACACAAATATTCTATAGCCTTTTAGCCTGAAATTCACATGCAGCTCACCAGGAAATATTGAATATGTGGAAAATATATGTGGAGATGGAACTTTTAAGAGGAGCAACAGATTTTTGCTTTATCTTGTCAAAATTCACATTATCTGTAAGCTATTCTAAAAAAATCAGTGAGTCCAGTGGTAAGAGAATAACAGAAGTCTAACCCTAAGGACATTCTCCAAGCTGTGACTAAAATCTCCATTCTGCTCTGGGTTCGTAGAACTGTGCCAGAGTTTTTCCAAGTTCTTTTCCAAAATAATGCATGTTACAAGACAGGAAGGGGAGGAATTGAACCACCTTATCCTACACTTTAGATGAATATTGCAGTAATTTATCTAATCAGTGGAAAGGTAGTAGTTGTGTTTTAAGAAGTATAAATGATTCTTACTTGTCTAAATGAATCCTTCAACAACTACCTGCTTTCATTTCAGGGTTTCTGGATTGAAGAATTCCAGACAACCTACCAGCTCCCAGGAAGACTTGGGTTGTATTTCATCCCTGTTTTTTCCCTTTAGGTCAGCTCTTCCTGAACATCAACTTGTTCTTAAGTTTAGGTACTTGAGGCTTTCAAGCTAGGAGCATAGTGATCTTAGGTATCCTTCATATGTAATGGAGAGAAATGGGCAACTCCTGAGGAAAAAACATAATTAAAAGCGTGGAAGGCTTGAATACCACCCTGAATWAACTTCATAATGTTCTGAATTACAATGTCTATGTATGTCTCACATTCATCCAACTCCACACTGCAACAAGAGCATTTAAGTATCAGCTCACTTGCTCTTCCTTTTAACTCCTCCCATATCTTTGCTTCTATGTAAAGAAAATATGAATAAGAAAATAGATTATAAGAAAAAAGATAAGAATTTTGGACTTTATGTGGCATGCTAGGCTGTCCAGGAATGTTAAAAAATTTGTGTTTTTTGAATAGAGCTTTTCCATAGGAACCATAGCCTAGATGACTAGACTCTTAGTTATTGTGCTTAGTTCAGATATAAAGAATAAGTGTTGCTGATTCTTGGCATTTCAGATATATGCTGGATCTGTCTCTCAGAAAATCAACAGTGGTCTGTAACCTGCCATCTATTTATAATTCAAATAAAAAAAAAAAAAAAAAAACACAAAGCAAATTCGGAAGAACTTTTCAAAATCATTTACAATGACCTAATACTGAACAAAGATTAGGCTGAAATATTCCCTTAAATTTGACCTTTAATGTTTGCTATTTTTTTCCCATAATAATCATGTTAATTATTTGCCTCTGTTTTGCTGTTTTGGATCATTTTAAAGTGTTTTATATATTACCTATATAGTAACCTTTGTATTGTTATTCTATCACCCTGACCTTTAATATATTTTTTCATGCTTTTGACTGATGAAATATATGCAAATAGTACTGAGATCTGGGATATATGTTGCCCATTGCCATTTTTTTTGTTCTGTTTTGTTTTCTGGGGGCTGCTCTTTTAGTGTTGTTTTAGCTTGTTCTTAAAATCTGCTTCCTAATTACAAATTATAATTACAATCAAAATTTCTATGAGACATTTAATATTCCTTAAAAATAAAAGTTTTTCTTATTAATTCAGAATATTTAGTTGCTAGCAAATGTGTTTTATGAGTATAGATTCTGGTAAAGAATCTACTCTTTCCTGGTAGAGGAAAGTAGAGGCAAGGCAAGGCAAGGAAAAAATCAAAGATGCAAACAGTGTGGATATTTTTATTGCATCATCCTTTTTTTTTTTTTTTTTTTTTTTTTTTTCTTTTTCCAAAATACATAAAAGGCTGAATAGTTTTCTCAAATGTCTTATTCTGGGGTTTTTTGTGTTGTGTTTTTGTTGTTGTTTTTTTTGTTGTTTTTTGTTTTTTTGTTTTCCAACCACATCTATTGGTATAATAAAAAGAGTGCAAATCTGTTCTGTAGTGGAATCTTAGTGATGTCCTCAGTGATGGAGAATCACAGCAAGGTATTTGACCATCAAAGGCATCAGAAATGCCTTTTCCAAAACCATACTCTTAACTGGGGGAGAAAGTCCAATCCTCTCAAAAACAACTTCATTGTTCAACACTTTCTGTACTTCTGGGAGCAAAGGAAGTCCTAAGCAGAGCTGATTTCTGTATTTGTGGAGAAACTGTTCTCTCTAATGTTTTGGGGAATAAAAAGAATATAAGGATGACAATGCTTTCCCCGTTTCTCATCTCAGGTTCTGCCAGTATTCAGATACTTCTTCTTTATTATTTTGGCCAATGGAAGATCTTTGTCCGTTATTTCATGTTTCTTGCCTGGCAGCTGTCTCTCAGCATCTCTTTTACTCAGACCTTCAGCTTCTTAGTACTCCTGATATAGGAGTACTTCCTTTACTGAGGCTGAGGCAGAGTGGACAGAAAGCAAATTGTCAGCCTTCCTCAGCAGCAGTCAAATCACAGTACCAGTAGCAGGCCCTTCACTGTGCCATCAAATACTGAAGTATCCTGAAGCACTCAGTACTTGTACTGATTTCAAAAATTAGTAGTAGAATAGCTAACAAAGTCTAATAAAAAGACCTGGTTGTGTTTCTCAGAATCCTGAGTGTCTAATTGTTTTGAGCAATCTGTAATCCTCAGTGTTGAAGGTCAGATCTGATAAAGTTGAGGAATTTAACCTTGGATCAGACTTCTGTGAACTCAACTAAGCTGAGAGAAAGAGCTGGAAGAAGCTCACCTGGGGCCTTTGCCCATGCATTCTGTTTATGCCCATTCTTGTCATCTTGGACACTGCAATGAAGATTTGTCCCTAGGTGTGCCATCTGCGGTAGGTATGTCATGTCTGGCTTGTGTGTTGCTGATTCTGACCTTCCTTTTCAAAATTTTTATCTTCACCTGTCAAACCTATGTCATCACCATAGATAAATGTTGCTGTCACTGGACTGTTGGGGACCTGTTTTTTCCATCACTGGATCCACTTTGCAGAACAGGCTGTTTGAGAAGGCAGAGTTATTAAATTATATGGGGGTGAATCAAATGTACCCCAGAGTGCTGCGGGAACTAGAAGCGCTTATTGTTCAGCCGCTCTCCATCATCTTCGAGAGCTCACGGAAAACAGGGGATGTGCTAGAAGATTGGAAGAAATCAACGTCACTGCAGTCTTCAAAAAGAGCAAGAGGGAGGAGCGGGAAACTACAGTCCAGTCAACCTCACCTCCGTCCCTGGAAAGGGGATGGAGCAACTCATCCTGGAGACCATCTCTAGGCATGTCAAGGAAAAGAACCTTGAAAAAAGAAAGGAAAGGAAAGGAAAGGAAAGGAAAGGAAAGGAAAGGAAAGGAAAGGAAAGGAAAGGAAAGGAAAGGAAAGGAAAGGAAAGGAAAGGAAAG
>NW_020455866.1:3647998-3673692 GCF_003342845.1 Nothoprocta perdicaria | reverse complement strand
ATCATATCCCCTCTGAGCCTTCTCTTCTCCAGAGAAAACAGGCCCAGCTCACTCAGCCTCTCTTCCTACGAGAGATGTTCCATTCCCTTAATCATCCTGGTTGCCCTTCTCTGGACCCTCTCGAGAAGCTCCACATCCCTCTTATACTGGGGAGCCCACAACTGCACACAGTACTCCAGGTGCAGCCTCACGAGAGCTGAGTAGAGGGGCAGAATCACCTCCTTTGACCTGCTGGCAACACTCCTCCTGATGCAGGCCAGGATCCCATTAGCCTTCTTGGCCACGAGGGCACACTGCTGACTCATGGTTAACTTAGTGTCAACAGAGCGCACTCCAAGTAAGTTTGTGGACGATACCAAGCTGGATCAAGTGGCCGACACTCTGAAGGGGCTGTGCTGCCATTCAGAGGGACCTGGACAGGCTGAAGAGTTGGACAGAGAGAAACCCCCTGAGGTTCAACAAGGACAAGTGCAGGGTCTTGCACCTGGGGAGGAATAACCCCAGAACAGATTAAACCTTGACGTGCTGGAAAGCAGCTCCAAAAAGAAGGATCTGGGATTCCTGCTTCACAATTATGAGTCAGCAGTGTGCCCTTGTGGCCAGGAAGGCCAATGGGATCCTGGCCTGCATCAGGAGGAGTGTTGCCAGAAGGTCAAAGGAGGAGATCCTGCCTCTCTACACAGCTCTGGTGAGGCTCCCCCTGGAGTATTATGTGCAGTTCTGGGCTCTCAAGTATAAGAGGGACGTGGAGCTTCTGGAGAGGGTCCAGTGTAGATCGACAAAGATGATTAAGGGACTGGAGCATCTGTCTTTTGAGGAAAGACTAAGTGAGCTGGGCCTGCTTAGCCTGAGGAAGAGAAGCCTGAGAGGAGATCTGATCAATATGTAAAAGTGCCTGAGGGGAGAATGTAAGGAGGATGGAGCCAAACTCTTCTCGATGGYGGCCAGTGATAGGACAAGAGGTAATGCATACAAGCTAAAACACATGAAATTTCATCTACATGTGAGGAAGAACTTCATCCTATGTTTCCCTCTCTGGTGATCTTCAAAACCCCCTGGATGCCACCTTATGCTATATGCTGTAGGTGTCCCTGCTTGAGCAGGGGTGTTTGACTAGGTGATCTCTAGAGGTCCCTTCCAACCTTAACCACTCTGTGATTCTGTGTGATTCTGTGATTCTTGCTGCTGCTCTCCCTTGAGCCCGATGTGATCTGAATAACAAACATCCCTGCAACAAACAGGTTGTTGCATTTTCTTATCCATTGTTTCATTGTTGCATTGCTTTTATTTTCTCAGATTAAGTACTTTTTTTTTTAGTGGATTTTTCTTTTTTATTATTATTTCTATTAAAAAAAAATCAAAAGAAATAGGTTTTTGGCATTTTCAATGACATTTAAGTGCCAGGCAGATGTGGGACTACAATCAAGCACATTACTTCACATTTCTTTTTTTTTTTTTTTAATTCAACCCCTACTGTACTGTGCAGTTGAGCTGGAGGGCCCAGACACCACTGCTGCTCTAAATAACTCTGTTAGATGCAAGTCTGAAGGAAATGCTACAACTGTGCCACCTCCTGTCATTGCTTCATGGACATTGCTATCYTCAGGATCAGAGACTTTTGGATTGCATCCCGCTGTTTTGTGTGCTGCCTTCTGGGGTTAGACAGCACTGAAAGGAAAGCTGTAATTTGGAGATTTTGTTGTTATGTGATTTTTACGCTCTCCCTCTAAAATTATTTTTTTCTTTCCCCTTTCTCCCCTTTTCTTCTCTTCAGTTTTCAAATGTTTCACACTTTATAAAGGAAGCTCAAAGTGAACTGAAAAGAGAAATATGTCTCCACTTGTGAGCACAGTAATAACTTTGAAAAGCTTGGGCCTTATTTAAATTATCCTGTTTTTCTTTCCTGTATCGTTTTTACATACCTCAGTACAAAAATGAGTTTACTATTTCTAAAAAAATAAAACCTATAATACTTCAAACTATTTTGTTTGTAATTTCTCACATTTACTAAACTACCTATACTTCAATACATAAATGCTTATTTTCAACATTTCTAAATAAAAAATCAACAAACTCACAGCAGGCCTATTGAAATTTTTGGAATCAGTAGTGCAATTCATAGGTTGTTCTTATTATTTGGATGACAGATTTGAACAACTAGGACTGTTCATAGTTAATCTGATAGTGGAAAATATGATTCATTTTGTTTATAAAGCTATTTATAAATCATCCATTCAGGGAATATAAATAATATCATGTAATTTAGAGGACAAATCTTATAGCATAAATAATGATTATTTTCAATGATAAGTTTATGAAGAAAGCATAAGTTAAAATTCACTGACATAAGTTATTTAGTGAATATTTGCAAAAACAAAAATATATTTGTAAGATTCAGAACCTCTACCCAGATAATTTGCAAAGTAAAGAAAGTTGAATTGTCATACAGATTTTATTTTTCCTTATGTAAGGATAACATAGGTATATGGCCATTCAGCTGATAGGCTTTTTCCTGAGGAAAATAGGTTTTTATTGCCTCCCCACCATGTTCTATATATTCTCATAAATTACAAAGAAAATCATAAGACCTATCTGATATTATTAATATACCTTGACTGCATACAAAATGGAAGATCCAGTTCAGTAATGCTGSATCCCTGAATCCCTTTGGTTATTTCAAACGTGTGCCTTTGTTAATAGCAAATACATGGAACTTCCAGAAAATAGTGTCCCAAGAGACTAGACTACAAAATGAATTGGTAGGGTGTTGAGCAGYGTCCATCCTTTGCTAAGTGTTTTACAAACATATAACAAAAGAGAGTCTTAATTCATTAAAATTTATAACGTAAAAAGCAGTATCTTTAATTGTAACTGGATTCATGCTGTGTCTGGAAATTGTTTGAGGTTTCACATTTTTTTTTCTGATTTTTATTGTTTGCATCTTACCTACTTTTATGTCACAGCCATTTACAGCACTGAATGTTTTCAGAAATGCTAAAAGAAATGCAGGACAGGCTGTGTTCTGGGCGACACTATATTCCTTAATCAAAGAGCTGGCCAAGAAAATAGTGTGAAGTTGAACTGCACAGCAGGTTTCTGGTTTGTAAAGTCCCCATAAGTACTTCCTCTAAACAGGTTGTTACAGCTGATAGGATACAAGTCAATTCACCTAGAAATCAAAACAAATATTTWAAAAAAAAAAGGAACATAATTATTATTGAGTAAATATTTGCTTAATTCTTGGCAAGAGAATTATAGACTGAAAAAACACCTAGATGACTTCAGCTGAATGTTTCATTAAGGAGACAGATCCCAACCATTATTCTCATCTGAACAGCCCTATTGCATGTTTTGATACATACATTTTCATTTACTTCAGACCAATAAAATGAGCACAAATATTAAAAACAGATCAATTTTTAGATCACAGCTGTCATTTCTTATGTGCTGTATAGGCTTTCATGTCCGTAATCAGGTGACCACATTGCACCATTGCATCCCTCACCTGAACAAGTTTTGGCAACCTCCTCCAAACTACTACACCTAGTGGAGTTTATTCTTTACCTTTCAGTGCAAACAGTGTTTCACTACAGTCAAGGAAAGTTTTCTTATCAAACACAAAGCTATTTTGCAACTAAAAGCGAAAATATAAGAAGGGGAGGAGAGGAGAGGAGAGGAGAGGAGAGGAGAGGAGAGGAGAGGAGAAAAACAAAAGAAAAAATTTGTTTCTTTCTTATGGGAAATCAGGTAGAGTGACTCTGATTGAGAATGTTTCTTTCTTTCTTGTCTGTTTTGAACTGGTAAAAAGCAAAAATGTAAGCACTGAATTTAAGACCAAACTCTTTTGAAGGTAGCCCCCTAAGAAATAATGAGAAGAAGTCTCAGCTGCTTCCACATTCTCTAGAGAGATTTGACATCCCCCAATCATGGATTTAGATCCATTTTAGGTATATATCAGAAAGATCTATCTCAAGCTGTGGTTGTAGTATATTATTTTATGAAATTCCAATATACTGATAAAATAAAAGTGATGAGAAAAGTAAAGATTAGTTTTTTAATATACAATTTTTCTTGGATCATTGTCAAAGCTTGCCAGATTTACAGTGTAGACAAAGTAACTACATCATGCAGGTTGTGCAGTGGGGTGACGTTTTTATTGTTGGAAGACTGGAAGTCTCTTGCTTAGTACCTTTCCTAAAAAAAAAAAAAAAAAAAAGAAAAAGAAAAAAAGATAGAAACACTCTCTCTTTTGTCCAAAATCCTTCCCTATTCTGAGATTTAGTCTGATGTGGAAATGAAACATAAGAGGATACATTTGGAGTTTGATGTCATAAGCACTTCTAATGTCTCTGACTCTCAATATTAGTCCGTTGAAAAAGTGACAGGTAGTTAATCCCATTTAATGAATACAATACAATTTGTATTTCAAATATCAGACATAAATTTTGGGGTAGAGGTTCATGCAAAATCTAAGAGTCACTTGCATGCCTAAAATGGTGTATTCTGGACATTAATTAATTTATATATTTATAGCTTCCGGGGAGAATCTGTGATTGTTTGGAGGCTGCAGTTGACACAAATACTTTTTTTTTTCTTTTCAGTTAGTTCATTTTCAGTTTCAGTTTCAGTAATAGTCTCTTCCTTAAATAAATTCTTCACTTACCCTCTCCTTTTACTTCAAAATCCAAACCATCAACACTTAAGATGGAATGTAAGTAGTGGAATTTAAGATCATCCTTCTTCTATTTCAGTCTAAATATTCCACTAGTTTAAAGAACTGACTCCTGTTTCCAAAGAGACCCTATTTCTACCGTTAACAGTTGAGACTAGGCCTTTCAAACTAATCATGATTCTTATAATCTCCTTATTGACATTTCCTTATTGTCCTTAAAATTTTGATCAAAACATTCTAAACTTCTAGTAATAAATAAATCTATTAMGCACATTAGCTGGCTACTTCACCTTACTTTCTTCTCAGTCTATGATTTACCTTTTTTTTTTTCTTTTTTCCTGATGATTTTTGTATCTATTAATGGACAGTAGAAAACTTTTAATCCATTGCTGGCGACATCCACCTTTGTGCAAAGAACTGACAGATGCAAACTAGGAAAGATTTTGGGCTACATTCTAAAATATGTATTTTGGACTCTCCATACTTTTTGCAGCATCCTAATTGACCATTCTCCTATTTGTATTACATTATTTGGTGAGATATTACAAAACAATGCTGTTACACAGCTATTTGAAATAGATGAATAGGTTTGCTCATACTAATTAGAAGTAGCAGCAAATAACAATTTTCAGTTTCAGATAATAGGCAATTATAAATTTGACTTTTTTCCCCAATGTAATATTTCCAGTCACTCTATGATGGCTTATTTTACTGTAAAATTCTTATAATCTTTTATTTTTAAACAAAAATAAATAAATAAAATTACTAGCTTTCTGTCAATGATGTGCTACAAAAAAAAAAAAAAAAGAAAACAAAACAAAACAAAAAAAAACACACATACTGAACTATGTGGCCTAGAAATATAAGCAAAAAAACCTCAATGCACTATTAGCCTTTAAGATAGCTTTTTTCTTTTTTTCCAAATGTCATTCATTGAAGATGAAAACATGTTTGCTTTGTAAAACTCTTAACACTTTAAGCTGAAAGGCTTGAACAAGCTTTGAACTCTGGAGTTTGTCATGCCTATATATTAAAGGGAAAATAACATTAAATGATACTGATGCTTGTGAGGCTGCATGCTTTGAGTATCCTGAAGTCCCTAAATAGGCTATTTGTCTTGGAGCAGTCCATGAGCCAAATAACCCCACAAACATTCTATAGAATGTTGTTGCTTCATTTGAGAATATTCTCATGAGGCAAAAAAATGAATGTGAATTTCCTATAACGTGTCCATAAGGAGCTATCTATCTGAACAATAACAAAGACAATCCCCTGGAAACAGAGTTTACCAGTCATTCAAAACAGTTTTGTCTCTTTGTCCTTCACCTCAGAATCTGGGGTAATCCAAAATCCAAGTGTCCCAAGCTCCTTGAGAAGGTAGGAAATAGAGCATAAGATGTAGTAGCTTAAGGAAAAAAAAAAAAAAATAAAAATAAAGCGTGCTTGATCTTCCACTCTCTGAAAGATATATTTATTTTTGGTCTTTGTTGATAGCCCTCTCATCCCATTGCACCTTCTATCTTGCTCTCTACTTAGATTTTCTTTGGTTTAAAAACCTCCTTTTCCTTTTTAACTGAAAAAAAATAAAGACAATATTTCAAGTCATCTAAATTTATCTGTTTTTTTTTCAGTAAATTTTAAAAAGAGGCCTTTGATTATAAAATTTTTCTCAGGGAACTATCGCAATACATATTTCTAAATTATATTTTTTTATTATTGAGAAAATAAAAAGACAAGAAAAGACTGCTTTCCATAAAGAATATTTTCAAATCAAAGAACAATTTCACAAGAATAGCATAGGTAGTTCATAAGTTCCAGAAATATCTTTGTGTGCCTTTCCCTATTATAACTTTCAAAAAAAAAAAAAAAAAAAAAAAAAAAAAAAAAAAAAAGTCTTTTGTCTTATGTGTCCTTCTATCACAAAGTGATAAAATACTAATAATGGCTCACAGAGGTTGTAAAGGGACCCTAAATCCTTTAAACAAATGGTTACAGTCTAATTGTCTCCTGTGCTCATTGGTATTATAGCCCTCCATCAACAGTACACTGTTGATCTTGTAGACTCTCCACATCACAGATAAGCTTTAAAGAGGGAAGATAACTTTTATTTGTTATGGGCAATAAAACTAAAGTCTCTACTGACTGTCTGACAAGGAGGCGCCTGATGCTGTGGATCCAGTCAGGCAGAACACAAATCGAAATAGTGTCTAAAGGGCAAGGTAATGGAGGAATGAGAAGTATAAAACCTACACAATAAAATTATATTGCAAAGAGTGAAAATTAGAAAATGAAGAGTGGAGTCTAAAAATAAAACCAATCTGTCCCTTGAAGCCATACACACTAAGCATGGCTGCTCCTGAAACAGTACCACATCGGTTTGCCTTCACTTTACACTCAATAGTAGTGATACGACAAGACTGAAATAACACTGTTTGAAAGAACATGCTGGTGTATGTGAGCAAATACACATTCAAACACCCCAGCATGCTCTATGTTCTCTCAGACTCTTCTGTGTCATTATGATTTTACTATCTACAGTATAACTGTCCATGGACAGACAATTGATTCTGTTTAGTTCTGCATCTTCCATCATGGATTAAAAACAAAACAAAACAAAGAAACAAACAAAGAACTCCAAAGAAATAAATATGCCTCAAGTTATTTCCTTGTAGAAAGAAGACATTACATAGCAAAGAAGTTTAGTTATTAAAACAGATAACAAAGACAACGAAGTTATTATGTATACAGACACTCATGCACATGCAAACACATCCTTTCAATTATGAAGCTTCTGCAACTTTTCCTCAACCTGTCTCTAGTTTATTTGATGTCACTATCTTACAATGACACCTGCTAGAAAAGCTTAGTGGAACCTCTGACAGCTCCCCTGGAGTAGCCTGTCAGAGACTAATTCTCAGGCAGCAATATATATCAGTTCTAGCGTATGCCATATTTCTAATTTCCCTTCCTTCCTCCTTGGGGCAACCTATGCTTATTATCACCGTGAATAATACTCGTGGACCTGCTTTTCTCCCAGCACTCCTTCTCCTAATGTGAAGGTGCAAATGAGATCTGGAAACCACCACAATCTAATTGTAAGCTTAAATTTTAAATCCCTGGCTAGAAATCAAATCATTGCTCCCATTTCTTTCATGTCCACAGCTAATCCACTCAATATTTTAGAATAAGCATTTYCCTTTTGTTTCAGCTTGGCTTTTAGCATGTACTTTTGCTAGTTCTAATATATGAATGCTCAGCATGTAAAGGCCATTTTTAGCTTAATCTGTCTGAGGACAATGGATAAATCATCTTTTTCTCTTCCTTCACTCTTATTCCAAATTCTTTCCACTCCAGCATAGATAAAAACATCCCTTTCATATGTGTGCGCAAAGTTAAAGCTGGCATTGACAAAATAAATGAGATACTCATCTGATTTACATTGATCGAAACTAATAATATTATATAATTATGAAAGTGATAAGACTCAAATTAGATTGAATTCTTAATCTTTCAACCTGTTATTGGATAAGGTACCTAATGGTCTCTAACAGTAGTTCTGAAAACATTGCATATGAGGTTTTGGGTTTTAGTTACGCCAGRCCTTCCAGACACACTCAGCAAGGTGCTATGTGATTACTTTGTAGAAAATGGTCCATTAAACTTATGTTTGAAATGATAAGTCCAGAATTCTAGGTAACTAGGAATTACTTGCCTTAAATTACATTAAAATATATTCTTTCTCTCTCTAATAACTGAATGCCAGCACTAGAAATAAAAGGGACTCAGCGGACATTGAACATCCTACCCATACTTATTGAAAAGATAATATGAATGCTAGACCATTTGTTCAAATTATAATTTGCGGAAGACACATATCCCAGTGATATTCCTGTACTTTTTTCCTCCTAAATACGCATATACAACTTTCAAAATTCTGTATCTACCAGATTAATTGTATATGTAGCATTCAGTACAGAGTTTGGCAACAAGGTCTCTAAGCTTCCAATGAATAAATCACAGATTCATAGAATCCTTAAGGTTGGAAGGGACCTTTAGAGATTATCTAGTCCAACTCCCCTGAACACGCAGGGTCACCTAGAGCATGTGGCACAATACTATCCAGAATTTTAAGCAAGGGGGTTTCCTATTCTCTGATCTATGGCAAATTAAATTGAAGATATGTTTTAGAAAAATTTCACTAAAAAAAGGAAATGTTAAACTCCTGACAACATGCTTTTTCAGGAGGTTCCTGCTTCTATACCAGAGGACTGACTTAGTACAAATGGAGGTGTATCTTCAACTTCATAGGAAGCAATGTCCATGCTACGAGACCTGTTCCACATTCTGACAGTCAGTGAAGGAAAAAAAAAAAAAAAAAAAACAAGTCGCCAGATTTAGGGAATGAGTCAGAAGTAAAGAAAGTACAATTTCAGAATCTACTTTGCAACCTACAGAATAAACAAATTCACACACAAAGAAAGACCTGTCAAATAATTCAGAATAACAAATATATGCAAGGAAGTTGTGATCTATTTGCAGACATTACGCAGAGAGAAAAAGAGGCTAAACTCATTTAATAAATGATTCATAATGAATCATTCTCTCAGTATGGTAGCAAACTAAAATGTATTTTTACATGACTTCCATGGGAGCTTGTAAAGCTGGAAAAACACTTAGGTAGAAAATTTGCTTTCTACATCCAGCAAATCACACTCCACCTTTTGCAAAGTAATTTCCCATTGCACTCTCATCTCTTCAGAAGCAAAGCCATCCTAGGGACAGTAAAAGCTTTCTCCTACTAATCCCCTATCCTTCCATACAAATGGTTCAGCACGAAATCCCATCTACGAAGTGCCATGTAAACTGCTGTCTATATAAATGGTGAAATCAAACACTTTGCTTCAATTGAATGTGAAAAAGCCATCAGAGACTTCTTTTACCTTGTGCCACTTTTCTGAACTGTCCTTTTTAAACAGACCTAGTTTAGTAGAAGCAACTCCTGTGTCTCTCAGGATAGCAAGCATGRAAGTTTGGCACCTCGAGCATTTCTCTTTGACATTGCTGGAGTTATAGGCTTGCAACCTGTGGCATGTGGTTGTGTATATATGTTTGTGTTTGTTTTGTTGTTGTTTGTGAGTTTTTTTTTTTCCTCCCCTTTCTGATAGGGTGATATGTATGCAGTTCAGAAAGCATTGCTGCAGAGAAACCTCAAAGGACAAAAAAAAACAAACAAACAAACAAAAAAAAAATGTGTATCTGACTGCAAATCAGCCAGCTACCTGCTTCCTAGAACAGCAGAGTAATTGGCTGGGGATTTTATCTGTTCCTGTGGCTGATGCCAATAAGCAGCCGTGTTTATTAACAATTTATTTACAGAACACAGATTGATTTCAGCAGAGGAACTTGACAAGCCTCTGTAAAGAGTGAGCGAGTGATTTCTTCTGGGTGTTCAGATAATCTATTATTGTCAAGATATCCATTTTTTTTGTGACCTTTATCTAAAATTTTGATTTTAGACTTAAACATTGAATTTACACAGGAGACACAACATGGGGTAAAAGGGCTTTTATTATTATTATTATTATTATTATTATTATTATTATTATTATTATTATTATTATTATTATTATTATCTTGCAGAAAACCTGCTAAGTAAGTGGTCCATAAATAATACAATTAGATAAATAAATGAACCCCATATCTGCCTCAGGCCTCTTTTGGAATACTGGCAATTCCATATTATTTGCTTATTCAAACAGATCCTCTTTCACAAGGAATAAGGAATCAGACGCAAAATGGCAAAGCATATAGCCAGAGAGAAGGCATCAAGCATAAATTCTGAGGCAAAACTTATATTATAAATTCATATTTTTTCCTAAGTCTTAGAAATCACTAACTCACCAAATTAGGATGAGTAACAATGAAGAAAAGTATCATCAAATTAATCTTCCTACATAATCCATTGAGGGTTTTTTAATGTATATATACTAAGCAAAACTATTTTTCCCTTCTTTTTTTCTAATATCTGAGATAGTGTCAAAGATTCATGTTATTCTCCTTTGAAGTTAAACTGATTGTGCCAGTAAGATTCATTTAGCCAAGAACAATATTTCTTTTCATTATGAAAAGAATAATTACATTATGATTATTTGATTATGTTCAGGGTTAGATTTAAAATTAAGTATTCTCATCTGAACAAAATCTATTTTATGAAGTAATAATGGTAAATGTCACTTCTGAAACTCTTTTCTTTTTGCTGGTTCCACTCAAAATCACACTGAGGAAGTTAAATGAATTCTCCCACTGATAAATTGTAAGCATTCATCAGTTAAAGGGTTTAAAGTAGTTTAAGAATGAAAAGAACTAGGAAAATGATGAAGATGATTATGATTCAATTTTAAGGTCAGTACTTTGTTAAAAATTGATGAGTTGTATATAGAAAAGAATTGCCACAGGAAGTGGTTCATTGCTTTTCCTGTAATAATCTATCTCAGTCTGAAGTTTAGATCCTTTCAATAAAATTGTAATAGGAGTACTATTAAATTACAAAGCAGAGCACAAGTTACCTCCAGAGAAGAATATGAATAATAATAAAAATAAATATCTGAGTAGAGTCTCTATCAAGGGAAATAAAATTCYATGTAAATCTATTACCATAAGTGATGTTTAACAACTTCATAATTACTCATTCTGATAAATATTGAATTAATAGAGCAAATGATTTTGTGCACAACTCTTCATAATTCATAAAATATCAGCATGTTATCTATTTATTGGAATTCAATATATAGTTTTATGGTTACAATACTGTGCCTAGTCCAATAAAAATACAAGTTTAGTGGCATTGCTCACTGAGATACTAATTTCTCTGGAAAGAAACATCATATGCATTTAGTAGGGAAGTATCTTAAAAGAATACTTGAAAGCCTATATTTTGGAGACCAATGACTAGAGATTGGGAGAAAACAAGTAAGAACAAGCTGTTGGAAGAAAGTGATGTGGAAACAGACAGCTAATGGGGAAAAAAAAAAAAAAAAAAAAAAACCCAATGAGGAAAACTCTTACCTTAGCACCAATATAGATACATATATCTTTGAGCACAGCATTTTGCAAAATATTATTAAAAAAATATTACTACTGCCTCACTGCCAATGGGAGCATGGCACATAAAGTTTAGCTAAAGGAGAAGTTTTGGATATGTTAACAACCTTTTTTATCCTTGTGTGCTGGCAATCCTTGCAAAATCCAAGAAAGACCTCTCATCATTGTGGCAATTCAACTCGAGTTGAGACATATTTATTTCCTCTTGTGTCAGTAATGCCTTCACATTACTCAGATTCTGCTACTCCTTTATTTTAATTTCTGATCTTCATTTTTTTTCAATTGCAGTCTTGTCTTTGTTTTTTCTTTCCCTCTAGGTTCCTCCACATTTTTATTTTCATTTTCCTTTTTTTTTTTCTGTGTTCTTCTTTTGCTCCTGTTTGTTTTGCAGTTTACTGTATTCATCATGCTGATGCCAGAGGCACAAAAATGAAGAGGAAATGTGAATGTACTTCAGAAAACAAAACAAAACAAAACAAAACAAAAAAACCCACATCTCTCATCTTTTATGACAACCAGCAGCAGGTCTTATTCGACATGAACATGTGTGAAAATATTTGAGCAAGACGAGAGGCTTACAGTTTGGCCAATATTTCTTACTCTATATCAATATGGAGGCATTTTTATTGCAGCTAGCTAATTGAAAAGGCCTTGGGGAGTAAAAGCAAACAAACATTGTATTTTGATGGTATTCAAAGCACAGTTGAATTACAGTTATTAAACCATGATCTTGACATAAAAGTGCTGCTAATCCCATGCAACAACCAGGATTATTAAGCAACGAGTCCACAAATACTGGTGATAGGTAAAGGAATGATGATTTGTTCACCCAGATAAGCTAATTTAATACTTGATGCATCTGAAATGAGGTTTGAATCATTCCTTGAAATGGCTTCTAGCACTAAAATTTGGATAAGGTCATGAATGTAGAGCATGTTTTTAGTTGGCATTTCCACAAATCATTTCTCTCAAAGCTTCATTCCCTGGTAATAAAGCTGCAATGCCTTGTGTTTTTTTKCTCAATAACTTACAGTTTCAAGCTAATAATTCTGGGAATTCTTTCTTTCTCATGGCTCTTCCTTCCTGAGAAGTGCTGGAAATCTCTCTAATAACACCTAATAACTAGGCTCTTAAAAAAAAGAATCAAGATGTTATTTTTTCTGCAAGACAAAGAAAGCCAAGGCTTTCTTTCACTCATTCCAGTGAGAATGACAGAAGAAGGATGATATGTTATTGAGCAGTCTCTTGTTGTGTTTTGACTCTAACCCCAACACAATGACTACAATCAAGAAGAGGAAATTGAATGTGTCAGTGTCCTAAACAGAAAATGCAAACAGGGTTTATAACAGTAATATTTTGAAATTCAGTTATTATAGTGAGGTTATATGCAACTTTSCAAACTCAGGGGGTTATTTGGAGTGGGGGGTGTTTGTGCAAATATATGATGTTGTTTATTTATTAGTAGAGTAGTTCCTGAAAGCTTTGTGAATAGGACACATATTTCTTACAGGACAACAGAAAGCAAATGTACTCAATAAATGTACTAATYTGAAGCACCCAGATATTTCTGTCAGCTGGCAAATAGAGAGTGGTCTTCAGTCTTTTTCAGACATCTGTATATTAAAATTTAATCACAACTGTAAAATCTGGGGAATAATGAATAAACAAGGATCATGAATGCAACACGATATTCCATCCAGATAACTGCCAATATTTCATCTGGGTAAGRAAGCAAACTTTCTTTCAAGCTGCTAAAATAAATGATAGCAACAGATTATAGTTATTATAAAATTAAAGTTTTAATTTTAGAACCCTGGATTAAACCTGAAATATGCTGAACTGTCACATGTTGTTATATCTTCCTGATACCTTATTGTCATTGTGTGAAGCCAATGGTGTAAATGAAAGCTTCCCCTAGCTGCTCTTAGATTTCATTGCCAGATTAATTTTTTTGCCATATATCATCCAGAAGACATGGAAGACTTCTCTGGAGTAAGGACCAGTAAAAATCCAGCTTGAGTCTAAGAAAAAGTCAGGGAACATCTCTGAGAAGTAGAAAGACATGTGCTTCAGAGTAGAGAGAAACTAAGATATAACAAGTCATTTCAGTATAGTCATCTGTCCCAAATCTGAAGGACACCATTATCTCTCAAGCAAAATTYCAATTTTAAATTCAGTGAAAACGAAGTATAACAGTGACCAAGGTAACAACAGACACCTCATATGCATCTGTGAGAGAAACATCCTTGCAGGAAGACTTCAAGAGATGTCAAAGTATGTAGCAGTATAAAAAGATGTATTTTAGTACTACTGGTAAACATCACCCACTAACTCATGTCTGTTATCATTACACTTCACAAAGTCTGACTAGAATTGGCTAACTACTCTATTGGAGCACAGCTGAAACTTCAAACTGTGTGACAAAAATGGAAGACAAATGTTCATGTACACTGTTGCAGAGGGGCAAGATGCAGAATGAGTGGAACATATACATACATAATACCACAGTACTTAATCTTTGCAATACAGAAGTACAATGAGAGGAAAAATTCAACATCTTTTTAACTTTCAAAGTTGAAAATAATTTCAGGATAGACTGTCCCAATACAATATCTCAGGGAATTATCAAATGAAAAAACGGAGTTAACTAGCATAAGACTATGTCTGTTAACAACATTTTCAATGAAATCAGCTTGAAATTTATCTATGAATGTATTTTACTATGTCAAAAAATGAATGAGATATATTTTATGAAMGTGGTATAGAAAGACAAATGGACTAAACAGTAAGAAAAGGTTTAATTTGTGCAAAATAGCCTAGGCACAATTGCAAAGGATCAACGGCTGTTAATGTTGCACTTTATAGAGGCTTACTAGAACCGGCAGCTACTCCACTTGAGCACAGAAGAAAATATTATTTGCTGATACTTTGTTAGAGTCAAGCTTTAAATACCTGAACAAAGTAGTATGTTTGTCAACACTGCAGTGAGTCATACTATGACAATTTCCACAGACATGATGTATGCATTTTGGGTCATGAACTACAACACCCTTTGGCGTACATCTGGCAATATCTGGAAGTGACTGGATTTACACATCTGACATCTGCAGCTTGTGCTATGAACAGCTGAATGGATCAGCTGGATATCATGTGCCAGCAGTTAAGCCTTAGCCTTTGTTTGAAAAATGCTGAAGCACAATCAGGGACTGTGAATGAGCCAGGTTCTAATCAGTGGTTTTCTTTTGAAGTTCTTTTAAAGCCAAGAGTTGCAAATCATGACACAATATATTGGAGCTGGGTGATAGAATGAGAAAAAATAGACTGAAAATTTTTGAGGGAGAGTCTAGTTGAACATCTTCAGCAGAGTTTAAATGGAKGGTGACAACCTTACAGAGTAACTATACTGGTGCAACATGGCAGGATATGACTGGATTCTTATACTACTTGCTTAAGCCTGCAACACCACTCTTATTCATGAAGTTAAGTATATATTATGGGATAGAGCTTATAGTCTGCAATATCTTTAGAGACAAGGCAGACCCAATAAGGACTACGGCTCTGCTACCATTGTCATAGGCAGAATCGTTACAGACACTTCTGCTCTGTTGATGAGCACAAATACCAATATTCACTTCAGCTTCACTAGAACTGAACACAAGAGGAAGAAAGAATAGGATATGCACTTATTTAGCTATTACTTAGAGCATTATAAATGTCATCTAAAGCTTTTGAGTCCTGATAACTGATCCCAGTCTTTTCTGAGAAGACTGTAAGAAGTACTTCTATTTCTGCTCTCAGTGTGAGTATGCTAACCTAAGCTAAGCTCTGAATAATATATGTTTGGAAGCCTTCTTTTTAAATATCCTGTAGCCTTTCCTTGGTCCCAGGAGTATCTCCTGTTCCTGTGGGCAGTATAGGCAAGTACAGATATGCAGCCCAGAGATCAGGCATTTTTAAAGCTTTTTCCAAACCAACACTTCCTGCTAAAGTCTGTGGTGCCAATGTCTTATTTACAGAAAYATCACAGAGAAAGCCAAATTATCTGGTACCATAAATATTAATTCTCTATGTATTGCATAAACAATATGCAATCACCTGATACAAAAGGTTGTTTACCACCAAAGCATGAGGTAAAGGCCTGAGTATGATCATCCTGGTTACTGATTTTAGAAAATCAGTGTAGAAGTTGTTTAGATTTCCCATTTTACACTCTTCCAAGAAAACTGAAGATGTGACCTAGAAAAATATAGTACTTTGCCTGAAGCAGAAAGTAGTGGTAGCAAATTCAATTCTGGTGTATGGCAGAAGTGCAGTGTTGTACTAAACCAGAATGAGTGAGCAAGTGTGTCATGAATGTAGCAGTTAATAATTACTTTTCCAGACCCTGGCAAGAGGTACACTACTTTAAAACTTACCTGGGCTCAATCCAAAGTAAACTCAAAGTAAACTTATTTATTTATTTATTTATTTTTCCCCCCAGGAATGATAAAAGAAATAGTGACAAATCTGATCATGTTTTAAAAACGCACACAAAAAAATAGCTGTTTTGTGGTTGAATGTARTCATCATAAACCAGCTGAAATGACTTGTGTTTATTCTCTGATTTCTATTCTGAAATTCTTGCTGTTCTGTATACCACCAAGGCAGAGATCAAATTTGCACAAAAAAAGGCTTTTTTTTTTTTTTTTCCAAACAGCAGCCAAGCTTTTATTTAAAAAAAAAAATCTGGGAAGTCTGAGAAAAAGTGTAGCAAAAGATGATGACAATTCTTTAATTTAAGTTTCTATTMTTTCAAACCTACTCAGTATTCTTTGTAATACTGCTACTCATAATGACTGTATTTGGAATTAACATAGGTTTCACGTGTAATTCAATGGGTATTCAGTGTAACTTAGCAACAGATAAGCACTTTTTTTCTTCTGGAAAATAGAGCATAGCTGTTGATGACTTCAGTTGGCGGACTGGGAGGCACACATTAGCATTAATTTCTGATTTTCTCAATTAAAGATGTAAGATATTATTTATTTATAATGGGAATGTATGTAGATCATCAGAACTTGAATCTAAAATAAATAACTGCAGCATCAAACATCTGTAAACTTTTAAAGCTGTCTAGATTAGAATACTTGAATAATTTTTGACCCATGAGGGTTAGGTTTATAGGTAATTATTGCTACTACAATGCAAAAACCTTTTGAAGTATACAATGATGTTCTCATAACTCTGAATTTCAAGAGTTTTGTATGTGTGTAGATACATTTTGTATAGCAAATGGTGTAGAAGAGACTTTCATTCTACAAATATATTTCTGTTAGGGTTCCTGTGATGTAYGGTAATATGTTCTCACTAAAAATGTAGCTAAAATAATCCAATAATGAATTAGTCCAAGTAAATATGAAAAAAAGCACTCAAATAGTAAAAATATGCATTGCGGAAACAATGTAGCAGAATATGTGGTGTGTTTATTTAGAGCATGAATAAAGATTCATTAAAGGCTACAGATCTGCAGGATGAGCTCACCCGTCTACAGGTCATTGATTTGCTAAATTTAAAAGGCAGTATGCAAGGTTTGCTAATGAACATTGTTTTTACTTTTGTTAGTATGAGAACAGACTTCATGAGAGCAAAAAAGAAGCTGTTGACGAGTTAAAAAGGGAATAAAAGAAACGTGTAAACATCTTTTTCAGCTAGATTTTTGAATGGATGTGATTGCATGAATTTGTGTTCAAAGACTTTGTGAGAATTTTCAAGCAATATTAAAATGTGTTACTTTTTATATATTGTTCTAGCAACAAGTGCACAGTAATGGGAACTGAAGCTGTCAGTATATTGATTAAGTGTTTTATACTTAATATTCTAAGTGCATTCCAACAATCGGGAATGCAGTTTSAGAAGGCTTTCAGCCCTTGTATCTGTGACGTGGCTGACAGTCAGCTGATGCTTCCTGTCCCTGTGTTATCTCTCTCAATTTTCAGTATCCACAAAACTACTCAGTTTTTTATTAAAATTAAGTAAATCAGGAGAGATCTCAAAAAACAGATTTATTTTTTCTACACTATCATCTCAGCCAATTGGCTTAGAACATGTGAGACTTGTTGAGCCTGGCRACTTAATTGCCACAGGAAAAGGAGCAACAAAACAAATGGAGACTAACAAAAATGTGGGAAGTTGGGGCAGCCATATTTTTACGTCTTTGCAGAAATGAACAGAGTCTTTGGGTCTTCTGAGATTTAGCCACACAGTTAAGATGAAGAATGAAAACAGACATGTCAGCTCATCACCAGAAGTGTGAGAAATCCCAGTATTGATTTGTCTTCCATTTAATCGACTGCACAGAGTTTGTGCATAATGTCTTGAGAATTGTATCATTGATAATTTTGCTACAAAAGTAATTTAGAGAGCAAATTCAATATTTTTCTAAATGAATAAACACAGAGAGACAATCTCAYAAGAATCCTATCTTGTGCAGCAGTTCCTGAGGTGTCAAAATGATCTATAGAACTTTTGCTACATTTTTCTAATTAATTTAATTAGTAGTCAAAAAAAAGAAAGAAAAATATTTATATAAAGAAACCAACTTTCTATAAATTGATGATAAAATGTATCTAAGCATAGACTGCAATTAGATGCATGATTGATGTGTTTTTCATAGAACTGAAATAAGATGTTACAGTTGCTATTCAAACATCATCATTTGACATGATGATGGCCATTTGACATTGTGGCCATCAGCCACAGAGTGAGTGTGAGCTATAGCTGTGGAGCAGCAGAACCCTAGTAAGCACTAGGGGGGACATATTGGGTGGAAAGGAGATAGGACTACTCTTACTTAGCTCTTTTGAGAAGAAGTTCTCTCTAAACAAAAGTAGCACTTTTCTATAAGAAAACAATAGCTTGAACAGTTCCTCAMATACCTCGCTGTACCACATAGGGCTATTTACAGATAAGACATTGCTAGGACGCCCAGTAACAATTGTGCCATGGTGTGTGGATTAGGTAACAAAAATATCTGACAATAAGACCCATAGCCTTACATTACGCAGGCTAATAAACAACCATTCTTTTTAGCTCTTCATTGACCTATGCTAGATTCATCAGCCATACAGAAAGATCCAAAGATTACTATTTTACTTCTTATTCACATTTTTAATGCTTTTTTTTTTTTTTTTTTTTTTTCTCCAGACATCCTGTCTTTTTGGTACATATGAGTCTGTGTTGTCCTTTTTTCAAAAAATCTTCATATTTGTGAAACAAAAAATTAAACAAGAGAAGCAAAGAATTTTAATGCGTGACATTGCAAAACTTTCTAAGTAGGGATAAATATGTTATTCTTCAAATGGTCTATGCAGCCCAATACAACTCCTTTGCAACATTGGCTCCTAGTAAAATGTCCTCAAGTATCTCAGGAGCAAATGTCACTTAAACTAACATAATAACAAACATACACAAAAAAATATAACTAGGTATATTAAATGCAATAGACTCTAATTCCTGCTTCCTAGATACTGGTACAGAGGTTATATTTTATACTTCATCAGTTTTGATCTGTGAAAAGAGAAGATTTGGGGGTCTTTTTGGCTTTCTGATGCTGCTTTCTGATGTCCCTTTTTTCTGCTATTTTGAAAGATTCATCTTTTATACTGCTTGAAAGATCCAACACCTACACTCTTTAATATCTGCTTTAGTCCCTTTCAAACTTGTGTTTTGTGTGCATGATATAAATATAAACATTAACTTTTGTGGGCAGAAAACAAAAATATGTATAGTTTGCACTGATGGGAAGTGTGTGTGTAAGCAGAAAATCTCATTTTTCATAAAGCTAGAGTGCTATAGTAATATTGAAAATCACTAGTGTAGGCAAATGCTTATGCAGAAATGCCTAGACTACATCCATATATCTTGTTTCTGCTATCRGCAGTATTCTGAAATATTTAAAAAGTTTTCACTGTAGAGACAAAAATCATGAAACAGCTCAAATTCAGCTTTAGTTATCACGGCCAATGAGTTATCCCATTGAATACATAGCAAAAGTAAAAGGACATCATGACAATATTTCTCTAGTGTGATCTAGGGTCAAACACAGATATGCAGTAAAATTTCCCTCAAAGAGAATTCCCTTGGCAACTAAATGTTTCAGTCCTGAAGAAAAACTCTGGACATATTCTTACTTCAAACTGGTCAGAAGGCACTGAAAATTTCTTCAATGTGCTAAAATTGAATTWAAAAAAAAAAAAWTTACTTATTTATTTATTTATTAAGCATAGATGCAGTCCTTGCTTCTTCAGGAACAAGCCTGGGTTATATTTACAGATAAAAAAAATCTTGAACAAAAATCTTTTTGTAACATCTACAATTTTCACAGAATCACAGAATGGTTAAGGTTTGAAGGGAACTCTAGAAATCATTTAGTCCAACACCCCTGCTCCAGCAGGACCACCAGAGCATGTGGCACAGGGTGGCATCCAGGCGGGTTTTGAAGACCTCCAGAGAAGGAGACTCCACAGCCTCCCCAGGCACCCTGTTCCAGGGCTCTGTCCCCTTACATTGAAGAAGTTCTTCCTCACATGCAGATGGAACTTCCTGTGTTTCAACTTACACCCATCGTCCCTTGTCCCATCACTGGCCACCATCAAAAAGAGTTTGGCCCCTTCTTCCCTACATTCTCCCTTCAGGTAGTTACACATATTGATCAGACCTCCTCTCAGACTTCTCTTCTCCAGGCTAAACAGGCCCAGCTTGCTTAGTCTTTCCTCCAAAGACAGATGCTCCAGTCCCTTAATCATCCTGGTTGCCCTCCACTGGACCCTCTTGAGAAGCTCCACATCCCTCTTRTACTGGGGAGCCCAGAACTGCACCCAATATTCCAGGTGCWGCATACTCACCAGAGCTGAGTATAGAGGCAGGATCTCCTCCCTTGACCTGCTGGCAACACTCCTCCTAATGCAGGCCAGGATCCCACTGGACTTGGCCACGAGGGCAAACCGCTGACTCATGGTTAACTTGGTGTCAATGAAGAATCCAAAATCTCTCTCTGCACAGCTGCTCTCCAGCAGGTCATCCCTAATCTGTACTGATGCCTGGGGTTATTCCTCCCTAGGTGCAGGACCTGCACTTGTTCTTGTTGAACCTCATGAGCTTCCTTTCTGCTCAACTATCCAGCCTGTCCAGGTCCTTGCACAGCTCTCCAGAATGTTGGCCACTCCACCCAGCATGGTATCATCCATGAACTTGCTCAGGGTGCCCTCAGTGCCCTCGTCCAAGTCACTGATGAACAAGTTAGCACCGGGCCCAGTACTGACCTCTGGGAGACACCACTGGTCACAGACCTCCAAATGGAATCAACCCCATTTATCACCACCCTCTGAGCTCTGCCATCCAGCTAGTTCTCGATCCACCTCACTGTCCACCTGTCCAGTCCACATGCCCAGACCTTTCCTATGAGGATGTTATTGGAGACTGTGTTGAAARTCTTGCTGAAATCAAGGTAGACAACATCCACGGCTCTCCCCTCATCCAGCCGGCCAGTCATCCCATCATAGAAGGTTATTAGGTTCGTCAAACCTGACTTCCCCTTGGTGAATCCATGCTTACTACCCCYGATCACCTCCTTCTCCTTCACATGCCTGGAGATGCTCTCTAGGATGAGCTGCTCCATCCCCTTTCCAAGGATGGAGGTGGGGTTGACTGGCCTGTAGTTTCCTGGCTTGTCCTTTTTGAAGATTGCAGTGATGTTGCTTTCTTCCAGTCCTCCAGCATATCCCCCTGCTTTCAATGAACTCTCGAAGATGACAGAGAGATTTTCCCTTTCCAATCATCCTCACATTCACTCCCTCAAAACTTCTTCAAATTTTTTTCATCATCTGTTTTGAAGCAAATACATCAGGTCCTTCTTCACTGTTTTCATTGCATAGGAACAGAAGGACCAAGAAGAACAGGATAGAGGCTACCATTTTGTTCTCAGAATGTAGAAATGAAACAAAATTATTTTGGTATGTAGTAATGTTTTATGCTTCTCTTCCTTTGACAGCAACATTTGCTAGACTGAATGGAAAATGGTTTCTTAGAGGTGAAAAAATAAGGTTTTTCCTCAACACAAGTCTATGAGAGACAATTCATAAAAAAGTCTTTTTAGCCAATGCTAGAATGTGTTGTGAAGTTTGGAGTTTCTAGCAATACATCACAGTTCACTAATTAGTGATCCTAAAATAATTCCAGAGGTGCCACTTTTGAATCAAGAAAATCACTAGCATATTTATAACCATAGAAGAAATATTTTCCAGGAAAATTTGTTCAAGTTTTGAAAGATTTTTTTCCCAACTGAATACAGATAATGGCCAGAGAAAATATGCCGTCAGGTCAGTTTAAAACATAACTATGTAAATGAATGAGGAAGTAATGAAGATATAGCAGGGAATGGAATACTTTCAATCTCCCTTAGCACTTGTCATTTTTGRTCTGTCTGTGGTCTCTGCAGCTTCTGCTTTGCTTTTTTTCCAAAATGTGAATGTGAATGACGTTACTTCCTCAGAGTCAGAAATTAGAGGACTTTTTTTTTTTTTTTTTTAACTACTATTTTTTTTTTTCCCCTTTTTAGTACATTTTTTTCAGGATTTTTTTTCTGGGACATGAGATCTATATTTCACAAAAGTATAATAAATATATRTATATATATGTATATATTTGACATTCTTATTCTTATTTCAGTAATATTCCCAGTTTTGATTGTATATACATTTACAAAAGAGTACCTTTTATGAACATATTTTGTTTTTTGCATCCTTTAAATTTTGACTTCATATTCAGCTGTTTGTGCTATACTTTTTATGCCAATTGAATACTATAGAATTTTTTCTTTTTTTCTTCTCATTGTGTCTTCTCTATCAATTTTGGACTCTCCGTGTCTTTTTGTGTATAATCTAGTGAAATTTTTCTTTGGGCAAAACTGTCCTCAATTGTATTTTATTTAAAAACTCTTWAAAAAAATAGAAAATACTCCCCACAATCTTTCTTTTTTGCTTTTCCAACATGCTTCATTTTGGTATATTAATTTGTTCTATTAAGGAGAGAGAGAAGGAGGGCACCTAAAAAAATTACTAAAGAGAATTAATGGAAATTATGGAAATTCTGCTTGTGCTAGCTTTAGGGGATGTATTTTTTTTTGTTTCTTCTTTTTGTCACAGAATGTAAATTAATCTATTCAGGTAGAAAATAATAACAGTTTTCTTTAAAAAAAAAAAAAAAAGCTTGAATCATTTCCAACTTTCTTCTCAGCTATTATTATTAGTTTTTTAGATATTTTTCTCTTCCATGAGATATAGAAAAGGATGCTTTTTATAGGATTTTTGTTTGGAGAAGCAAGAGGAGGATTGGGGAAGGGGAGCAGTGGGAGGAATTGTTTCACTTTTGAGTGTTCTGATGGGGAAAAATTGCCAGAAGATTGGACTTCTAAGAATATATTTACCATTTTCTCCGCATTTCATAACAAAGATCATTCACAAGCTTGTCTTGGAGATGCTTAATTGCAATTTGTGTGACACATGTTTGCTAATCCTAACCTTATCCTAAACTTAATCCTAAACTTATCTTAAAATATTGCTATGTAGATTTAGCAAGAAAGGTCACAAATTGTGTTAAGGTTCTAAAGTAAATAAGCTAATGTTATCTTCCAGAGAAGAGCTATATGTTTCAGTTCCTTCAAAAATAACAAAAAAGAGTCATAGTAGTTGTATATAATCTATAAAATCTATTATTTGATAAAAGATTTAATGAATTAGCTGTTGAACCTCATCATTTATAAATCCTTCATAAATGGAGGCTTAATATGAAGTACAACTCCTAGACAAACCTTGAATTCTTTTCCATATAATATTTAACTTTTGTCTAGCTATTCATCATGAAATAAGAAACAAATTACACCATTTTGAATCTGTCTCCTAGTTTTTATTCTTTTTCATGTGTATTTTTTATGCTATTTAAGTTTCAGTTTTGGTTTGTATTGTATGTCTCTGCCTTTCAGATGAATTTTACTCCTTAAAAAGTAATTCTAAATAGAAACATTGAGGAATAATATGTCTAGCTTAGCTGGACATCAGACATTAAATTCTGGTTAGCCAATCACTAACTGATTGCCTTTTTGACCACTATCTGCTCCCTGAAGGCTATGCTCTGGAGAACTTTCTCTTGATTCTTTGACAGTGCCTTATAAGTTTATTGCTAGGAAATTGGTACTGTGCCAGATTTACCAGTCCTATTACCAAAGAAGCTAACATGGTAAGAAATTACCTGAATAATATTGAACATGTTCATCTTGCTCCAAATATCCTGTAAAGATAAAAGAGCATTAAAATATCTCATGAATAAGACCTTTTCAAGAAATCTAATTAATTAGAGAGATACTAGAAGCCTCAGGCCATGGTTATAYGGACATTTTCCTGTAATACTGTTAAATGTAGTAAATGTAGTAAAGTTTAAACAGACTTCTCTCTTCAACATGTGATTCTTCTGTGCTCTGCTTTGTTCCTCACTTGTGCTTGGATAAATATGTGGGAAGATAGGCAGAAAAACATGTCCAAGAGCAGATTGTAAAATAATTTTTCCCCAGAGGAAGCAGTTGGAAATGCCACTGAGGGTAATTTTGGGGTAAATATGGCATAAGGGGAAAAAAACTCCATCCTCCCCTTTTCTCTTAGCGTTATTTACTATAATATTTGTTTATCTATCTGTTGTTGCATTTAAAGCACCATCATCATTAAAATCTCAAATTCAGGCTTCTCATTAATCAGCATGGAGGGGCATTCCAAAGACTGGATGGAATACTCTTAACTAAATGGCTCATACTTGTTATTTATTTTGACAGGCAAAACCTCTTACCATGGTTGCTATCTGTATTTTCCCCTTTTTCACATTTGTATTACTCTACAGCTAAAGTAACTTTTAATGGTCCAGCCAGTGCAAATTGTAGTAGGCCATCAGCTGGAGAGCACACTTCTAGTATACCTTCAGATTGGTTTCTTGTAGTTTTGCTTTGGTCAGCAGTGGTACTTAACCTTAAACACTTTTGCAAATGGTATGGTTTTGTCTGAGGCTGCTGGCCTGCAAAGCATATCTTTCCAGACATGATTTTGGATATGGTGAGTAGAAGGAAAGAAGTTCTTCTGTGGAAGTCAGGGCATATTATAACTGGTGGTTACTGTTAGAGTAAGTGCTAATATTCAATAAAAGTGTAAATTGCAGGTATCTATTACCATCTAACACACAAGAACTTGTGAATTCACTCTGGAATTTAAAAACTTGGATGGATTGCCCTTGCTCCATTGCTATTGCCCTTGCCAGCTGCTATTTCCAACTTTGCAAGTAAGCAGGAGCACATAGAAAGAGTGAAAAGAGTCAGCTGTTGCATAGGCAATAACAAGTTGCTGTGCTGAGATCAAGAATAAAATCCTTTATACGAAATACTTTATAATGTTTTATCATGAAAGTGCATCACATTTGATGGTAGAGAGATTGCCTTTCTGTTGGATTCATCTTGTACTCAGAATAGGCTGTAATTTATCTTTTATAAATAAATATAATATCAAATATATCTATTGTCATTAAACAGTTCTTTCTATGGGGAAATCTGCAATATCTCWTTTTTTTTACCTTCATTGTGTTAAAAGGCTAGTAAAGGATCATTTTAAATATCTCTTTTGATAACAACACAGTTGTCATTGGGCTCATCCTGTACTCTTGACATTTTGAAATCTATTTCTTGATTTGTTATGGACATGAAAAATGGCTAATCTCCATCTCCCCTCTCCTTCTCCTCTCCTCTCCTTCTCCTCTCCTTCTCCTCTCCTCTCCTCTCCTCTCCTCTCCTCTCCTCTCCCCTCCTCTCCTCTCCTTCTCCTTCTCCTTCTCCTTCTCCTTCTCCTTCTCCTTC
>NW_020455866.1:3644149-3647968 GCF_003342845.1 Nothoprocta perdicaria | reverse complement strand
CTTCTCCTTCTCCTTCTCCTTCTCCTTCTCCTTCTCCTTCTCCTTCTCCTTCTCCTTCTCCTTCTCCTTCTCCTTCTCCTTCTCCTTCTCCTCTCCTCTCCTTTTCTTCTCCTTGTTTTCTTCTCCCTTGTTTTAAATAGTTTTTCAAACTATGCTACCAGGCTACATCTTTCCTTCCTCCCTACATCTTTCTAAAAGAGCATCTCCATAAGATACTTTCGCAAGGCCAAAATGAGCATAATTATTAGCTTGACAATAGGATATATTCTTCTGATTTGTTGTGATCCAAATGACTTTAAAAGAAAAATTGCAGATGCTCTTTCTGTGTTCTACTTCCACTGGAAAAAAAAAAAAAAAGTGCCATTTTGTCCTGTTTTATCCTTTGAAKCCTGTCTTACATTACATAACACTGCTCTCTGCTTAGTGAAGAGATCTTTGCCAGTGAGATGTAGGACTGGAAGATAGTGCTTAGATTATTGACACCTGTGAGATATAAAGAACTCAGAATATATTTTGGTGTCTACCCAGATTAACTTTGATGTATATCTTCATCAGTGTGCAGATCTGTATCTATAAGAATAAACAGGCACTGCCAGTCACATTTTTATTKTAAGTTTTACAGTAATTTTATTGTAAGTTTAAAGTTGTTTGAAATTGTGGATTCTGAGGGACAGATAAGTTAGATAGACCTTTATTTTCATTTTTTAATCATCTTAATGTATGCTACATCCTACAAATKATTGAATCCCTAGCCAATCTTTTTCTTATTATTGTTTATTAAATAAAATATTATAAGTTATTTAAAAAGTTCTTTTCCTTCCAAGAACATGGCAGGGGAGTCAGTTTAGTTACTGCACAGCTACACTGAAGCTGCTTTGTATATTTAAAGCAAATACAGGTAGGGCATTGTGAGGAAAGAATACTTATGAAGAGAGATGGCATGCTAAAAGCACTAGATAGCATTTCAGTGTGCATATAGAGCATGAATATCATCAGTAGTATCACTGACAGACCCCAATTACACCAGGTGACACCTGTGACACTCTTTAAAACAAGTACAACCAACTAGTCTGAAGGGCAGTGAATCTTACACACAAATTTCAAGTTTCATGATTTTGAACACTAAAAATGAACACCATCATGTATACTTAATGTACAGTCAAATCTTTTACTTTTTTTTTTCCAGAATACTTGTTTCAGATAATGAACTTGCTGACATAAACCAAGCACAAAATATGAAATTTCAGAAGTAGTTTTTCAGCAGCTGTAGCTTGGCATAGCCCTATTCATTCACAGGTGATTTTCTTCTGCCTACTGCTTGTATGAATAGCAAATCTATGAGGTCAGTTCAAATGAAATCAGAATGGGTCCTACAATCCTTAAAGAAAGATATTAATGCTGCAGACATGCTTTCACAAAGTCCCACTAAGTTTGAGACAGCCTGTCAGAGCCAATATTCTGAACATGTCTCACTGTCCCACTGCTTACCTTCAGTTCCTTGATCCTGAAAGGCTGCTTATCTCTACTCCTTTCATTATAGGCTGGTACTGCTGATACAATAAAGTTAATATTTCTTTTTCTTAGTACTTTCCACTCAAGTCCTTCAGTGCAGAATAACAAGTCTTGTGCTCATTTGGTTAAAAGTGCAAGCCCATAGATTCAACTAAATGGCCCACCAGAAGTTCACAAAATATCACCACTTAAATTTTTGAAAAGCTCTTGAAATTTTGAACGTGTTTGATCTGGTTCAAATAACCCAGTTCAACTGCTTTCTGACTTTTTGTTTCAGGATGTATATATAGGATATATTTCTGATTCAGGATATACATAACATCAAAAAGGGAAAAATACCCTGGGTGAAGCATCCATTTTAGATATTATTACAAAACGTGTTGGGAACAATTGTGGTCTAAACAATGAAGATCTAAACATACAATGCAAAGGTGAAGGGCAGTATTTAATTTCTTCCCCTTTATTTCTACTATTCTGCAGAATAATATGAAAATATTATTTAGCAAAATCTCACACTAGTACTGATCTGAGAACCAACAGCACTACCATTCAAAAGGCAAAACAGGCAGAGTTTAACTAATGCAGCTCAGACTGCAAGCCAGATTTCTTGTCTGTTCCTCTTCTGAAAGAACTATAATACATTTCAGTAATTATCCTAAACACTGCAGTCYCACTTAGATAAATTGAAATGTTTTGAATAACCAGTGTGTGATACCACAGTGCTTTATTTTAAGGCTGGACTTGTGCCCAGTTCTTAAAATAACAATGCCACATTGACACATCAGCTTGGATATGTCCACACCAGGAAACTGAACCAAGTGTGTGTTGAAACAATGGTTGAATATATGCATATCAGCAATGACTTCTCATGTGTTCTCTTGTCTTTACTTATACTTATTTTTCCCATTTTGTTGACCATGGAACAACTGCCTCATGACAACAGCTAAAGAGGAGTTCCAAAAGGAATTTCTGAAGGAAAGGGAAAAATTGATTTTCTGAGAATCCGCATAAATTACATTATTACAATTAAAGGTAGGGCAGAATATCCTTCCATGCCTGGCACAACAGATTTCAAAGTAATGATGCAAGGAGGTTGAGATGCTTTCAGAAAAGCAGCAGCAACCATTTTTTAGCTGCATTCTCTGAGGGAAAAACTCATGTTTCATAGAGACACTGAAACAATGTTGGCAAGTCCGTTTCTTTAATTTGCCAGTTTACGTACGGTTAGAAAACGGCACTCATTAGTCAAAAAACTGATTTCGTCCTTGGGATGATTGTCTATAACACCAAATTGCTCTGAACTCAGGAGCTGTATACTGATAACKTGACTAATTCAGCATTCCTTTGGTGCTGAGTCATAACTTTTTCAGACAACACGCAACTATCACTCGTACACAACTAGGTTCAGTGCTGCCAATAGCTCAAACTGATATGTTAGATTACTTGCAAGTTAAAGGTATATTTTTCCAGCCATACCGTACAATTTATCTCTTTCAGGTGTAAACAAACTAGTGCCTGCTTTTTCAACTATTTAATCAAAGCTGTTTTTTTACTGCTTTTCTTTGGAATCTGGTTAAAGTAACTGAAATGACCTGCAAGGTCGTTGCTATCTCCAGACTGGATCAAAGAAAGTAGGTAGTGCACTACAATCTACTTTAATCTCATTACAGCCATGTCACTCTTAGGCCTTCTCTGTGATTAGACAATTAGATACCAATGGCTTTCTAATGGATTTACTACAAGGCATTAGCTGATGAAAATTCTGCAGTGCTAGCTGCTTGCCTTTTCTTTATAATGAGAAACGAAACACTGTCACAGTAATCTGTTAATTTAATAGCTTTCACAACAGTGTTAGGAGTGGTAGTGATAGAAATTAAATGTGAATTGCTGCTGAGGTTAACCTGGTCCATGAGTTAGCCTCATGACTACTTGGAGATGCCTTTTATTTATTAGGATGATAAAGATGATTGACAAAATCTGAAATGAATCTATTTGATTTGCAACTCCAATTAAAATATAGTTCTTTACAAATATGAATGACTGAGTTGTCACAGTACTCGAAGAAACAATTACTGGTGTAGAAACAAGAGAWGTAAGAAGTAAGGTCTCTAATACAGATGATTGCTCCAGAGGTGCCTCTGAAAATATTGTCTGGAACTTTAATTAATTGATTTGTGTTTAATGTAGTACTTGGTGGCAGCTTACACCTGTCTGCAAACCACTCATCTTCCCGGACTACAGTCAGGCTGAAAAAACCCAGCATTCCGAGTGGTGTGAACTTTCATTTCAGAATATTTCAGAATATTT
>NW_020455866.1:3613714-3643509 GCF_003342845.1 Nothoprocta perdicaria | reverse complement strand
TGCTTTCCAGCAGGTCCACCCCTAATCTGTACTGATGCCTGGGGTTATTCCTCCCCAGGTGCAGGATCCTGCACTTGTCCTTATTGAACCTCATGAGGTTCCTCTCTGCCCAACTCACCAGCCTSTCCAGGTCCCTCTGGATGGCAGCACAGCCCTCCGGAGTGTCGGCCACTCCACCCAGCTTGGTGTCATCCGCAAACTTGCTCAGGGAAATATATCATCAGGGAAATATATCATCAGCACTTGCACTGGGTTTGAGTGTAAATGTCTTCTCCAAAACATGAGGGGACTCCAGTCACTATCTTAAACAATGAGCCTGCTAGTTTGCAAACCATTTAATTAACTCTAAATTATTTCCAACAAAAAGTATAATGATGACCTTAGGGATTATAGTCTTTATTTCAGGGGCAAATATGCTCCAAGTAGATAGCCAGTGAAAACTTTCAAATGCCATAGCCATTCACAGGATGGCTTTTGTTTATGAGACCAGCACACAGATACATATCATAGCAGAACCAGTACGCATTTGCACTCTTGACAGCAGATGGAGAGAAGCCAAAGGCTGAATATGCCTCAGATACTTTATTACCTCATATATCCTTTTGCCTGGTACCCTAGAAACTGAGATTCTCTGGGTAGTTGCTATGTGTCAGCTTGTCTTGCTGTGGTCACGACCACAGCTATTTTGCGCATAAAGGCTTTCATACTCCCATTCTGTCTCCTGAATGATCAACGGGGGAAAAAACAAATGTATGCTTTAATATATATTAACATCCGAACCTAATTAGTTAAGCTAATGAGAAAGCTAAACAAAAATGATGATCATGAATTCACTCTTTCTCTGTATCTACAATGAAACACTGAATTTTCCCTGTGACTTAGAGACTTGCAAGTGGTTGTTAATAGTTGGAATATTATTTTGAGATATACTGACTCAACCTGTCAAATCATTGTGCGATATTTCATAGATGTGACTATTCTGCCATAATTTCTTAGGTTTATCTTTTTGCAAGGACTCTGCCAGTTTTAAGCACATGAATAAAAAGGTGGACACACTGGTACAAGTGTTCAGAAATACCAATTTACATTTCTGAGGAAATTCTACCATTCAAATTGAAACAAATTATCTTTTGCTTTCCTTTTCTTCTCAGAAAATAGGATACAAACATCCAAACATAGATACATAACATCCAAGCTTTTTGTTTTTATAGCACAGGAATGTTATAATTTTAGCATATCAGAGATAGTCATATTCAAAATATTCAGTGTGTGTATCTGTACATGACTGTATAAACATACTGTCTTAATATTAGCATATAATTCAAACATCAAATAAAATAAAATAAGGTGTTACTTTTGAAATGAACTCTTTTGGCACTATCAATATGAAACAGCAAGAAGAAATGATTCATTTTGACACTTTCCCGTGGAAAATTTCTGCAAAATTGAACTGTTTCTGTAGAACAATTTGATTTCAGCAAAACTTATTCTTCTGGGGGCAGAAAAGTGTTCTGCTGAAATAGTTCTGAGCAGCTGTAGGTGGATCCTACTGGTGGGTGTCCACATTTGTGAACATATCTTTCAGACAGATGAAGGATACAAGGCATGTTAAATCTATGATTCACCTAGGAAATTGGCCATGAATTATGCAATTTCAGTTGAAGCTAGAGCTAGGCTGAAATGAGACAAGGTCAAACCATAGTGTGAAATATTTTGATATGTGCCCTTCACTAACAAGCCTCCCACATAAAATTAGCACAAACCTACCTTTATATAGAATGATATTAGTAATGAGAATTTTTCCAGTTATTTGTGCATCAGAGGTGCTTGAGTATATAGTTTGAAAGGAGAATTTGGGACATTTTGTACAGCTTCGAAAGAAGACACAACCAGTAAAACCAAATACACAAAATAAAATAAAATGAAATATGTTTTATGACTTACTATACTTGATAATATTTATGATCACTAATGGTGCTGGCCATCAGTGGGGAATTTACAATTTGTCTATGTACTAACAAAGCAATGAGTGAGCATCTGTATGTGTAGCTTTTTCTCCATTGTTCAAGTAGGGAAGCTGAAAAGGAGCAGGTGGCTGAAGCCCGTATTTCCTTTGAGAAAGGGTGATTGTGCATGAAACTGTGTACACAGGGGTGCAAATAACAAACAAAAAAAAAATGGCTTTAAAATTTTTAGGTGGGTGTTAATGTTCTGTAGTTGTCCAGTATTGTTATCTAATGTATTACTGATATTAATCTCAAATGTATTGTTCACTGATTACTGGTTATGTGTCATTAATAATTAAAAAAAAAAAATTGCTTTGATCCTGATTTGATTTAAACTACGTGAGCAGTTTTTCCCCTTGACAGACACAAACCAGATCTTTCAAATCAAGGCTTGGAGATATAAGTTAAAATTTTCCTTGATTTCATTTATGCTTTTAACCATCAGTCATCGATGCAGCCCCTCCATCAAACAACATTATTGTACGGTTATAGTGCTGAATAATTTGCTGTTTGAGCAGAGTCCAAGATTTACATTCTGAATTTTAGATGTACTGTTTTCCAATCCTTTTGAATTATAAAAATGCAGTTTAAAGTCACAATGCAATTTATTTAAAAAGGAATCTGAAAGACACCAACTCTTTCTTTTTGACATAAACAATACCTCTCCACAGACAACAAAACCTCTTAAAAATCAAGGAATAGGACTTGATATTAAGCTTCTTATTATCATTTTATGGATCTTGACACCCTGTATCCAGTTATTCTCAGTAAGATTTAATATTTGCACACTACAGGTGGTTATCATACACAGCAAGTGATGAAGGTTTCATAAAAGGTGTAAAACTCAAAGGTTCATTTCATTCTTTTTTACTATAATTTTCTTATTTTGAAAGATGCAAAAGCCCCAGCTGAAGACAAGACAACAACAGTTTGTTATTTAGGGCATTTCACGGTCAAATAAATGCCCACTAGCTTTCACACACTATTCACCAACTGTCAACATCAAAAATAATGTATCAATCAGGGTGAACCAAATCCTATGAATAAATAACAGAATCTATTTTCATTTCCAGTATCACTATAAGACTGAAACAACAGCAACAGCAACAAAAGCCAGCAGCAATTTCTCTAAAGAGTAATAATAAAAAATATTTAGATTCAGAAGGGAAAAAAACACATCATGAAGCATTGTCAGCTCCACAGGACTTCGGATAGAATTTGAATAGATGGGAATTTACAATCCATCTATGTACTAACAAAGCAATAAGTGAGCTCAGACCTTATTTTTGTTTTCACACAGATATACTAGTAAAATTCCAAATACACTGAGTCAGCAATGGCATTTATTATGCTGTGAATGTTTATAACAGTGTGAATACTTCTAACACTGTGGAAATGGGGAACCACATGGTGTTGATGATACACTGTTATACAAGATGAAAATGTGTTCATGGAAACTGGAGACTGGCACTTAAGTTCTTTTCCCATATATACTCATGGAAAGGGGAACTTGGGGCTAATAAAAATAATCATCAGGAGAAAAGGAAATGGACTGGATGCACTGTTTTATTATTTCATCTTCCACCCTATCACCCTATAAAGGAAACTAAACCTTWCTTTGGGAGTTCACCAAAATGCATGTGGAATACAGTCTTCATCTATGTCCAGAGCTCTTTGTTGTTGATTCATGCTCATTTAAATATCTTATTTCTAAAATGGTGGTAAAAGAACAAAAATAAATTGATCTTCTTAGTACAATTAGATGGTAAATGGTTGAAAAAATGTACTGAGAAGAGCTACAGAAGTTTCATAAAGCTTTCCTGTTCTACATCATAATAACACTCCTCCTGCTTTAATTCACCACCATAAATAGCAATGAACACAAATATTTTTCTTAGTTTTTTTGAATCTTTAATTTTTAGACATTTTTATAAACCCAGTACAAATATAATTTTGCTATATTGCTAGAGTAAGATATTTTCAACTGAGTCAAGGAACTGGAAGATAGTTTACAATTTTGAGAAATGCACCTTTTAAATGTTGATGACAAGAGTGGTACAACTGCAAAGAAACTTCAATTCACAGTAAGAGACATAGAAAAAGTAAAAGCCAAGTATTTCCCATCCTCAGGCAATTTTCTAATTAAAACTACAGTCTGATTTCAGCAATACCATTACTACATTTATGTTCATGTACTTGGGTATGCTATGACATCCAGTCCATGTAAATATCTAGGTCAAGCACCTCCTTAGAGAGAGTGCTGAATTTCTAAATTTATGATCTCAGGATCTGAATCTAAAATTCCTCACTGCAGAGAGTTTTGTTCAGATCTTACTCCAGAATGGGATACATATTTCCCTATAAAAGCAATGTAGACTGGAAGATCTAGAACCTTTGCAAAGACTGGGTATTCAGGCAGAACTTCGTGAGTAACTTTCAAGACTCATTTCTTTGTTATACCTTGGTTCATACGAGAAAATATAGGTGTAATTGTTGTAGCAAATACAAACCATTACAAAATATGTCAATCCTCAGGCATAATATTTCCAGTTTCTATTGCCATGGAAAAACTGAGAAAAACATAATCACACACATCTTTATCACTCTCTCTCTCTCACATACACACACACATACACACACATAAAAACACACACACGTAAACACACAATAACATATATGTGTTTAAACTGTATGAAATATATAAATCATCAGTGCCTTGGACTTCTAAAATTTTTCAGTTTGGCTTAAGGCAAAAAAAAATAGTTTAACAAACCACAGAATCATAGAATGATCCAAGTTGGAAAAGAGACTTCTAGAGATCATCTAGTCCAACCCCCCCGCCTCAAGCAGGGGCACCTAGAGCATGTGGTACAGGGTAACATCCAGGTGGATTTTGAAGATCTCTAGAGAAGGAGACTCCACAATCTCTCTGAGCAGTCTGCTCCAGGGCTCTGTTACCCTCCCAGGAAATTAATTAAATAAATCCTGGTACTATTATATGTTGAGTATGTTGCACATATTTTCTACGCACGTATGAAATCTTCAAGCATTATTCAGACAATGAGGCCTTGATTACTTAGCAGCTGCATTTGAACAATGTTCTGTTCTGCTGCATTATATCCTGTTGCCCTATTTTTTAATAAACAATGTTGATCAGAATAAAAATAAAACACATGGTCCAGATTCTGTTTCCTGTTGAATCGTAATAATACGGAGGCATATTCTTGATCACTCAAGAGCTACTATGGTATTACAGAATTTACAGAATTACCAAAGATATCCAACTTGCCTTAAAAACCTGAAGTGTCTGTTCTTATGACTCTGTGTACATAGTGCTTTTGATAAAATTGGCCACTGTCATTTTGCCAAGTTTGTAAGCAATGAATCTTCCTTCTCTGCTTTTTGCTCTTCACTTTGCTCTTTCATCATATATAAACTTTCCTTTTGTTTTTTTTTTTTTTTTCCTGATCCCCACCTTCACAAAAAAACAGCTAAAAGGATCCTCAGTTACTAACATGGCCTTTTTGCCAATCATGAATTGCYTCTTCCTGAATATATGAGCAAAGTGTTGTTTTCAATGTAATAGTTTAGGTTTCATTTTTATACTACTCCAGTCACTAAAAATGAATAAAAAAAGAATAAAAAGTTTTTAAATCTACTCAGATTCTTATGCAATTATCCCACTATTATGAAATCTACAATATTGGTTAAGTATTAAGGCTTTAATATCAAGTATATTTGCTACACTTGCCTGAATATCCAGAGAAACATATAAATAAAATGTAGGGTTTAAAATATGTCTCTTGGTATATTAAGAACATTTCTAATTTTTTTATTATGGATTGTTTACAAACATTTAGCTGGCTTCTGATTATGGTGAGATATTATATGCTACAGTCTTGAATTTGATTTATATGGTTGACCAGTGATTTCAGGTGCCCTGTGACAGAGAGAAGTATATAAAGCTRAGTTTTTTTCCACTGAGTTTCTTTCAGGGAGAGACTGAGTGGGGAAATGAGATACAGCTCTTTGTGTTATGGAGGACTTTCCATGGAAGAATGCATAGCAGACAACTATTATCATGAGTAATTGACTAATTTTAAAGTTAGTTCTTCTGGTTCTAATGACAATATTTGCAAAATAATACAAGTCTTTCTTCACTTTTCTCTCCTTTTCAATAGGCATTCTTCATCTTCTTTAGTGTTTATGCTAATCATCTTATAATGTACAATCACTCCAGATTTGCAATTATCAAACTACAAAATGTTGCTTTACAGCAAACTGTACACAGATAATGCAGAAACGATTAATATCTCTTGTATTGTTCATTTGTTGCTATGGAAATGCTGTTCCTCTATAGAGCTATTAGTAAACAATACATTAGTGATGCAGCCAATGACAGAGACAGACTTGACAAACACTGAAGTAAAATGATGATGTATATTGTTGGAAGTCTATAGTTTCGGCATGAATACATAGAAATATATTGTTCACTGTACTTCAGCGTACCAAAAAGGTACATTTCAATTACAATCCATATGGACAGAAATTTTACAGGTCAATCACTGAAATTCTATACACAAAAAAAAATTAAACAAAAAAAGGCAAAGACAGAAAAAAAGCTAAGTTTTAAGCATTATTATTATTCATGTAACTTYGTATGGAATATCTGGCCTACTAGATGTATGTTTTTTTCTTTGTATATTTGTTTTCTCTCCATAGTTAATATTCTCACTTTCCTGCTATATAGAACAGCCCTTAATTATTCATCATTAAGTTTTCTTTTTCCTTGGATATATTTACCTGATTAGGAGAAAAATGGCAAAAGACATCTAGAACTTTTGGAATAGTTTTTGTAACATTGCACTCTGATCTCAACTTTACTGTTCTGTTCTCTGAATTTTCTATGCTTAATGTACTCAATAGCCAATTTATTTTTCTTCTTTTGAAGATGTTAGTGCCAGTGAAACTTTTAAATATTTTAAATATAAAACATAACTGTGTGTCTTCATTTTCAAAGCCTTTTATGGCCAAGTATTACCTTATTTATGCAGTTCTCATACAAACCTTGAGAGACTAACTTTTGGTCCATTCTGTCAGCTTTAGTACAGCAGGATTCTCAAATATACATATAATATCTTTTCCCTAAACATCAACATCATAAATATCATCAGTATCAACAACATTTTTCTGTGACAACTTCTTAGGGATATTTCTTATTTATCCTTTCCTTCATCAGTAGCTAAAATAGAGGACAAATTTCTTATAGATGTAACTCTGTTAAATCATATACTATCATGCCTGCAGCTCTCCTGTATGGGCATTATGGGGCTATGGGAAAATACAAGTTTTTCTAAGCTTGGGAAAAAAAATGTTTACTATGTTGAGAAGGAGACATCTTTACAAGGCACATTAGTTTATTTTCAGTATTTCCAAAATTTAACATGAGAAACTGAAGATGGCACATGGATAGAATTTAATGGTCCTTCATGCAAATAGCCTCAATTGTTCAACTGCAAGAGAAAAACTGAAATACTTTTAATTTGGGAAGGTGAATGAATTAGTGGGTGGGTGAGTGTCGCATAAAATTTGTGTTTGTGAATGAAGGAACAACAACAACATCAAGCTCTAATAGATATTTCTCCAAAAATATTTTCATATATATAATTTTAGGCACATGTTTTTAAGTGTTGTATGCTATAAAACACTCACTGCTACATTAACCTGGAGGAGTGCCATGAAATCACTTAATGGTCTACATCACAGCTTCAAATGATTCAGTTCATTACAATTAATGAAGGGTGGTAGATCTGGAAAAGATTTCATATTGGATATGGTCATAGTCATTTGTTCTCTTCACTAAATCATTATGTTATCTCACTGGTATAAATCTTTCAATTTCAATTTGAACATATTAATTCATAGCCATCTATTTTAGAGTTTGTTTTGATAACCTTTGTAGGATACAATATCCAAAATAATTCACTCTAAGGAATAATGTATAATTTAAAAAGGCATAAAAATATTGTGTTCCAGTTGCCATATTACACAATTTTAAGATGTTATATAATGCATAAACAGTTTTGATGAATCCATTTAGTCATTCCTATTCTATAATGATATTGTCCATATCCATGTGAGGAAGAACTTCCTTCCTGTGAAGGTGACAGAGCCCTGAAACAGGCCGCCATGGGAGGTTGTGGAATCTTCTTCTCTGGAGGTCTTCAAAACCCATCTGGATGCCACCCTGTGCCACGTGCTGTAGGTGCCACGTGTTGTTGGTGTTTGGGTGACCACAGGGTTAGCGCAGCACTAGGGTGTCACCAGTGCCAGGGGCGCTGCCATGACACCACCACATCACAGCTGCGGGTCAGGGGCTGTTACCAGGCCCAGGGTTGTCAATGTGATGTTGCAATTGCATCACAATCCTGGGCCCTGGCGTGTCACCAGGCCCAGGAATGTTGCTGTGATGCGGTGATCACATCACAATTCCAGGCCCCTTATAAAGGTGGCACTGGGGCAGCCTTGGGTGTCTCTTTGTCCATGAGCGTGCGAGTTTGCAAGCGAGCGGTCAAAGAGCTTGTCCTGAGGCGAAGGAGCGAGGCAGCGGGGTAAGAGCTGCCTCCTGGGCTTCCTCCCCAGCCCCTCTCCTATCACAGATCTCCTTGTCTTTGAGGGCTTCCCCAGAGCCACCAACTGCTGCCTGCTCCCGTGGGGCAGCGCCTGCCACAGGAGCGAGAGCAGGAGCTGGGGGATGCGCTGCTGCTTGGGCTGCAGCCAGGCATGGGCTGCCCCTGCCTCGAGAAGTCCCACATAATGTCCAGAGCCATGGGAAGTCCCCTGCCATGAAGCCCCATCACCTTTGGGGACTGATCTGGGCAACTGCTGCCAAGGACGAGGGGTCCTGTCACAGTCGTGCGAAACCCACCCTGGCAGCGGGCACTGGAGAGGGCACATGGAGAGCTCGTCACCCTTCTCTTTCCAGATTTCTTCTCAGTGACCTTCGCTCCTCTCCTTGTGTGGCTGGTTTCTCTTCTGGTGTGGACACCCGTGCCGAGGGTGAGCCCCAGAGCAGGGTGGCCAGGGCCACGAGGGAGGTGCAGCGGGTGGGAAGAGAGCTGCTGAGCAGCACTGTGGCTGCTGCCTGGCCTGGGGCTGGCAGGCTAAGGGTCGCTGCCAAGGGGCACTATCATGAGCTGCACTGTGTTTTCTTTGCCCTCTGCAAACAGGATTTGGGCACAGAGTTCACACACAGCTCCGCACCGGGGCCCCGTTGCCTTGGTGACATGGACCCTCGTGTGCGAGCCGTGTGCAAGCTCATCGCAGTGAGCTTCGTGCTCTTCTGGGTGCTCAACATCCCGTCGTTAGTTGGTGTCCTCACGACCTTCTTCCTGGTCGTGATGTTAGTGCCAGGCATGAGGCTGCGCTGGCCRCAGGTAGGTGTGCAGGGTGCACGGGCTACCTCCCAACCACGTTCTCCCTCTTTCCCTCCCCATGCAGCCCTGCCCAKAACTAGCCCTGGGTGTCCCAGGGCTGCTCCCCACTAACCTGGAGCTCCCTGGGCCTCTGCAGGGTCCCATGGGTGCTGCTGCCAGCCTTGGCAGCCCTGCCAGCCTTGCCATGGAGGAGCCCCAAGGTGAGTGGCCCCGTCCATGACTGCAGTTGCAGCAGCGGCTCCCTGCCAGCACCCCCACTGCCAGCGGCCACCCTGCTGCCAGCTGGGACTGCACAGGGGTGCCCTAGGGTGCTCACAGTCCCTCGGTCTTCTCTCCCACAGCCTCTATGCTCCCCATGGTCTTCCTGGAGGAGCCTGCAGGAAGGGAGCCAGCAGGGTAAGTGGAGCACCAAGGCATCCCGCTGGGAGACAACGGGCAGCCTTGGGCTCCTTCCTCACCTCCCATCCCCCTCCCAGGTGTCCAGGCACGGACGGTGCAGAAGCTGAAAAGCCTGTTGGCACATTCCCACCTCGCGCCGGCGTGCGGTTTTGGGATGACCAGGTGGTGCTCCTGGGGGAGGGCGAGGAGCACGAGTTCTTTGACTGCCTGCCCCAGGAGCCGCATCTGGACTCACACCCAGACATGGTGCACCAGTCCATGTCACAGAGCACCGGGACACCCATTCTGCTGGCCACTCGGGCACCGTCACCGTCGGAGTCGACCAGCAGCGAGGGCAGTGAGGAGCTCTCGGATGACCCAGGCCTCCAGTTCTGGGATGTCGTGGAGCTCCAGGGTCCAGATACCAAGTCAACAGGCATTGACGACAGCAAGGAGCCCTTCGGAGACCCAGGTCTCCAGTACTGGGATGTTGCGGATCTCCAGGCTCTGGACACCAAGTCAGCCAGCAGTGGAGGCAGCGAGGAGCCCTCGGGAGACCCAGACCTCCTGCACGGTAACACYGTGGAGCTCCCCACCTTKGATGCCGAGCCTCCCTCTCCTCCTGCAGCTACCTCCAGCTGGAGAGCGGCACTCGGCTCCTTGCTCTGCCCCCGATGCACTTGTGGGGGCTTCCGAGCGCTGAGCAGGGGGTTCCGCCGATGTGCAGCTGCCGTCAGGAGGAGACGCGGGCGCCGCCGGGCTAGAAGGAACATCAGCGGGCCGCTATAAAGCTCAGTCCCTGCACAGGGACTCAGTCCTCCTGCTGAGCTCTGTGTCCCTCTCACTTTGTGTGCAATAAACATGCAATGAACTTTTGTGCACTGTGCAGTGGGAGTCAAGAGTTCTTCTTCTTCCTTAATCTTGCCCTCCTCTTGGTCACAACAGTCCTACAGACAGACATCACAGATGTATGTATTCAAAAAGGGCAGGAAAGAAGACCCAGGTAACTACAGACTAGCCAGCCTCACCTCCATCCCTGGAAAAGTGACAGAACAGCTCATCCTGCCTGTTGTATCCAAGTGCATGGAGGACAAGGTGCTCAGGAATAATGATCATGGATTCACCAAGGGGAAATCATGCTTGACTAACCTGATGGCCTTCTGTGGTAGAATGACGAACTGGATAGATGAGGGGAAAGCAGTGGATGTCATCTATCTGGACTTCAGCAAGGCTTTTGACATCCTCCCTCACAACATCCTTTGGGCAAGCTCCAGAGGTGTGGGATAGATGAGCGGACAGTGAGGTGGACTGACAACTGTTGGATGGCAGAGCTCAGAGGGTAGTACTCAGTGGTGCAGAGCCTACTTGGAGGCCTATACTTAGCAGTGTCTCCCAGAGGTTAGTCCTTGGTCCAGTCCTGTTCAATATATTTATCAATGACCTGGATGAAGGGATAGAATGCCCCCTCTAGAAGTTTGTTGATGATACCAAACTGGGAGGAGTAGCTGATGCCTCAGAGGGCTGCGCTGCCATCCAGAGGGACGTGGACAGACTGGACAAGCAGGTGATGAGGAACCACATGAGGTTCAACAAGGCCCTGCACCTGGGGAGGAATAACCTGAGGTACCAGTACTAGCTGGGGACTGACCTTCTGGAGAGCAGTTCTGCAGAGAGGGACCTGAGCGTCATGGTGGATGACAAGTTGACTATGACGCAGCAGTGTGCGCTTGGGGCCAAGAAGGCCAATGAGATGCTAGGGTGTATTAAGAAGAGTGTCTGCTGCAGGTCAAGGGAGGTGATCGTCCCCCTATACACAGTCCTGGTGAGGGCACATCTGAAGTATTATGTTGAGTTCTGGGCTTCCCAGTACAAGAGGGATAAGGAGCTGCTGGAGAGAGTCCAGCAGAGGGCTACGAGGATCAGGGGCCTGAAACACCTGCCTTATGAGGAAAGGCTGAGAGAGCTAGCCTGAAGAAAAGGTTAAGGGAGGATCTGATCTGTGTATGTAAATACTTCAAGGAAGGGAGTGAGGAGGGTGAGGCCGGCCTCTTTTCGGTGGTGGCCACTGGCAGAATTAGAGGAAACGGCCAGAAACTGAAGCACCAAACATTCCACAGGAATTTAAGGAAAAAGTTCTTAGTAGTGAGGGTGACAGAGCACTGGAACAGGCTGCCCAGAGACGTTGTGGAGTCTCCTTCTCTGGAATCTTCAAAACCTGCTYGGACGCAACCCTGTGCCACATGCTCTAGGTGTCTGTGTGTGTGCAGGGCGGTTGGACTAGATGATCTATAGAGGTCCCTTCCAACCTTAACGATTCTATGTTTCTATTCTATGTTTCTGTGTCCCTACTGGAGCTGGGAGGTTGGACTAGATGATCTCTAGAGATCTAGATGATCTCTAATTTTCATTAATTTCAATATTGCTGCAAGTCTCTACTCATAGCTTTTGAGGGGAAGAGAATTCATGTAACTTTTAAAGATTTTACTTGCCCAAATGCAAGAAAATAGAAAGAAGTCCTCCTGGCCCTTGTGTTACAAGATATGTATTCACACAAAGTGCTCTTTAGAATATTCACCTTGCAATTCTGTAATAGGTATTAATGCAAGACAAACTATCAGGATCCCTGTGGGAACCTGGAACACATTTCATCTGGCTATATCATTATGGAAATTTTGACCATTGGCTCTTAATTAGGTATGCACATATTCATGATGGAAGTTCATGATTTTGGCTAGATACTGCTTTCCTTAAATTGTTTTGCATAGAGAGTTATAGTGCATTAAAATAAAAGGGAGGAGGGAACAAAACCTTGCTAAAGAATGGAGATAATTTGGCACTTATGTTGAATATTTAACATGCAAAAAAGACTTTCTTACAGCTAAAGCAATCGTAGCTAAAGGCAACAGTAGCAGCTGCCAGTCTGTGCAGCTGAATTCAAATATTTCTTCAGGCTGAGGAAATCCACTACTAGTCTTACCAGCTAAAATATTGAAAATATTCTCATGGTTGATGTGATAACAGCAGTTGTGACCAGCCTAGGGCTCTAGCAATAAGAATTGAAAGGACAAGTATCTTTTATAACAGTGCACTTTTCAACTCTAATAGCTCAGAAGGCGTGTCCAAAAGATCACAAATGTTGCAAAAATTACAGAAGTATGTCTCATTTCATTAAAACAAAGGAAACCACGCATTCTCAATGAAGAACCCATGTACAAATCCATGTGCAAAGGGAGCTCAGGTCACTTCAAATCAAGATCTAATTGTGAAGAAGAGAAATCATCTCTGTCTTGTAAAAGACATCTTAGGTCTAAGAAGTAAGGCATGGACATATTAGATTAAATGTAGATTACAAGTATTATCCATGCCGATGTCAGACTGATGTCTGACCTAAGCCTAAGGCTATCTTGGAAGCCTAAATGAATATTAGTGCATATAATAAGAAAATAAATTGTATCATTGAATTAAGTAAAATATGTCAATTAATCATGGCTCTGTGTATTGCCTTTGGGAATAAAACTGTGCTAAATGTTAATTAGTCTAGAAATGTTAATTAGTCTAGAAAAGAAGTGAGTTTTGTAATCTCCTTTATCTCTTACTAGCTGATGAGCTAAACAGCTCAAGAGAACCTCAGCTACATTTTGACTGGTTGCATTCTGTCTACCTACTAAACAATTGGGTCTTTTTCTTGTAAAGTTCCTTTACAGTGCACTGTAAAAGGCACAAATGAAAAAATAAATTCAGAAGCTGAAAAAAGAATATTCTTCCTGAAAAGCATACCATTTTTTTTATTATCTATGTTTTAACTTAATTAAAGTTCAGATAAAGTAAAAACTGGATGTCTTACAAATCATCTTTTACTTTTGAGGTCATTTCAATAACTTTTATTTAAATCAGCTTACTTGCTTCAGAGCAGTCTTATTTACCACAAAGGTATTTAGATTGCTAAAGAAAGATGGTAACCAGCTGAGCATGTACAACAAAGCTTAGCCTATACTTTAACAAAGTGGAGACCTGGAGAGAAAAGATTAGAGCTAATTGTTGGGAAATAAAATCGTGATTTTTTTTTTTTTGTTTTATAAATACAATTGAAAATGTATTTGGAAAATATATTTTGGAAAGTATGTCTAAAAAGGATTCCAGATTGCATATGTAGCKTTAGTCATCAAGGGAAAGAGGATCTGAGCTTTTTTAAGTACATCCCTCAGCACAATCTTAAAAATGGAACTGACACAGATGTTTCTATATAGATGACGTTTACAAAGGACTTAAAGACTCATAGAACCAAATGCCAGTCCTGATTTATTCCTTCAAATCTCCCAGTTCTTGAGGTGCAGATTCCAGACACTTCTTTCCAAGATGTGATATTTTTTGCTTATCGGTCTTCCAAAATCTCTAGGTCTGGCTGTGTGACAAAGAATTTCAGATACTCTCTCACCCTGTCATATTGAMGAGCAGTCATTTCACACTACCAGCAGTCCCTGTTCACTTTTCTAACATAGAACTAAATGTGTTAGTGACACTTGTTTTTGCAAGAACCACTTTTCTACTGAYTGATAGGATAAGGAACTGTGTGTATACCAACAAGGTATACTCCTTTTGGAGACACAGTTGTCATTTAGAAAGATGTAAAAATTAAATGTGAATAAAATATTAATAAAACTACAATTTATTATATACACAGGCATATATGTGTGTATGTGCATATATACATGCACATATCTGTTCATACATATATAATTATGTAAGTATATATACACATGCATGTATGCCTGTTTATATTTTTRTAAGTTCCTAATGGAATGAGGGAATTAATAAAAAGCTACCTAACAGGAAATAAGTMCTTCTGCTATTTATAGCAATATTATTAATTGTGATGAATTCTCTTGGTATTCATAGGATTGAAACATTTAATCCCCTAGGAGCTCCATTGTCATTTAGGATTAATTAATTTCCACCTATGATAAAGTGTTACTGAAACTCACACAAGGTACTACTTAGTGTTTTCCTTACTATCATCTCTGATTTTTCTATGTCTTCCTCCTTTTGAGTGTAGTAGTCAGAAGGTGATTTTAAATATTTGCAGACAGTGATACATAGAACTAAGTTTTCCCTACTYACTCAGACCTAGAGTAATTTAAATGAATTATTTATCCCTAATTTGCCACAACTAATCCTCACAAGCAGGTCTAATGCTGTATCCTCTGGGATATTCCTTATTTCTGCTTAGCATTAAGCATGAATGCACATCTTGAAAAAGACACCAATAGGGTGCTGCTGTTAGGCTTTTTCTTTGATGAAAAGCAGAATGCCTTTTTTCACCACTGGGGGGAGCTTTGCTGGTTTTGCCAAACAAGTGAAACTGACACATCTCCAGGAAGGCCCCCTCTACACTGCCTGGGAGCAATACAGCTATGAGTGCACTTGAAAGTGGACAACAAATATGATTGTGATCCTAATCTTGCACCTGAAAATGTTAAGGTATCTATTTCAGGCAGGAAAAGATATTTCATATCAAAGAAAAAATATTTAATATCAAGTTATTTCCAAGGTATTTCAGGCCTGAAAAAGCTATGATATCTATGTGTGCAGGTACTATTCTAATTTCAAATGTAAATTAATCCATATGTAAGTAGCTAAAACATTTAAATTGTGTCAATAAGGTTCAGCCTCCTCTTTGCTGATCAGGTTCTTAAATGGCATGGGGCCGCAACTATCATTTCAGAAGGTAAATTTCAAATACTTCAGTTTAGAAGGATTTGGTGTCTACTTAAGATAGCAGTAAGATGGCTACTACCACAATATAAAAACAAATGATCCTGTTTATGGGTTTCAGGGGATTGTCTCTGTTGGATTGTTTTGTTTTCTTTCTTCTCTTTCAACACAACTAAATTTGTAGTCTTATTTGCCAATCAAGTGAATAAGAAAAGATATATCGAGTGGTGTTTCTATTAATAATAACTGAAGTATTCTAAAAATATTTTCCTTCCTATACATGTTATTGAAGTGTCTTAAAAGAAACATATTATAGGAAGATGATTTAAAAAGTACGCATATTAAAAAATGTGGTTAGTAATTTAACAAATTATTTAAAGCACACAAGAGAACATCGCAAATTACAATGACAATGTAAACAGTAAAAAGAATGAACAAAATATATTATATTAGAAATTCTAAGGGTCATTTTAAAAAGTGAACATCCATAGTAATTTTCCAAGCTACATCCCCAGTCAGTTTGGTGGGACAATAACACAGTAACAATTTCAATAAGATTTTAATGTAACTCTTTAACGGAGACCCCATTATGATGCCATTTACGATGTGAGATAATGATGGTAAGATGATTTCAATATTACTCTAAGGGGATTCCATTACGAAGCCATTACAATACGAAGCTGCAATCACAAAATACTTTCACAGCAAGTCCACAGAGACAGTGAGATGGTTCCATTACTAGTTCCACAGTGATACGATGACACTCCAAGGATATCACTGCAAGCCTATAGGGAGTCTACCAGCACGGAAAATGAAGTATATGATGGTATGAATCTTTGCAGATAAAATGGTGTTTCTATTCTTAAAGAACAGTTTTGTTCTGAGACACGATAAAAGAGCCATCGTATGAATCGTTTGAATTAGGCTTCATTTGAATTAGGCTTCATTTCCTACATACATGCTAAGACACATTGCGTGTCTTAACAAGCAGAGCTCCGTAATTTTGTTCATTCACGTTAACTTCATCTTTAATGACATGTTTAAAAGAGAAAGTGAGCTCAGTTTGGTTTCTCGTAGCAAATGCTTGTTAACTGAAGTCAAATTAGTTACTTACATACTCACCTATTGCGACTAGCATAGGCGTCACCTGAAGTTGTAGTAGCTAAAGCTGCTTTTTATGTAGAGGTATTGGATCTGTGAAGCTTTCAGTACCAGTATCTGTGACACCACCTGGAAAGTAAGAATTGTGATTCTGTGCACTATAGATGAATAGCACAACCTCTAACACAAAGAATCTCCAAATGTCACTAGTGATCAGTTCAGTAAAGCACTAATAGCATGTCACATTTGGAAACTGTTCTAAATCTAAGAAGAAAATTGAGTTAAAACTGTTAAACTTGATTATTTCAGTTTGTATTTATGTATAGTTGAATTCTGTTGTGTTTCTTCAAGAAAAGTACATGTTTCTCTGCTTATAAAAATGTGAATGAAACATTTCTTTAAAGGTGGATATTTCCATAAAGCTATATCACTTTTTTTTTTCCTAAGGAATTAAAATTGTTGACATAGAGAATAATTAAAAAAAAAAACTTCCAGTTCTCTTTTTTTTTTTTTTTCAAATGTGACGATGAAGGCTCTTTAAAGAACTTCACATGACAAGCAATATGATCAGCATGAGTCACTTTATTGCACACCCCCACATCTTTTATACACTCCAGAACTATTCATGCGCCTGCTAACATGCTTGGAGTGGTGCATTGCCAGATGTCACGTGACCTTACACTGATGGTGATAGGCTGGTGCAAGCTGTTCACAGGGCAACTTGCGGTTTCTGCCTGGCTGAGTACATCCTTTCTGATTGGAGCATCTGGGAGTTGGTTACTTTGTGTGTTCTCCCCCCTTCCTTGCCCTTGAGTGTCCTTCTTCATGTAGGTCTGCTTTATTTCAAATGCTGGGTTGCTCAGGTACATCCCATCCAAATGCCCGTTATCTTGTAAGAATTCCCCAGCAATTCCCCCTTTTTGTTTTTGAGCAGTCCAGACTGTGTTTATCATTTTTGTTACCATCCCTTGAACCATCCGCAACATACAAGGAATTAACATTAGTAAGGTCAACAGAACTATGAACCATCCACAATATACACGGAATTACTATTAGTAAGGTTAACAGAACTATGAACATAACGCCAACTGTCTTTATTAAATCTTGGAGCCGTTCTCCTATTCCTAAGGACTGGAGTCAACTTTCCAGCCAACCTTGGCTCASTGTAATCTTACTCATGTTATCCTGTGGCTCCCAGTTGTGTGGCACAAACCAGTAGAACTTCATTAGGATCACAGAATCATAGAATCATAGAATGCTTAAGGTTGGAAGGGACCTCAGAGATCATCTAGTCCAACCCTTCTGCTCAYGCAGGGTCACCTAGAGCACATGGCACAGGGCTGCGTCCTAGCGGGTTTTAAAGATCTCCAAAGAAGGAGACTCCACAACCTCTCTGGGCAGCCTGTTACAGGGCTCTGTCACCCTCACTATTAAGAAGTGTTTTCTCAGTCTCCAGTAAGTTCATGGTAAAAGGAGCTGTCCGCCCATTCTCTTAACACTGCCTTTCGGAGTTCYGTTGTTATGTTGTGCTCTAAAGATTCAGTGCACCAGTCGCACAGATTGGGCAGAAACAGATCTGGCTCTTGTTCAGGGTCTACAGGTCCTGGATCTGGGGGACTGTCAGGCAGATCCACACAAGTCACAGTGCATTCCACACTTTCATCCATGCCTTGAACTGGATCAGGTGGGGCTTTAAGGGCATACTTGTACCAATATACTGCAGAAGGTGCCTCAGGGGGAGCCCTCAGCAAGGCATCCTCCCCTGTTGGAAAGACGACAGAACTTTGTCACACGATGGGAGAGGGGACAGTTGCTGGCACCACAAAATCGTTAAGTTCCTACATACTTTTTTAATGCTTCATAATACCCCCTTCATGGGYGCATCATTGAGGCAGTGTTTAAATCACCTAACGTTCCTTTATCCCAGATAACTRATGCATCCCACATAGATGGATTGTAAATCTGATGAAAGGCCTGAGCTGCTTTCCTCAGTTCCTGTGGAACTCTGTCTAGCTCTATGGGAAGAGTTCTTCACCTTCTCATCTGATTGTCATTCTGTTTATTGCATCTCATAATTTTTAATTCACCCATTTAAACTAAAATTCATAGCGATATAATGCTCTAAAAGATGCCAAGTTTCCATAAGTTTCACAAATATGCAAGTCAAGATAGAGGAGACAAAAATATTATGAATACCAGCACAAGGGCAAAAGCTAAACATGAAAATATATCTTTGTGTTTCTGCAGTATTCAGTGATTCTGATCAACATTAGTGCTGGCTAAAATAGCAAAAGAAAAACCCTTGACTCAAAACTGCAGAGTTTTTTTTATTAAAATGTACAGAACTCATCTCTTCGTTGTTATTCCAGCCTGCTGTCTGTATTCAAACTAGCTAGAGAAAATCCCTTCTGTGACTGTATTAATATAGCTATATAAAACAGGTTCTGCTTGTTTTGGACCTGAATCTGTTTAGAAAATGGAGGACAACTCCAATGCATTGAGATCCTGTAGGTGACATCTTATTACAAAGGAAGTCTTCCCCAGTATAGAGATTTTTGAAAGCAGACCATAATCTGCCTAGTAGTTTATTGTTGCCAAATGACATGAGGAAACACAGAATGCTCCGTTATATCGCATTCTTTCTATGATTCTTAAACTTTCAAGGGCTAAAGAAAGTATATCAGGCTTTATTCTGTTTTCCTTCCCCCCGCCCCTCCTGAGAGATCTTAATATTATTTTAATGTAATTTTTCTAAAAGAAATACATTGTTAGTCATTTTCACCTCAGCTATACCAGCTCTATTTTCATTTCATTTACTTTTCCTGTGTATATTTGGAATCAACAAGCAAGCTAGCAAGCTTTTTTTTTTTTTTGGGGCGGGGGGCTTTATTCAATCCTTTGAAAGGCTTGAAARGGCTAATATTGTCTGTTTGTTTTATATGCCATGTGAAATAGGCAGAGAATCAAAGCACTGGCTAAACTTCAATATTGGCAATCACATTTCGCTTAACTTCAACTGCAGTGTCATCAGTGCTCACAGAATCAACAAAAAGCAGCGCAGACTATAATGCAGATATATTCTGTTTTTTGGGTTTTTTTTCCCCCACAATTGCAGTCTCTGCAGGCCATGGAGCTTTTGATGCTGTCTAAAAGATAGCAATTTGTCTGCAGTTTGAAAATGGGCTTCTGACATGATGCACTTATTTGACAGTATAATACAATAATAGATGAGTGGTAACATAGCTATTGAAAAATAAACTACCATTGGTATCAGAGCCTTGTCCACAATTAAAGCTTGAACACTGAAAATGTTAAAATTCAGASTGACAAAGTGACTGTGTGCACATACAGCTGTGCAGGATGCATGTTAAGGTCACTTCCTTTCTAATCCATTTCTTTAAATTCAAAATTAAGTGATCTTTAAAAACGTGCAGGTCCTCCCATCATTCATTTTCATATGAACATACTAGTTAGAGGACAATATATAGTTGTTGTGGATATGACATAGCAAGCTGTCAAGGCAGTAAGGTAAGTTTTACAATAACAAGGAGAGAAATAGAAAGAGAGAAAGAGAGAGAGAGAAAGAGAAAGACAGAAAGAGAAAGAAAGAGAGAAAGAGAAAAAGAAAGAAAGAAAGAAAGAAAGAAAGAAAGAAAGAAAGAAAGAAAGAAAGAAAGAAAGAAAGAAAGAAAGAAAGAAAGAAAGAAGAAAGGAAGGAAGAAAGGAAGAAAGAAAGAAAGAAAGAAAAAGAAAGAAAGAAAGAAAGAAAAGAAATACATCTAAAATTTGGTGTAGAAAGTAGTTACTCCCAGAGTAAATGCCTCTTTCTCCTTTGTAATGACTTGGTAAAGTTCTCCATCAATAGCACTTGTTCATTCAGTTTTTATATGTTAGCTTGTTACACTAGTTAATCTCTAAATGTCTTTTGATATCACTCAGTTGATGACAAATATAAACAATGACAAATATAATTTTGGCCAGAAAATGGGTTCTTTGGTATTTTGTTTTAGTCTTACGACAAAATTAGTGAAATCAAAGAAAATGCTCTAGCTAAGATCTTTAAAACCTATAATATCTTTTAATTTTGACAGTTAAAGAGAAATTCTTTTGAGTGAACTACATCTCTGTGGAAGGAAAAAAAAATATACTGTGTAAAGTAAAGCTAAGGCTCACATTACATGGTAATTGCWGCATGATTCTGCAGATACTCCCAAATATGGTTCATTTTTATCCACCTGAGGATTCCTTTTGTATACAGTTGAACTGTTTGTTGATACTTATTAACATAGACTACTGCAAAAGGAAGAAAAGAATTGACCAGCCTCAACCCCAGCAATACAAACCATCACTGATACAGTATCTTTTGCCTTTACATATCAATTAATAATCTAGGACACAAGGAGCAGAACAGTCAGCAAAACAGTATGTGATATTTGTGGACACAGCAGAATGGAGAAGTTTTACACTGAAGTCTCTTAAAAACAGGAAGCATGAAAAACTTGGATGATTCTTTTCTCATAAAAATTAATACAGACAGAAATGAAGTAAATAAATGTAGATCTGTATATTTTTTCTGTAAGAAGAAAAAAAAAACTTAAGCTTGTCTGGTTATAGACAATAGATATACAGGTTTGTAGCTGAGATAAGTCTTTTTTTACAATCTACATGGATGGGCAACACAGCTATTGCAGAGATATAGGTGCATTATTACTTATTTGACTTGATAATAGCACTAACACTGGTAGGTAGTAGTAGTACTAGCATGTAGTTCTGATGAAAATAAATGATAACAAGATAGTCCATCCTCTAAAGGCTTTCAGACAGACATGACTAACAATGGATGAGTAAAATACAGATTGTTGGAACATAAGAAGCAAACACTGATCAATCTGATAAAAGCAGTATTTTCAAACCACCCAAATTACCACCAACTGTAAGCCTCATAGCCAAAAAAAGCTTTAAGGAGCGTATGTTTACATCAGTACCCTCTTTGTAATTGCAGAGTGCAGAGCAGAAAAACAAGTATGTTATTTTCACTGTGTGAGATCTGGGTGAAAAACAACCAACTTGTAGCTATAACAGTCAGCAGCAATAACCATCACCAGTGGCAAACCCCAGCAGATTTTTTTACTGTCAGTGATGTTCTTAAAATAAAAACTTTTATTGTTAAAAACTCTTCTTCATGCTCATGTCACCTTGATATCTCTACTCGCCTCCCTACCTTCATAGTGGCATTGACAGTGGAACTTAAGTAGTTCAAAATGCGATATGGATCATTGGGGAGGTAGAACCAGATTTCATATACTGCTAGATCTTCCAATTCTCMTTTGTCTCATATGGAATGTGCATATATAAATATGTGTGGCTGTCTATACAGCTTTTTAAGTTCTTGTGCTTTCTTTCCATTCAGAATTGTTAAACATATTTGCAGGGGTGAAAAAGTATGCAATTTCAAAATAGAAAGAACAAAATGTAAGAAGCTTCAGCACCATAGATGAAACAAAACAGATACAAAAATAGTTTTAGAGGATTCCCTGGTTCCTTCTAACATTGCTTAAAACATTCAAAAGGAAGGCTGATGAAATTATGTTTAAACTGCAAGTAACAAATCTAGGGAAATTGGTTGAAGAACTACTAAATAATAATCAAAAAAGGAATAGAGAACCAGATGGAAATAAGAGTGGAAGTATTCTGAAATAGCAATTCTTGTTGTCATCACTACTAACAGAATAAAGACCTTGGTTGTATTGAATTATCTCTGCCTTTCTCTGTATCCTCTGATATGACTCATACTACTTCCTTTACAGTTCTTTTGCAGAATCACAGAATCATAGAATATTCAAGGTTGGAAGGGACCTCTAGAGGTCATCTAGTCCAACCTTCCCGCTAGCAGGGACAGGAAGCAGGCACACCCAGAGCATGTGGCACAGGGTGGCATCCAGGTGGGTTTTGAAGACCTCCAGAGAAGGAGACTMCACAACCTCCCTGGGCAGCCTGTTCCTGGGCTCTGTCACCCTCACAGTAAAGAAGTTCCTCCTCACATGCAGATGGAACTTCCTGTGTTTCAGCTTATGCCCATTTCCCCTTGTCCTGTCCCTGGCCACCAATGAGAAGAGCTTGTCCCCTTCCTCCCTGCATTCTCCCTTCATGAACTTATACATGTTAATCAGATCCMCTCTCAGCCTTCTCTTCTCCARRSWRAACAGGCCCARYTCACTCAGCCTCTCCTCRTACGAGAGATRTTCCATTCCCTTAATCATCYTRGTTSCTCTYCWCTGGACCCTCTCSAGAAGCTCCACGTYCCTCTTATACTGGGGAGCCCAGAACTGCACACAGTACTCCAGGTGCGGCCTCACGAGAGCTGAGTAGAGGGGCAGAATCACCTCCCTTGACCTGCTGGCAACACTCCTCCTGATGCAGGCCAGGATCCCGTTGGCCTTCTTGGCCACGAGGGCACACTGCTGACTCACGGTTAACTTGGTGTCAACCGGGACTCCCAGGTCCCTCTCCGTGGAGCTGCTTTCCAGCAGGTCGACCCCTAATCTGTCCTGGTACCTCTGGTTATTCCTCCCTAGGTGCAGGACCCTGCGCTTGTCCTTATTGAACCTCAGGAGGTTCCTCTCTGCCCAACTCWSCAGCCTGTCCAGGTCCCTCTGGATGGCAGCACAGCCCTCCAGAGTGTCGGCTACTCCACCCAGCTTGGTGTCATCTGCAAACTTACTCAGGGTGCACTCCGTGCCCTCGTCCAGGTCATTGATGAACAAGTTGAACAGACTGGGCCCAGTACTGACCCTGGTGGGATGCCACTGGCCACAGGCCTCCAACTGGACTCGGCCCCATTTATCACCACCCTCTGAGCTCTGCCATCCAGCCAAGCCTCGATCCACCTCACCATGCACTCATCTAGTCCACTCTCCCAGAGCTTCCGTATGAGGATAGTATGGGAGACGGTGTCAAAAGCCTTGCTTAATTCAAGGTAGACAACATCCACAGCTCTCCCCTCGTCCAGCCAGCCTGTCATCCCATCACAGAAGGCTATGAGGTTCGTCAGACATGACTTCCCCTTGGTGAATCCATGCTGACTGCTCCTCAACACCTTTTTCTGCTTCCTATGCCTGGAGATTCTCTCTAGGATGAACTGCTCCATCACCTTTCCAGGGATGGAGGTGAGGCTGACTGGCCTGTAATTGCCYGGCTCCTCCCTCTTGCCCTTTTTGAAGACTGGAGTGACGTTGGCTCTCTTCCAGTCCTCGGGCACCTCTCCAGGACCTCTCGAAGATGATGGAGAGAGGCTGAGCCTCGGCCAATTCCCTCAGCACTCTTGGGTGCATCCCATCTGGGCCCATAGATTTTTGAGTGGCCAGTTTGTCTAAGTGATCCCTAACCCAATCCTTCTCAACCCGYGGAAGGTCTTCTTCTAGCCCATTTATATCTCTTTCACTTGAGCCCTGCAGTTCATGGGGAGTGGCCTTGGCAGTAARGATAGAGGCAAAGAAGGCATTTAGTAGCTCTGCCTTCTCGGCATCCTCTGTCACCAAGGCCCCCTCCCCATTCAGCAGTGCACTAACATTTTCCCTCATCTTCTTCTTGCTGCTGACATACTTACAGAAACCCTTCCTGTTGTCCCTGACATGCCTCACCAACTCTAATTCCACCCAAGCTTTGGCCTTCCTCATTTCACATCTGCATTCTCTGGCGATGTGCCTGTATTCTTCCCACGTGGCCTGTCCCTTCTTCCACAAGCTGTACACTCTTTTTTTCTCGTTAACRTTTCCTAGCAAAGATTTACATCAATTGTATTGATTTTAGAGTATATTAAAAATCTTTTGACGAAGAAAGAGAACAAACTTTATTCAAGAATTTACTGTTACATAACATGATCTTAATAGTCTAATCAAATTGCAAATTAATTACTACTAAACCAATCACAGTGATATTAACTGTTATAGCTGATAATACTGTGAGGCCTTTTGTGCACTTTTTTTTTTTTTTTCCTTGTGTCTGTTCCTTTCCCCTGTATGGAAAAATTGCTTGAAAAAGGAAGCACAGAGAAAAACTGGGGCCTAACAGAAGCTTTAGCATTGTGGAATCTTGCTTCAGGTGAGACACAGGTGGCACTTCCAGGATGGTTGGTACCCAAGGACTCTGCTCCTCCACAGTTCCCTGGGCAGCACAATTTGCCCTCCTCGCAGCTGCAAAGAGGAGTAATGGAGGGTGGAGTGGAGTGAAAACGTCTTGACCAAACTCTGTGGTACTCCCTGTGATTTGCCACTAATAAGCCACACAATAGCAGTCTAGTGGGAGATACTTGATAAGATGTCTGGTGCTCTGCCATCAATCATGGTAAATCACTCCTTTCAGATGAACYTTCCTTGAACTTTGCTCATTATAATGTCAAAATGCACTTCCATCCCAAAAATTACTCTCCTCCGAGGTACAACCACTCCTCATTGAGCATACGCTCTACATTTTCTATTGACTGTAACTTTAAATGAAAGTGAGAAACTTTTTCACCAATCAAAAACAGTACTAATTATGACTATAGTCACTCAAGCTCCACCTGAACGTAAAAGAAAAAGTTAAAAAATTGAACTAAGGAGGAAAGAAGTTGGAGGGATGATTCCATCATAACATTTGGGTCAGCTGAAATCCTTTCCTCCCTTTGGGTCGGGACGCTGCCCGAGGATACTCAGAAGTTGAAAAAAGATTCCGTTGGAACTTCTGGAATCAGTGTTCTGGATGGGTTCAGGGCTCCGCAATTGAAAGCACATGCAATGAGAGCAAAATCCACCCCTTAGTTTAATTAGGACAATTCACACTAACATCACACTAAAGCAAGACGACTACTTAGCAACTACCTGCAAAACTAGGCGCCTACGTAGCAATTACTTACAATTACTTAYGAGAGAATACTTGCCAGCAGGACAGCGAGACCGATCATTCCCCCGCCGTGGACAAGAGGTGGSTGACAGGCTCCAAGCTTGCTCCACCGTTTTCGTTATCCAATTTTCCCCGGTGTGCGCATGCACATGGTGCGCATGCACCAGTGGGGGTCTCTGGTCTCGTTATGAGGGTCCTGCCTTCATCATCTTCCTCTCCCTCACCTCAGGTTTGACCTCCAAACTGGCTTAGAGGTCGGCTGTGTTTTGGTTGGCCCCATGCCTTCTGGCACGGCCGCCTCCAAATTCCTCAGTTGCTCCTCACCACCAGATAAGGCCCCTGTTTTCGCAGCTGCAGAGCCGCCTTCAAACTCCCTACAACCAGATAACGGGTTAGTTCTCAGCTTCACAGTAGTCTCAAGGCCTCTACAGATCATAAACAGGCTGTGAATCTTTCCTCCTCTTATACAATCAGTCAACTGGCTGATCCCCCTTTCCTCCCCTCAGGTCAAGATGCTGCCTGAGGAAACTGGCAGCCTTCTCCCATCTTCTGAGTTGAGTGATGATTTGTGCATCTGATCTAGCTAAATAGCCTACGCTGTAGTGGAGATTTTCCTGTACTCACACCTGAAGCCTGCTGTGCARATGTTGCATTTGGATAAATCATGCTATTCTTCAACTCGACTACTTGTTTGGAAGGCATTCAGATCTACGGTCAACAAACTATTTGTGAATCCGATATTGCCAGAGTCAGGCACACAGTAGCTACCACAGTATTTGATATATCCTCCCCCGCTACTTCAAACTGAAACATTCTGGTGTATACTCACCTTCAAATGTCTCTTTCTAGATCTCAAGATCAACAGCTTCAAGAAGGAGGAGGAGGGGTTAATATAGCAAGTTGTCAGCATCTGGAGTTTTTGCTGGCATGAGTTTGGTGATGATGATTTCTTCTTGTACCTGGAATACTGTGTGCAATGTGCAGATTCTCTATCAGTCTACTTGATGTTATTTTTATGTATTTTCTGTCACAGTATGCTGTGATATTGATCTTTCCTCATTTGTTCCCATTACTACATTTTACATGTTTTGCAATCGGTAAAACCAGCATTGCCCAACTGCACAGCTTGCTGGGCTCAGGGACTACTCTGATTTGTGCTTAGCCTGGGACCCTGGGGGCATTCCTGCATCTTTGCTCTTCACAACTTTTTCATTCTTGGGTCATTGACATTGAATCTGCAATGAATAACCACTTGTTTCTACCTAGTAATTAAGGTGTTACACCACACAACTGCACAAAGACAAAAACATGTAAGCAATAGGCAACTTACCACACAGCTGTTATCACAACTGCAACAAGGTAACATCAGCTCAGTCCAATAAAAGTCTTGACACCCTACACTGTCAGTGGAAGCCTGGGACATTCCTAATATAAGCCTTTGGCTATTACAATCATAGAATCATTATGGTTAGAAAAGATCTTCCAGATACTTGAGCCCAATGGTGTTAAATCATATTCACAGATTCACAGATTCACAGAATATTTAAGGTTGGAAGGGACCTCTACAGATCATCTAGTCCAACCTTCCTGCTCAAGCAGGCACACCTAGAGCATGTGGCACAGGGTGGCATCCAGGTGGGTTTTGAAGACCTCCAGAGTAGGAGACTCCACAACCTCCCTGGGCAGCCTGTTCACTGCTCTGTCACCCTAACAGTAAAGAAGTTCCTCCTCACCTGGAGACGGAACTTCTTGTGCCGTCTTGCCGTGGCTTGTGGCCATTACCCCTYGTCCTATCGCTGGCCACCAGTGAGAACAGCTTGTCCCCTTCCTCCCTGCATTCTCCCTTCATGAACTTACACATATTAATCATAYCCTCTCTGAGCCGTCTCTTCTCCAGAGAAAACAGGCCCAGCTCACTCAGCCTCTCTTCCTACGAGAGATRTTCCATTCCCTTAATCATCCTGGTTGCCCTTCTCTGGACCCTCTCGAGAAGCTCCACGTCCCTCTTATACTGGGGTGCCCAGAACTGAACACAGTACTCCAGGTGCGGCCTCACCAGAGCTGAGTAGAGGGTAAGTAAGTGCCTTACATACACCTTTGTTCTTTATCCATGATTTTCCATACCTGTTCTACTGCATTTCAGCTTGAACTTCTACTGCTCCATATGTCTTTGCATGGGAAAATTTGTGGAGAAGCTTCACCCCAGATATGTGAATATGTATCCAAAGATCACAAGGGAATTAAAGGAAGAAATAATAGGAAAAAAAAAAAAAAAAAAAAAAGGGAACTGCAAATTGCATAAGCAGAAGGAGTACAGTTGTGTCTGCTAAGTGATAAGGATGCTTTTCTTGACCTTAAGACATAAATAGAGAGGATCACATTTGTTGTTGATATAACTCCAGCAATATTTATGAAGTCATGCAAAGGAATTTATTTGGCCTAGAGGCTATTCTCATGCAGATAATRTAATGTTTGTCAACCCTCAAATTCCAACACTCACAGACTCCTGATAAACTTTCTACTCCAATGTCATTAACATGATAATTTTTCTTCCTCTGTGTCATGACTTTTGAATTCTTTGGCTATAAGTATACTCACAGCCTAATGCTTCTTTCCTTGTGGGAAAGTGCACATACTGTCAATACATGAAAACCTTATTATCACATAGAGATAATCAAAACAAAAAGAGAAAATTAGTTCACCCTGTTAAGACATCTTTCATATTTAGCCTCTGCAGAATCTGCAGAAAGTGTCCCATATGCTAATCCAGAGGATACTTATGTTTCTGATTTCAGCTCTGTCTTTTCTGTTTTCCACATCACGGAAACATAAAAACAAACAAAAGTGAAAATAAAAAGGAAAAAAAAAAAGAGAGAAGGTGGAAGGGAAGAGGTATAATAAACAAGCATTTTTTTTCCATTTTCTTTCCCATTTGAAATATCAAATTTTAGAATGCTATATGTCCAGTAGTATGAGAGTTTGATGCAGGATATTTTGCAAGAATCTGAAAATTCCACTTACCTACTTCAATATTTCCAATACTTCAATATACTAATGAAAAKTAAGGTTAACCTTTTTTTTTTAACATTAAAAGTATGTTCTCCTATGGCCCTGTGTCAGTCTTCTTGAATGACCTATGAAGGTCATGAACACATATGCTTGATAAATATGAAGGTAAGAGAAGTATAAAAATGTGAATGTGCCAAAAAATAACAAGATTTTAAAGAATATTATAGTTTCATTTTTYTACATTGGAGAAACAGAAAAGGACAGCACAGTTTATCACAGACCTTAATATATGAAAGATTTTGATCACTTTCAGAGAAGTTATCTGTTTCCCTGATTGCTTTAGTCCTTGGGTGCTTAGACTGCAGACTTAAGAATGCAAGTAACGCAGTTCACAGTTCCAGTTCCAGAAATCCTACAATTTGGAAGATTCTAAAAGCCCTTTCTTGATAGCGTGTTCTACCTTCAACCCCCATCTATGTGTGTATCTGCATCTGAATGTGCCCTAGTTTACAATGGCACGTTTTATGTTAAAGGTGCCACTCAGATGTTTTTGTCACCATTTTATAGAGATGCCAGACAGTCTGGGGCATGTCTCTATCCTCAGTGTAACAGAAAATATTTTAAGTTATTATGCCAGATAACAATTTTCTTTCTTTGCTTTCCTTTTTTTTTTTTTTTTTTTTGGATGACTTCACAAAAAACAAAGACTAGGAGAATATTGTGATTATTCATGAGGGACAGGTCGTTTTTGATTTTGTGTCAGATAGTAATTTAGCTTTTTTTTTTTTTTTCCTCTAATATTTACCGTAGCATTACAAATAACTAAGATTTTGCTAATAAGAAGTTTCTCCTTTCTTCCAGTAGAGTATTTATTGTAGAGAAGGGGAGAGCAGAGCATTGCTTAGTATTACAGGTTTTAATGTGCCCTCATATATGTGACTAGAACATTTCCTGTTATGCTGAGAATTCACCAAGAAGAGAAGAGTGAAGGAACACTACAATTATAAAATATTAAAAAGTTATGAAATTCAAGAATTAAGGCTGCCTGTCAAATTGTAATTATTACCTTTTATAAATATGGGCATCTTTTAAGTGTGTGACTACAGAATATTTTTCCATACACACACTGATTCGCTACATTTCTGGACTTGATCCTCAATGAGATTCAGATCAGCTGCATAGTTCATCTGAGTATAACAGTACTTTTAGTATATCTGTTACCTCTCTCACTGGCCTGGATAACTGGAGTGCAGCATAGTATAGTTATACTTTC
>NW_020455866.1:3582938-3611314 GCF_003342845.1 Nothoprocta perdicaria | reverse complement strand
CCACGTGCTCTAGGTGACCCTGCGTGAGCAGGGGGGTTGGACTCGATGACCTCTGAGGTCCCTTCCAACCTTCGGCATTCTATGATTCTATGATTCTACTCAACTCAGTACTGTAAAAAAAAAAAAAAGAAAAAAAAAAGGGTGGCATGATGATGTAACTATTATGAACGTTACTCACTCCTCAGAGGATCTCTGTTGTTGTAGGCACATTTCTGTAACTCCTCCTGTGCTTCTGCATGGCTACAACACAGACACATTGAAAACACTACGTCTGAATGTTGCCCATCGAACAGTAATAAGCAATATTAAATAAGAGGGAATACTATTTACTAAATGTACCAAGCAGTAATCAGAAGAAAATGTTGAAATACATGGAGAATTTGACAATATCTTGACTGTTCAAGAAAAGCCCCGTGTATGCACATTGTGTGACTATAAAACATTCAGGCTCCCTTGTAAGTGTTATCAGGTAATAATAACTGTTTTGTCATTCAGTGTTTGTGATTCAGCTGCTTCATTGGTGTAAGAGCAGCCAGGGAATCTGGGCATCTACCCCAAGGCTGACAGAACAAAAAACAATAGGTGTGTGGGGAATTCATGAAACAGCTCTTCAGCAGATGTATGGTCTCTCTGGCAGCATTCAGCTCAAGCACAGCTCTGTGCTGTGCACAGCACCTTAGCAGAGGGACAAAGCCAAGGGACAGCTGAAGTAGCACTTTCTATCTCTACACTAGATCCTACCAGCCGGAGGTGCCTTTGTGCTGGCTTTCTGCATGGGTATCGTGGACAAGATGCCCAGTGAGGACATCCCATGCCAGGAGACATAAGAAATCTACTGATAGGATTGGAAGGGGATACTTGTGCTTCCTTCTGCTTACTTGTTTATTTTCAGGGAAGTCACTGTGTAAGCCAGAGTGGTAACTTAAGTGACTCTTAGTGTCCCAGGCCACCATGATGAGTGCTTGCTGAACGGGGGAAAATATCCTTCTCTCTTGTCAGTTTAGATTCTTACTCTGAATTTAAAGACTCAAGCCCACCTTGCAAGAATGCACATACGCAGTCATGTTGAGAAAATCCTGAACAGAAATATGTTACTCTTCYCACAGTGTCCTGGGCTGAGCCAAATACCTTTTGTCTCTCAAGACCCTATTTGGACCACCTTAGGAATAAAGAGTCTATAYCTTTTAAATGGGATGCTAACAATTTTCTGTCACTGAGAGCCATCCCAGAGGATTCTGTGATTAAATGTATTTTCAGTAATATGACAGAGAACTGTGATTCTATTTTTGCTTTTCCTATCATTTTATTGAAATTTGTAAATTATTGTCATAAAAAAAATGTATGTCTGATAGAATAGGAATCAGCCTTGTTAGGTCTCAGGATCATATGAACACATAAACACATGCATGTATACACATATGCAAATATTCACACATTGACTTCTCAATCAGAGGTTGTATTTTCATATTTTGGTTGCCATATTACCATATCTTTCCCTGATACAATTGAAAATCTGATCCTGCAGCTGTTTTTTCTTTGCACTGAAGGCTGTGATCCTCCTGCATAGCCACAATGATTTCACATTGGGGTAGCAGCCCACCTATGTGTCACCATTTACACAAAACTTCAGATCTTCAACATGTAAATGCTAACATAATCAGGTATTAAGCTGTGTGAACTGCTTAAGTTGCCTGACAGATAAAACTTGCTCCCCTCCCAAGTCATTGTGACTAGTACAAATATAAAGGCCTGTTTTCACATTAGCTTGCAGATTTAATCTTCATTTCATAAAAGTGAAGAAAAAATGAATTTCTTTCTTGGATAGAGAAACAAGAAAGCAAACAAACAGAAAGCAGGTGGGAGGCCTTCATTAAAGAGAGCAGCTACAATTAATTAATGATCAAAAAAGGAGGTGCTGCCAGCCAAGTTTTCAACATGCAATTTTCTAGTATATGAATACACTATAAGATACTTCTTTTGTGAACCAGAAATTGAATKCTTACTGCTGACATACATCACCCTCGCAGACAAGAAGCAGCATGTGGTTTTGCAAATCAGGGTCACACCAGCTTGTAGTAACTAAATGTCAATTATTTTCCTTGGAAACAATGACTACTGGCAGTATTATACTTGGGAGACTTTTGTGAAAACGTAGTATGTTACCTTGTGAAGATGGAAATTATATTGCCTATTACTACTGTAGATAATGTGTCTGTCTAATGCAATGGAAGCACGCCTCTGTTCATCTTCTGTGTGTCTAAGCTTTTTGATTTGATCAATGAGGCAGTATGAGTGAAGGTGCCAGGACCACTGAATCATTCTTGATTAACAGGGTTATCATCAGCAGCAATTTTCTAGGCTGGAACCATTAGGTAGTGCTGAAAAGGAAGTATATTACAGAGGTAATGTATGGATGCAAAGGTAATGAGATGCAAGGGTAGTAAGAGGTAATKTAAAGGATGCAAATATGCCTGAACTAACTCTGAGATTTACTGTCATTGCGAAAACATGTAAGATAATGAAAAGCCTGTGCATGGAATGAATAAGAGAGGCAGGAAAAAAAAAGTGTGAGTGAAGGTCCTGTTCTGCTATAAAGCCAGTTCCAAAGGCTTTTATGCATCTATATTCTAAAAATTAAATTAGCCATCCAATCACATCTTTTTTTTTTTTTTTTTCCCCCCACAGAAGCTGATGATGAAGAAGTTGAAATGTTTCTATTTATTTCCTTAATTTCTTATACAATGACAAATATTTTTAAGGGTTTCTATATGTTCTGTCTGAACAATTGTAGACAAGGGAAACTTCTGGAGAATAAAATATTAAATGAAGCAACTGCAATAGACCTCAGATGGCCTGAGGTCTATTTCAGTTTAAAATTTTAAATAATTCAGATACTRAAATATCAATGAGAGGTAGGCATCTAAATATCCATTAAAACCTAACTTCTTATATCTAGCAATTATTATGTTAAATGTTAGTAACACATTATATTGCATTTTTTATGTGCTCAGAAAGTGCTTTAGATGGGTCCCTCACATCTATACATAGAAGGAAACCTCCTATCTCATCTGATGTAATATAATAAATATTTACTGAAAGAAGGGAAAATGGAAAATCTGTGTTCACTATGCACACTTTTGCAATTCATGATCAATCTAATAAAGTTGCAAGAGTTATGGTGAGAAAAAACAGCAAGAGAAGAGAATCCAACTGATAAATTCAAGATGGAGTGTTTCAGACTGTTTTCTGATGAATTTTCAGAATAACCACAGAAAAGTTTGAAATCTGTCTTGGAAAAGAGAGTGACAAAACAAATGCTAAAAATTAGTTAAGCGTTTCTGCAGTCACTGAACCACAACACAATTTGGTTTTGTTCCTTTTTTTTTTTTTTTTATGAGCAGCATATCTATAGCATACTCTTGTGTACAATAAGCACACATCTCTCTTTTTACATGAATGTAAGTAAGCTTCAGGAAAAAAAAAAAAAAACTTTCCCCGTGTTAATTAGGCTTGTTTTAAGTTAACTTTTGTGCTAGAAATAGGTTTATAGTTAAATGCTCTTTCATTTTTGAGATCTGGTTTTAGCGCATTGCATTCATGTTTTCTGTGATCCCTTTCAGAGCCATTAAACTGAGGAATGAATATTGTGGGGACTCTGTAATAGGTTTCTTTGCAAGCCCCTTTACATTCTTCAGTACCAACTCATCCATGTTAATGTTGTTTTCAGTAATTTTATAATGAGGGTGATTTGAGCATCTCCTAACACTCTGTTTTGTTTGGAATTCAGATTCTTTGCTACTGAATGGAGAGAAGGGTTGCTGATCCTCGAGTGATTTTTTTTTTAATCCAAGGAGTTTTATTTACCAAGTGTTCAGCCAGTTAGTATGCTTTATTTTAAATAGATATTTGCAACACCTGGATACATGCAGTTAAGAACAGCTTCGTATTGCCTGTAGAAATACTATAATGCTATGAGCCCACATATTTCTGTATTTTCAGTGCTCTCCATATTTGAGGGGAAAAATTCATCCTGCTGTATGCTTTATTATAGATAGATATTCAGTAAATATTTTCACTATAACAACATGGTTGTGATGACATTTTCTTAGTAGCCAAATAGACTAAATTAAATTGATGGTCTTTGTCAGTGACCCATGCTTGGAATTGATTTTGGCCACACGATCACTGAATAATGAAACTTGGACAAACTGCAAAAAAATATTAACAAAAAAAGTGAACTAGATTTTGTTGCTTTGGTAGACATGAATATTTATCAGCTGATCATGGAAGGATAAAAATTAGAATTTACAATCTACTGCTGAGCAGAGATGAATAAGATAAGGGAAATGAGGGTAAATAAATAAATAAATAAATAGACAAGCAAAACCTCCTTATTCCCTACTCTTGGCAATTAAGTCCCAGGAATAGATTTGACCATGTTAGGAAATGCATTAAAATTAACATATGAACACATTACTGGGAAATAGTCAATACTTGCTTGAAATTAATTTTAACTAATTAAGAAACAAAGAAAAAGTGGATATTAAATTTGAATCAGATTTGTCAAACTTTATCTACTTGTGCTARATCTCACTAAATATTCACTTACTAGGTTAATTTTCTGATAATATGTATATTACTAGGACACTATTTCTTAAAGAAAATATAGGGAAAAAAAGGCATATAAGTAGCTATCTTAAAATTATATGTRTCTGAAGTTAATTGTGGAGCAAGAAAGAAATACTGTTGTTTCTTCAGAAATTTAATAACACTTTTTTATTCTGGCATAGCTCACCTTAAAGCACTAGACAACAATGTGAGGCTTGTTAGCTTGCAAAATCCAGTGTACCTAATATTTTACTTATAGCCTACAAGTTTTTTATTATTATAATTTGTTTGTTTCATACAGATCTCAAGTTTCAGAACTTCTATGAGAAGGGATATTTACACAAATCAAAAATCCTGCTTGAAATGCAGAATCCAGTTGAATAACTAAATTATACTTCTGGACTAGGCACTTATAAAGCAATAATAATGACAGAAGTAACTCTATCATCCTTTGAAACTCCTCAACAATAACAAAATGTATTTCTTGTTATAGGGCCATCAGTTAATCTTCTATRTAACACAAGTGGCTTTATTCCTTCACATTACATTTTGTTCATTACTTAATGCTTTTCCTGTGTTTATCTGCAATCTAATTTGTGTTTAATAAAAATGGTTTTCCCATTTCCCCTAAAGGCATTTAATTGAAGTGAAGGTGACCAGCAGGTGGTTTGCATAAAACTTCATTAGCCTCTCTGATTGTTTTTGACACCTTTATGAAAGAATGCTTCATTACCAAGCAAATGGCCATTGCCATTTCCAAGCTAATCATCACATGATATAACATACATATCACAGTGTTATATTCTATAAGATTTATATGACTAATTCATCTAATTTCAGAGTTATGGCAACAAACTGGTTGCTACAGAATAGCAACTCATGCATATCTCATCTATGCCATATAATATTATGCCAGTAATGGTATCTAGTTCTACCTAGACAAGAGAAGAATCAAGTAAAATGTCAGTTTTATCTATTGAGATAAAGAAAATCATGTTTTCTCTTCAGCTTTGCAATGATACTAGCACAGCTCTAAGATCAAATTTAATACAAGAACAAGTATCAACTTCTATTTCTCCGGTTACCTGTGCTGAGTAAGAATATGGATAAACTCGGGCTCTTTCGCTTAGAAGTTTATAATACATTAATACTTGCAATTTCCAAGAAGTATAATTTTCAAAAGGTTTTAAAAGAAAATATTCTGTCTGTTTTCATTTTTTTTCTTATAATTTCATTTTTTTATCGTTGATTTTTTAATAGCAGCAGTTGCTGATGATTTCCAAAGTATCTCTAGGTTACTCTTAAACAATAGCAAATTTCATGTGCCAATACCCACTATTTGAGTAAKTCTGAGACCATACATAATTCAGATCTCATCTGGAATGATAATTATTCTGAATTCTGTTCTAAACATAAATTTTTGATTTTTTTTCACACAATAATACTACCAGTGACATATATAAGTAAGCATTATGAAAGTCAAATCATGCTAACTAAARTATTTCACAGAATCACAAAATGTTGGAAGGGACCTCTAGAGATCATCTAGTCCAATGTCCCTGATCAAACAGATCTAGACAACTAGAGCACGTGGCACAGGGTGGCATCCAGGTAGGTTTTGAAGACCTCCAGAGAAGGAGACTCCACAACCTGTTCCTGTGAAGCCTGTTCCTGGGCTCACAGGAAAGAATTTCYTCCTCACATGCAGATGGAAATTCCTGTGTTTCAACTTAAATCCACTGCCCCTTGTCCTATCACTGGCCACCACTGAGAAGAGCTTGGCCCCTTGCTCCCTACATTCCCCTTTCATGTACTTATACATGTTAATCAGATCTCCTCTCAGCCTTCTCTTCTCCAAGCTACCCAGTCCCTTAATCATCTTTGTCGCTCTCCGCTGGACCCTCTCGAKAAGTTCCACAACCCTCTTATACTGAGGAGGCCAGAACTGCACACAATACTCCAGGTGCAGCATACTCACCAGAGTTGAGTAGAGGGGCAGGATCCCCTCCCTCGACCTGCTGGCAACACTCCTCCTGATGCAGGTCAGGATCCCATTGGCCTTCTTGGCCACAGTACTGGGCCCAGTCTGTTCAACCTGTTCACCAATGACTTGGACAAGGGCACTGAGGGCACCCTAAGTAAGTYTGCAGATGATACCAAACTGGTTGAAKTGGTCAACGCTCCAGAGGGCTGTGCTGCCACTCAGAGGGACCTGGACAGGCTGCAGAGTTGGGCAGACAGCAACCTCCTGAGGTTCAATAAGGACAAGTGCAGGGTCCTGCACCTGGGGAGGAATAACCCCAGGCACCAGTACAGATTAGGGGTGGACCTGCTGGAAAGCAGCTCCACGGAGAGGGACCTGGGAGTCCTGGTTGACACCAAGTTAAACATGAGTCAGCAGTGYGCCCTCGTGGCTAAGAAGGCCAATGGGATCCTGGCCTGCATCAGGAGGAGTGTTGCCAGCAGGTCAAGGGAGGTGATTCTGCCCCTCTACTCAGCTCTGCTGAGGCCGCACCTGGAGTACTGTGTTCAGTTCTGGGCTCCCCAGTATAAGAGGGACGTGGAGCTTCTCGAGAGGGTCCAGAGAAGAGCAACTAAGATGATTAAGGGAATGGAATATCTCTCGTACGAGGAGAGGCTGAGTGAATTGGGCCTGTTCAGCTTGGAGAAGAGAAGGCTGAGAGTGGATCTGATTAACATGTATAAGTTCATGAAGGGAGAATGCAGGGAGGAAGGGGACAAGCTCTTCTCATTGGTGGCCAGGGACAGGACAAGGGGAAATGKGCATAAGCTGAAACACAGGAAGTTCCATCTGCATGTGAGGAGGAACTTCTTTACTGTTAGGGTAACAGAGCAGTGGAACAGGCTGCCCAGGGAGGTTGTGGAGTCTCCTTCTCTGGAGGTCTTCAAAACCCGCCTGGATGCCACCCTGTGCCACATGCTCTAGGTGTGCCCGTTTGAGCGAGAAGGTTGGACTAGATGATCTGTAGAGGTCCCTTCCAACCTTAAATATTCTGTGATTCTGTGATTCTGTGATACTACAGGTAATTTTTGACATTACTGAACAGTGCTCTCTTTTTCTGAAATTCATAAGTAGTTATGGTAAGAAATTTGACTTAAGGGACTTTTTCTTACTTTGACATCTGACTTAGTGACATTAATKTTTTGAAAATCATGGAGAATAATAATTTCATAATTATTTCATAATAAACCCTCAATTTCACTTTTTTCTTTTATCACAACATTGTAATGACCATTATCAAGAAGGGAAAACAGCTTCAGAATAATTAAGGTTCCAGCTACTGACCTTCTACTGTTTTACCTGGAAAGAAAATGATTTAAAACATTTATACTGACTCAGCAGGTAGTACATAAAAAGGAGAGAAAGCAATCTTTCATATATGCCAACATCAGGACATTTCAATTTGTTATACATCATAATCCAATCTTTAAATTCCATGTGAGATTGAATGGACATTCACTGCCACTCTCTGAATCTCTGTTTTACGTTCTGCATCTTTGTCTTGTGAACTACTACGGTRTACTGCTATTTTTTCTTTTTTTAGCTGAAGACATTGTTTGTCATGTTTCCATTACTTCAGTATTGTACTATTGCATTGCGCTATGTGTAACAGTATAATATGGAAATCATATGGTACACTATGTTAAATACATAATATAATTTGTACAGTGCAGTTGTATAATGTATAGAAAATAAAAGCCTAGGAAGCAGAACATCTGTATCTCAGAATAACTGCAAAAGATAAAAAGCTGACTGGAGCACTTTCATAACAACTTGCATGCCAGCTGGAAGTCTAAAATCATGCTTCTGTTTTAAGCAATAGACCATTCTGCTAGAAACTACAGAATGATAATTAACTATTAAATCAATAACCGCAATATTGTTTATCTCCTAACTTGCTTATCTAGTTGCAACTTTCTTGTTGAGCTTCATGAAATTTGATCATTTTGGATAATGCATCTCAACCTTTTTCTCTTCTCTCTTCTTTTCTCTCTCCTCTTCTTTTTCTTGACTTTCACTATGCAAAGCAACACAACATAAAACATTTTTTCTTTGATATTTACAACATTTCTTTTCATCGGACAAAGCTTTTAATGATATTTTTCCTGCATCATCTACTTAGTTCCTTGCAGGAATTTAATAGCGAAACTCATAGCTGGTCAATTTACACACATCATATGATGTGAATCAATATTTCTTCTGGAATCAGATAGCCAGTCAGGACATTTGCAAATATGAATTCAAGGTTAAATTTTATTTTTTTTCTCTTATAAATATTTTAAAGCCTCAGCTTTTAATGAATATTCATGCTAACAAAATCATTAGTTAGAACAGTAGCAGAGATAGAACACAAATGAAGCTAATGTGCAACTGTAGTGATTTATTTCAAGATGTAAATGAGTCTTTGCAGATTTTTTGAGGGCAGTAATCAATCAGCTTCACCTATAATCATATGAAAAATATAAATAACTTTTAAATAACTTATTCATAGAATTCTCCTTTTACGCAGAAATATCATAAAATATTGATGATTTATAGTGTTTTTACTTTAAATTTGCTCTTCAGAAAGACCCAGAGGAATACAGTATACAGTTGGAAAAAAAAAAAAAAAAGGATTCAAATATTCTTAACTAATCTGGAAATACTATAGCCCTGTGTTCTTTCTTAACCAACAGAAAGCATCTCAGGAGTTTCTGTGAGAAGAAATCCCTAAATACTGTCCTTCTGCATCAGAAGACTCTGGTAGGTATTGTAGTACTTTCCATTGTAATTTATGTTTAACCTTTTCCAGGGTTATTGCAGCTTTATGCACAATTCAAAGCTSTATCTGAATCCTGCAAGGTGGACTTTAATAGTTCTCTGTGTTATGATTAATTTAATAACTTAATTAAGCATTTCCATATTTATAATTGAGTGGTTATGCATGACTAATTATGATTTTACTACTTAAGAACTATAAACAGCTTCTCGCACCACAATCTTTTTGTTCTTTCATAGTTTTCTTTGCAAATGCAATGCATTAATATGTAACATGCTTCAGCAAATATAAACAGTAAGACAAATATTTTGTGTCACAGAATACTTTAATTAAATGTCACTTTCTTTTATATGTTTAAAATTATATTTTCTGAGTGATAGAGAGTAGGCAATATTAACTGACAAATAACAGGCCATAATAGCCATGGCTGACTCTTGAATCCAACTTAATCCTAAATTGCTTTAAGATTTACAGTAAAAATTGTAACTTTAGAAATGAGTTTATGGTAACTGAATTTATAAAATTTATCACATATCGTATTTTCTATCACATTAGTATCTTAATGGATCATGTATTTTCAAGGTTGTGTGTCATTCACTTTTGATAGGTTACAGATTCACATGCAGTGACATGACCATATAACATAATATCTACCCTATTCCTAAGCAATTTTACCAGCACCAAATTGCCTTCTCTATCTGCTGCTACAAACAGTTGTATCCAGCTGTTTATGTGGTAAAGGAGGGCATTGATCCATCTGTAAAAGACCTCAAACATTTTTTGCTGAGATAATTTAAGAGAAATTAGTTCATCAATCCAATCCATTCTATGGCTACGTAAACACTTGTGTCAGCAATAAGCAGAGCCCCTAGCAGAAGGGAAAACTTGAGAGAGCTACAGAGCTGACGCTGAACAAGTGCAGCCTAAGATAGAGGATAAAACCATATTTGGTTGTGTTTATTTAAAYATATGATTATATTATATTTAGTCAGACATTCTGACTAAAGCTGATTTTCATTGTTGTGTGGAGTATATACATATCGGCAAGGAGTAGATATGTTAATTTTTTCTAAGTATTGAGAAATAAGGCTTTCTTCTTTTTTTCCTCCAAATGAGAAATTTGTAGCTGCAGAGACCCAAGAGTTACCTGTATTTCCTATATTTATTTATGAACAACCTTTTGCCCTGATCTTGCCTCTGGATCTGCTAGCATGGACTTCTGTGCCTATCACTTAAATCATTGAGCTTCACATAGGCCTAAAGGGCCTTGCTAGCAAATGAAGATGAGAACTAAAGGCTTTAAATAAGTCAGATAGAAAAGTAAAATTACTGCTCTGTTTGGCTACAGTATCYTTCTCTGTTTCCAGCCACAAAAATCCTTTCAAATACTCTTTTTCTTTTTCATAATATATTCTACTGAATCCAAATATGAACATTTAATGTGCAGATATTTTTATTACACCCTCTAACAAAACACTTAAATAGTCATTTTAAACATTGGATTTACATTTCTGGAATAAACCTTTAGGAATCCCTTAATTATTTCATTCTTGCATTGGAGGACATATAAATGCAGTATACTTATATATTCAGCTTTTTATGTGTATTATCTAATTTGCAGATTTTTTTTATTCCCTTCAGTATTCATATTGTCTATATTGACCAAAAATATCTTAATATCTTAATATGCTGCTTTTAAGCAAAGCTGATAGCAAATAGCTACAATAATGTCCACCACTAACAGCATTCCAGTGCTATCCCAAAGCAGCATCAAAGCAATAGCTCTAAAAAAACCTGAATTAGACCTGGTAGTTGAAGCACAGCACATTTTTCATTCTCTCTGCATTATTCCTGCAAGTGATATCTTTCAGAGGCAGTACTCTCAGGAAGAAAAATAGTGTACTGCTCTTGTGTCTGGTTTATGCATTTGTAAAACTACTCAGGCAGCAAGAGAAGTTGAATATTTCAGTATCTGTCTAGTCCTACTCCATGGAAACAGAAACTACACTGAATGAAAGGAGCAACTCTTTTTTTTTTTTTTTTTTTAATACACACTAGTGAGTATTTTTAGCTTATTTTCAAACAGAGACAGAAATTGGAGAATTTATGTTTGAAAATAGTTGCACATCTGACAACTGCCCACCTAAGCTCTGTTTATTAGCCTGCATCCTCTAGACTCAGGTGTTGAGAGAATGAGGATGTATGTCCTGTTGAAAAACAATTTCCTTGGAGATATATGGAGTGCACATTGAATAAATCAGCTAGAACGCTCAGAAATATACAGAAATAAGATGTGAACGTTAATTAATATCTTCAGTGACTACTTCTGAGACAGCAAGAAATACACCATATTATCTTCGAAAAGTTGAACCAATAAGACCTAAGTGTGAGAAAATCTGAACTTATTAGTAAAAGTCAGCTATATAGAGTTAGGAGATATTATTTTTTAATGATTTTTATATTAGATCCATATTTTATATAGAGAGAATAAAAATTGTGAGTGAACTCATGGTTCACACTCAGGCTAAGCAGACCTTTGGAAGCAATATTAATGTACATGATAATTATTAATAGTAAAATCCTCTCTAGAAAAAAAATGTGTAGTTCTTTTTACAGTGGAGATCTATAAATGCTTATCAAACACTCTCAGTGTAAGGAGAAAATACAAATACTTGCTGTTTCACAGAATCAACTACCTCTAAATCTAGGTCCTTAGAGGCTACTAATCATGGAGCTTTTTAAATTGCWTTTTGTCAGCAGGGGAAAGAAACTTGAAAGGACTGAGGTTCTTCTGCCTTCTGAGCTCTGCAGGCTGTAGATGAGATACCTTGTATACTGTGGTCTTACTGCCAAGACTGGGACATTTATTTTTGCAGCAGGTTGTACTTCAGAGCCCCTCAAGCTAGCAAAAAATATTTTAGCTCCAGAAGTGGATGCCTTATAAATGCATAGTTGTCTGTGTTTGCTCAGACCTAATAAGCCCTAATAACAAGCACATCTATTTAGCTGTGATATAACAGTATAGTTATTCTGCTGCATTGTTTTGGAAAATATGTAAGTTCAGTACTCCATTTTACTATGTAAACATATCATCTTGTTCAAGGGCCTCTAATGCAATAATCCATTGAGCATGAATACTTGTCTTATCTAAAGAATACTCCAAAGAATTGGACAAGATGAAGCTTTMAATTTGAAGAGATAATACTTCTACCTACAGATTTTATCATGTTCTGTATAAAAATGAGAATACTTACCTCTGCAGATAAGAGGCAAAGTCTCTACAAGAAGTAATAAAACCATTCTATGGTATTCGGACACTGAAAAAGTCAGTATATTTTGCACTCACTATTTTGCACTTCTAAAAGAAGAAAAATTGTTAAAATTTGTAGACATAATTTCACATATACACATATATTTTGGATACACATATACTTTGGATTATGGTACACATATATTATGGTGCATATATATTTTGGATTCAAAGGCAATCTTTGATGAAAAATCAGTATTATATTATAGCCACTTCCATATCTACAAAAGATTGCTCCTCTTAATACAAATAAACAACATAAAAAAAAATCTGTTTTTCTACTATATTTATTTTCCAGAAACAGAGCAATTTCTGATAGAAATGTAAATGTTGGACATTTTAAGACATTTCAAGACAAATGTTAAAAAATTAAAAGGCAATAATGGCACCTTTTTTGCATCTTTTTCTTTTTTTTTTTTTTTCCTCTTTGAGAGTTTGGTTACTGAACTTCAACATCCTGTATGACTTTCTTCCCAGCTGCTTAGAGGAACTTTCTACTCTTACATTTCATATTTCAAAACAATGGAAAAATTCAGTGGTTGTATTTAAACTAATAATCACCCCTTCGACATATGAAAACTGATTTATATAGACTGTCATAACTACGATCCAGTTCCATGATCTGTTTGACAACTGATTGACTCTATAKACCATCTTCAATTATTAAAGAGTTTTGACCTTTGTCACCGGGGACAGTAGATTTTAATTTTTATATGTCAAACAGTTGAGTCATTAAATGAAGCTTCCCTTTCTTTATCTCCATTCAATCCCATATATTCCAAGGGCATACTTTGGGGAAAAAAAAAAAAAAAAAAAAAGGCAGCAACAGGATGTTTATATTTTTCAATAGAACAACTACTGTGTGACTATATATCTCAAATAAGCTGAAAATATCCCCCTTCCAAAAAGATTAATTCTTTAACTGGAATGTGATAGACTTGCTGAGTATTTGCATCTGTTATGCTTAGTTCAAGCATAAATTGAAAGACTTGAGAAAATTTAGAACATTAGAAAAAGAATAGTATTACCTAATGTTTTCTGAAAGAGCAGTAAGATCTTTTTCAGCCTGAACACCACAATATGTAAGCATTTTTGTTTCTTCTTCAAGTGCTCCTCCGTTCTATTCTCTGCTCTTGGAGAGAAAGATATGACCATAGGAATCACAAAAAATAGAAGCAAATATAATTCAATAATTAATTTTAAATGAATAAAAGTTAACAAAAATAGTATGAGGTTCTTTTGTCCTTTCTCTTTTTGTCATCCCTTCCATTTATAATTAGCATGATTATTAACTGTCTTCTCTGGAAATAGGTTACACTGTTTGAAAACCACTCAAAAATAATGCTGCCAAATTTGCTATATTCATTTAGGAATTTTATTAGCTACAAATTATCTTTCTAGCGCCTCCTCCTACCAGCTAACCTGTGCTTAATCAAAATTGATCTGATCTCACATTTTTACAATGAAGTATCGATTCAGTGGTTTCGTAGAATCAATCCTGTTGTGTCTCGACTATATTTATCATTAAGTACTTTCTAAAGTCTCTGATTTGAAAGACTGATTTTCAGTATTTCTGCCTTTTTTTTTTTCCAACTTCAAAATTCTTTTTACAGGTCTTAATATCTAGGAAGGGTATAAGAATCGTTTAGTTATTATACTTTTTGCTTTTTTTTCTGAAAGACTCTTTAGGATCTTTGGGAGCTGAAGAAATTTTTCAGTGATACACTACAGGTTTTTTTTTTTTTTTCCATGTCCAGAATCTTCACTGCTCATTTACACTACATACTTGGTAACTTTTTCAACTTGTCTGAAGGGGACTTCTGTTGAGTAGAGGCACTGAAAAGCAAAATCAGTCTTCCTAATGGTGTAGAGAATTGTGCCACCTTAGTTAGTATTACAGGCTATTTAGCATAAACATATGTGTTTCCATTAATGGCCATCCACATTCATGGCCATCCACATTCAGCTAAAAAGAGTCACTTGTGTAAGAAGTTTTGCTTATAAATCTGAGATTAATTTTCCCAGTCTATTCTGTATGTGCCATGTGGTATAAAATTGTACGAATGTCGGTGTGTAGCGTCGTAATAYATTTCTCCAAGAGAAGAACATTATGCACTGTTTTTCTCAGCAGAATTACAGGTAAGCAGAACACGAAAACTGAAATCAGTTCTAGGTGAAGACATTTACTATTTATCTCTAAGTTAAAAATGCAAATATTTCTTCAGTAAAAACAACCCATTGTGTTGGTGTGTATATTAATACACAGTTAATGCAGATTATATTATTTCTGTGCACAGATAATGAAATGTTGATTAGAAGGCTCCATTCCCACTGGTATAGCTTACTATGTATTCCACATGCAGAATACTAACTTGTGATTGTCCCTGTCTGAAAGAAGGATCTTTTCAGCCTCAGACAACACAAAGAGAGCGAATCAGTCAAATTTTCAACTTCCTCAGAGGTGTCCTCTTTCAAGCTAGAGTCKCTTTCATCTGTAATAGTCAGACAGAGAGAGTTTTGCATTTCAGAAAATGTTTAGTCTGTATTTTGGCTGCCTTTCATGTGCTAAAATCTCTGGAAATCCCAGCTTTCTGAACATGCCTTTTAGCACCTTACAGTTCTTAGTGTTTACCTGACTCCACTTGTGTCCTCAACACAGGAAGTCGAGGTCAGACAGGGCAAAAGAACAGGGAACAGGACAATAACAGAGACATACAAGTCTGGGCTCCTGGTGTGCATTCCCCTTCAGGACCTGAACCAGTACTGATCTTAGGCACCTTCTTAATGGCATAGGTACAGCAAGAAACACACTATGCACAGCCCATCAGTCTTAACACTGGAAACATTCAAGGGAACTTAAAGACTGTGTAGAATAAAGTGTATTCTTCAGCACACCAATATCACACAAATCATTGCAATATCCTTGTCATAAGCTCTTCCTCTGACATATATGTACCAGACCATCTTGTGGGGCTGCGTAAGTACTTCTTCTGACTTACTGTATTATGATATTGTATTTATTATCAGTACTGTTAGGGTAGGATTGAGTTTTTGACAGAAACTAGAAGCTCACCTGGTACAGGATAGGAAGCATCTGCCTTTCATAGGTTCACTGCCACTATCTGCACAATATCGCTGTCGGTTCAGTCGACACTCTTTGGTCAATATATTCAAAATTCAAATGACCTCTAAGGGTCACCTCAGAACCCCTCCGATTTCTTGGAACTCTCTCCAAATGTGCTTTAAGACTGGACTGGATGCCTTCTAGCATGGGAGCAGCACAGCTCTGAGGACCATGGGCAAGGCCACATGCCATATTGGTCCTTGGCAGCCTGTCCTAAGCGTGGAGAAATGGGCACGAACAACACTATCTATGCAGGAGTTTCTTCCTACTTTCAATGAAGCCCCTCTCTCTTTGTGTGTCTGGTGGTGAGTGAGTCCCCATTGTGGGTGTGGGCTGCTCTGCTGCCTGTTAAAAATTAGGACAGCTGGGCTGCTTGATATCCGCAGCAGGGAGACATAGGCCTTGCAGATACTGGCACTGATCCTGTAGTAGCTACTCTGGATTTCAGTGCTGTCATATGGGATACAGCATGCAACATTGGCTTGTAAGGGGTTCTATACTTGACCAGTGTACTCCTGAGTACTGGTGTTATTAATTGACATGTGGATTTGGACCTCTTGACAGCTCTGGTTACAGTGCTCAAGGGCAATGTCAGATGTACATGATGTACACGCTGATAACCAAACCACATGAGGGAAATTGTGAATGTTTCAGCCTTGGTTGGGTATGTGCATTGCAGTTTGCAGGGAGTTCCATGCCGAAAACTTCTGGGGAGCATGTGATTGCTGCTGATGTGATCACAGAGGCAGTATAGGAAATGAGGAGTCATGGGTGCTCTGCTTGTGATGGGGAGCTTTTAATGGCTTTTGGAAGCTGGCCTACTTTGCAGATAAATCAGAAGACCAGAAGTGGAGATATGGCGGTATAGGCCATGCCAACCTGCTTTCCGGGATAAATGTAGGCAGCCTAGGASAAGTCCTGCAAGCATGTCATGGGTGTCATCAGCTACCTCAGGTTGAAGGAATATGATAGATTGTACTCTTCCTGTAATGCACATAGAGGTTTATACAAGAGAACTTTATGTATCATGTTAGTGATGAAAAGTCTTAAATAAAGATATTACATACCTGAATAGTGCTATTAAAAACAATGACAGCTATCAGTGCTGTAAAATCACTGTGTCCAAATTAGAACTGTACTCTTGTTCATTCACTTTATAGTACGATTTCTAATTACATGATCACTGTTTTTTGTGATATACACTTTCACTGCTGAGTAAACAATATAGCCCTTTCCTAAAGATGAATCAGAGTAATATATTCAAGGCATGTATTTTCCACAGCTGCACAGAAAATACAGTAAGGTCATGTAATTAAAGTCTATCATAATTTATGTATTGAATAGGCATCTTCAATTCAGATATTTCCAAACTATTTAGTTTTAGATTAAAAGTTCTTAATGTACTCTTAAAGAAGTTTATTTCCTACTTTGCTTTTCTTTTTGTTTAGTTTACTTTATTATGTAGTCAAAATGAATGTAGTTTGCCTAATTAGAATCCATATAAGCTTGTATCATATTTAGAAATGAAGAATTTTCTGTTTAAATGTTCAATAATTAAGAGAAAATGGGAACGGATACTTAAAATAGTGACAACTCTGTATTTTAAGATGTAGGGATGCCGTTGTTGAGTTAGACGGGACAAGAAAAGAAAGCTGGAAAGATGCCAGTAGAGACATACTCACTGAGAAATTTACTTTTATCTCAAAGATCAAAGGAAGCCATGATCTTCAGCAAAAATTCAGATAGAAAGTGATGAAATTATAATGTATGTTGCAGAAGGTAAGCAAAATAATTGTTTAGTAATTTGTGGGAAGGTGGAGAGATTTTTTATCAGAGTAAAATAAAGACACAAAATAGCCTAAGAACATGTTTACAGTCTGTTACTTACGTCTTGAAAAGTGGAAAAGTAATAGTCACTAGATCCACTGTTCAGCCAAAACCATATTCATATCAAAAATCAGAAAGTACTGATGTATAATTGGCACAACTGGGGATGCCGGATCTTACTAATGTTTCTGTAATTGGAACAGACTATAAAAACAAAGGAATGAAGAACACAATTAATGAGTTAGATTGTTCAACCCTGACTCTTGGCAAGCACTTTCCTAAATATTTCCAGAGTGTATTCTTTCATAAATAATTCATGTAGGAGGGTATACCTTCTTTTTTAACAAAATAGTCTGCCCACTTCTAATATTTCTTACATTTATTACACTAATCTAGTATTTTCACAGATAGAATAGGTGTTCGTGTATTTTACACATTTGTCCTACATGAAACTGAAATGATAAAGTAGTATATTGGAGCCAATAATCCTCTTTATACCAGAGTAATATAGCATTATTGGAGATGACAAAAAGATATAAAATCACCATGAAACTTACAGAGGCTTTAGACAGCACAACCTTCTAAAAACAAACCTTCTGTATCTTTGGGAAAACAGGACAAATGCTGTTACTGATTTCCCTCTTTCTTGTAARTGGAGTTTGCAAATCTAAGGCTCTACATCAGCAAATGGAAATGCTATCCTTTTATTGATTCAGAAGATTGTTCCTACTTATGCCAAAAGTTAATTTGTCATCAAAGCATCATTTGAGTGTTTCATCTCCTGCTGTTAATGAAGAAGTAGAGTTTAAGGATTAAGCTTATTTTCCTATTTCATTTATTGGCATATAACTCTGCAATTCTGAAGAAATTTGGGTTCATAGTAACCTGTCTTTTTTATTATTTCCCTAAAAGCTCAGAAATGAGCTGAACGACTGAATCTTAATAGTGACTACTGTCCACACAGTAAGAATATACATATTATTCATAAACTGGTCTCACTAAATAGCAATCTTGTTTGTGGATTGTTTGAAATGAGCTGTTTAAAATTCTGTAATTAATTCAGTGTACAAGGCAAAAATGACAGATGGTTATGATAAAGGAACTTAATGCCTTGTGGAAGCAAGTCAAACWACAAACGGTAGCAGATGTTTTCTGCAAAGCCAGACTGTGTGTGTGTGTTTGTATATATAAGCATGTATATTGTCTATGTGCATAAATGTCTATAGATGTCCRTAAATGTTACTTGAACACTGCCCACACACTGAGCAGTAGTTGTGATATTTCTTAACACAGTAATGACTACACTTATTCCTGTAGTCATACAAGAGAATTCAACCAAGGGCAATTTTAGAAATTGTTTACACAGATATCACTTTAAGTGACCTGATATGTGGTTCCAACTTTCAAGACCAAAAAAACAAAGCAAAGCTGTACAGYTCTGAGAGCTGTGGAAACACTCTACAGAACACTGTTAGTATTGTTGATCAGGGATTTCAATAAGGTAAGTCCTGGAGTAGATACCAGTGAAATTTAACTGGTGTTGAACAGTAGCAAGATAGCTCTTAGTTTACAGCTGAGATGGACATAAAAATCATTCAGATGATTGTCATTATTATAAAACTTTTTTTTTTTTTTTTTTTTTTTTATCAAAACCACATACTTAAGAGGATATATCAAATAAATGTTTTTAAAACATGGCCATTATCATCATCTCATTATATGTGTAAAACACTGGGATTGGACATTTCACAACATATTTTTCGACATCAAACAGGAATCTAAAAGAGCAGCAATCTCACATTTACTCTCGTATTCTAACCCTTCTGCTCCTGGGTGATGCTGTAACAGAAGCAGTCATTGATGATTGATGTACACTTGGGTCCATCTCAATGTATCRTGAACAAGGAATATAAGCATTTAAGGACTGCTGTTTTCTGCTCTAGACTTTATCAGGCTCCCAGAGGTGGGCTTCAAATAGTGTTCTGAGATTCTGGATTGGGTGGATGGCCTGGCCAATAGCCAGCTCCACATCTGTTTAATACCAATATGCATGCCAGCCCTTCTGTTTACTCATCCCTTGTCTTTGCAGAAAAGAGTTGCATAGAATCTGCAATACACTCCAGCGGAGTTCCCACTTTCTCCCAGAAATCAGGGCCCTTGAATAGGGCCARTTGTATATTATAGATCTTAAATAGTCTGAACAGATATCATTTTCTTTACTGTGCTATGTCCTTTCAAATCATTCAAGGTTCATTCCTACCTCTGAAGATCTTTTCATCCGCATATATTGACACATTTTTTKGGGGGGTGGGGGGAGGAGAGAGAGGAGGGCAGGGAGGAAATACAACAGTGAACAATTTGAGTTTATTTTACACTTCTAAATCTGAAGACCTCATTTGAGCTAGAGACAGAATGTAACTTGCTCATTACTTGAAGAAAAAACAGCAGGTGAGAAATACTTAATCAAAAATTCTTTTGAGGATCACAACACTATTTAGGTAAAGAACTCTTTAAAAGCAATTGTCAAATATATGAGTTAAAAATTACAGGTCTGAGTAAGGCTCTTCAGTTATTTTGAATTACAGATATTTATTTATTTATTTGTATAACTTATTTATCACAGGAGAAAAAAAAATCTTAGCTGTTACATGAAAGAACAAGAACTACCTTTGAATATTTTCATATTTCTCTTGTGCTATCTACATAAGACTTTTCTGCCTGTACATTTTCTTTACTTGGTATTGATCTTTACTATGATGCACTGAATAATCAAATTGTTAAAGAATTGTGGAGGGTCAAGCATCTCTCAAGTATTTAATGTCTAAAAAGATCTATTTTACAGACAAATAGTGCATATGAAAATAGTCTGGTTAAGAAGTCATTATTTTGTTCAGCATCTAAGAAATGCAGACATAAGGTTGCACATGTAATAACCCCACCTGCAGTAAACCAACAGGAACTGATGCCTGACTTTAAAGAGAAATTTAATGGAAGTAGTCCAAAATAAGTGCTTCAAAATGACAGAATTATTGTTGTAAATCAGTGGAAAAAGTGAAATGCGAATAGTAAAAAAATATTGTCTCTGAGCTTGCATACCCTTCTGGCTCCTAGCCTAATCATTAGAAGAAGCATTATGCTACTGCATGATGTGGACCCTGTCTGGATTTCTAGCTCAGTTTTTGTCATGCAAAAGATACTGTAAGGCTTGAAGTAATCTCACTGAAATGAATAGCTCATTTGAAAGTGAATGGCATGGAAACCTGTCTTGGAAATGTTTTAAGATTTTAGAAAGCTACATTAAAGTACTCACACAAAGAGTCTTCCCAATTGTGCTRGAGATTTTACAAGTACATAGTCCCTCCAGATGGAATCTATTAGAGTCAAGGAGATTTCAATCAGGGATATAATCAGCCTTCTAGAGAGCTGTGTTGTAAACAGACAATACTGACAGAAGGTAACAGTGACAAAGATATGTGAATATCCATGAATAAATCTCATAAACACTCAATGATAAGACTGGATTAGAACTCAAGTCCTGTGTTCGCAAATGTTCAGTTTTCTGATTAATAGAGGACAATCATTGTATACACATACTTGTTCTGATTCTGTAATGTACTTTACAAGGCTCAACATCGTTACTTTGTATAGAAAAGGTGAGACTAAAGCCACAAAATAAAAGCACTAACAATGAAATATCAAAATTGAAACTGTTAAATTGGGAATCGGCAATTGCTTCAGGGAAGCTCCAATACCACACTAATATGTTGTCCTCTTACTTCAGTACTTCCCAGGAAAATAACATGCAGTACCTTTTCAAGATACTCCAGTTTCTTTTGACCCTTTGAGACCCCAGCCCTGGGTGGAACTCATGTGTGTTATGTAGTGGAGATGAGATACGGCTACAAAGATGACTTTTGAGTTTGGATCTTCTCAGACGATCTTTGGGTTTTCCCATTAAGTAGCACATCGCTGCTGCAGCCCCATATCCCTTTCTCATTAAGCAACCTAAGGGGTTAGATCTGGTTATGGGTAGGTGGACATCACCATGTGAGCTATAGCTCAGTGGTGCCATGCATTAAGGAGTAAGGTGAAAGTTTAGCATTAGATGTGTGGGATGGGAGCTGGTATAATGGTACTTGCTCTTCACATTTAAGATTTGGCAGGCAGGTATTTCCCCAATAACATGTCTGGGGCTTTATAATCAAAGTTACCTTCAAGAAGATAACAGTAGAGCTTTTACATAATGACTTGAATGTGTATTGAATTTARGGCTGACTTGAATGTGTAGAAGGGGCCATTGGCCCCTATATCCCATTGCTTAGAAATCATAAGGAGGATTCTGAAAATTAATCTTTTAGTACTTCACTTGCTTTACTCAGTGGAAATCTACACATTGGCTTGGTCAGCTTTTTTTCTTATAGTTCCAAATGCAGGTAATAAAATTACCACTTAAGTTACTAAGTTACTACATCTACTACTACTACTAATTTGGATTGTCAGATCACATTCTTTTATATGTTTTGTTGTTGTTGTTGTTGTTGTGGTTAATAGAATAATTACAGAGTTCTGAAATTACATTTTGATTATTCTGTCTGGAGTTAAATTACTAGTACTTTATCAAAACAATAGGTTTTTCTGATTGGTTCAAATAAGCTTTGTGTAAAAATTGTGCCAATTGTGCCTTATATTATTATTATTAAAATTTGATTTACAAGTGGTAATAATCTTCCATCATAGCTCTGACATTCTGATATTTTATACAGAAGGTCGAGTCAAATTTGACCAAACCCATGCTTTCAAGAATATTTAAACCGTATTTGTTAATTTCAGTTTTTGTCCACCTCAAAATGTTTTCACTCTTTATAACATAGAGATTGGCATAATGTTTAATAAATAACCCATAAGCTATTAAAAAAATGTATATTCAGAAATTAAAAAAAAGAAACTTTTCCCTGAAGAATTTGAAAACCCATTGAAAAACTTTCCTTCCTTTATTATTGTGTGTCATTTCTAAGAGCTCTGTGAGAACTAGATAATAAGAGACTACTAGAATTACTTTTTTTAGAGGTGTCTAGAGTATCATCTAGAATTTATCATTCAGGGAATAAAATCCCCTCATGATTAAAAAGTATTTAAGACACCCGCACGGCTGTCTTTGTTTTGCTGTTATCTGAATTTTAAACAATCTTCTAAACAGATAAAGCTCACATTCATAGTTTTTTACTTAAATGGCTTCTAATAAGTTTCAGTCATTCAAGAAGTTTGCAAATATCTTCTGTCAGGAGATTTTTTTTTTTTTTTTAGTGCAATCATTATCTGTATAGCTCAATAGACTCAAATTCATGTTGCATGTCTATGAAATAGTTGGGAAAACAAAAGTTAATRTTAGGAGATCTGTATATTATGCAGGCATATGTATATTTTACTTATTTTATATATGTAAATTATATGCATATATGTGCATAAATTTATGTATGAGAGGTTTTTCATATTTCTCTGCTTTTTAAAATATAATGACCAGACAAGTAGAATGTCTTTAGTTTCCCAAGGAAATTTTCCCTGAAAATAAACTGCCAGCATTTGTAGAAGTGTGCGACAGATAAGTTTCACGTGAATGCAGTGGGCCTTTACTTGACAGCTCATTCCACTTCTAGTGGAAGTCCTTCAGCTGGTAAAAAGATGATAATGATGCTACAAGCACATATGCAATTATTATAGATGCCATAAAAGCCAGAGGGTCACTACAGTTGTAATTTGTGCTCCAGCGACCCTTGATTTCTACCTGTGCCAAGACACAATGGTACATCACAGCTCCATAGCCTGATACTCTAAGCAATCACGCTACATGCAAAATAATGTTACACAGACTCTGTTGGAGACTAAAATACAGAAAAGTCTGTGAAATGCAAAATACAATTCCACTAGCCTAGAAAGGAGACACAGATATTCTCAGTGTTGAATATTCCTGATACTTTGTGCTTGTTTTTATCATTTGGTTCCGAGGCTTATTCACAGTTTGACATTTCTTACACTACATAATCCTTGCAATGAGATTCAGTGCTTACAGTATAATAACAAGCAGCATCAACAAGGCTTTTTTCTACATATTCTTCCAAGTTATTTTCCTTAGCATGTGATCAGACTTTGAAAAACATGTTGTTTTGTAGCTGCTTTTGTCATGCAAGCTCCTGTGTTTAGAAATAGCTGTGTGAGCAGCAGGAGAATTTGTTCTCTGGCTTGGACTCTGGTTAGATTCAATTCTTGAGGCAGAATTTCCCTCTGGATGTTATTCTGTAGACTGAGATTCCTGAAAGAAGAGATTACCAGTTGTGACTATCCRTTCCAGAAGTGGTACATATGTTAATAAAAAAAGTGACACAGAGCGTATATGGCTTGTCAATGGCTTGCTGCCATTGAAACCATTATAACTGGAATTCAAATTACTGGTATGAGGAATACTGGTATGAGTATACTGGTATGAGGAAAAAAGAGTCAGTAGTTGAATTTCTTTAGAAGTACATTTATACAGCAGTCAGGAGATATTTTTCATCACTAAGAATATGGATTTACAAGACTACATGGCAAATTTAAATGACTTGAAAGCTGCCTTCGTTGATAGTTAAGAAATTCAGAAGAGATAAATATTCTAATACATAAATAAATAGATAAATAAATAAATAAATAAATAAATAAAGCAGAGGGGACAGATTAACTTCAGAAATCCCCTGTAAACATATTTACAGCCAGCAAACATTGCTGTGCAATTAGAAACAGTATGTTCATCACTGACACGACACTAGCTTAAACATCTCTAGGCATTCAGAAGAATATTGCAGTCTAAACAACAAATATAYGGAAAAATTAGGAGGATGCAAGTCAATAATATACCAGATAAAGGATAAAATTTGGTGATGAAAATGCTCTATTTTGAGAATTTTAAAGGATACACTTACTGGAAAATAAAGCACGTCTTTTTTAACAGCATGTACACACCATGCTGTATTTACTTGTGTAAAACAATTATATCTTAAATTCCCTTGTAAAATTCCCTTCTTGCAAAAGGAAAATATTTTAGAAAGACCCACTCCCTATTGGCTCTATTGCTGTGTGTCTATGAGAAACACAGTGTGCATATTGTTAGCACTTTCCCTTAAAAATATTAAATTAAAAGTTTCATGTAAAAGATGAGAGAAAACTGCGATACTCTTTGTCCTTCTTAATAAAATATCTTCTTGCCCTCTTTCCACAGCTTATGATTAGAAGCATAGACTATTTTCTCAAGTTTGAGAATCATTACTTGGGGCGGGGGGGGGGGGGGGGGGGGAAAAAAAGACTCCCATCTGAAGACCATCTTCAAATCCTACCTCAATAATTTATAATCTTTGGCAGCCATATATTTATAATGTTTGTGATTGTTGCAAAATTTCAGTTTCTTTCTTTCTTGTTCTATGGAGGAAAAATGAAATCTTAAATAAAACAAGACTTGTTGCCAATGTAATATCATCCCTGTAGCCTACACAGCTAAGCATTATTCTCGGTCATGAACCACTGAACCAATGAAGGCTCCTTTGTCATGCTGAGCAAGTATAATGTTCATCTACTTTAACTGGATAGCTTAGATGTAAGGTAGATGGAAAGATAGACAGACAGGTGTTTGCTGCCTGAGGGTGATTCACAGTTGCCTAAACTCAAATGGTATTAACATGTCTATAGAGGATAAAAGAGGAGCTGAGCAAGCTAAGCTCTGTTTCCCTGTTATAGATAGATTCTTCACTGTCTTCCTTTTTTCAGCTGCTAAGCCTCTGTTCTTATACCATATAGCTTGTTCACATGACTAACAGAAAAGCTTGCTGACCTTAACAAGCACTATTATACTATTAATGCAGGAGAAAATTCACAAGTGAATGGTAGTTCAGGAATTTGCTCTTAACCACTTCTTTCTTTTTAATGATTGCAGAATATAAGGAACAGTCATGCAGATGGGCTCTGGGCCTACCTACAAAATATCTGCTAAAAGTGCTGAAATTAGCTGTTGTCCTGCTCTCATGTTTCTGAGAAGCCAAAGCCTGTGGCCAAAATCTGTGCAGTTGAGCTGACTTTGTTCAACCAACCTGCAGACACAAGAATTCCCAAATGTAGCTGTGTGAGTCACCTGGCCTAATCTGGGTTCAAGATACTATATAAAGCATATATACATTAAAAATATGTATAAAGCATGAAAAAAAAAAAAAAAAAAAAGCTGATAAATCTTCCAAAGCTAAGCTATCCTAAAGCTTATTATAAATGTGTCTTGGCACCAAACTGCAATCCAGGACCATACATTAAAAGTAGATTCTAGTCATTTACAGCTACCTTCATTAGAGGGCAGATGATGCTCCAAGCTCCCAGCTTGAATGAGATTCTACAGAGGAATGACAAATAATGCATCTGCATGCTATTAGTGGAGGCCCTTGCCAGACATTTGTAGTATCTTAGTAATATACCTAAACAGATACCAGTTAAGTGACCAGCTAGTTATCTAATTGGAAGTCTAGCTGAGTTCATCCTACTGTGAAGTAATATATTAAATAAATAATAGACTGATCAGATAGTAAAAATGAATTTTATTTGTACAGGAGTGATATTTCTGCAGGGAGCTCTCTTCTATTGTTGCATTTTGGGAGACATTGTTGGAAATAATGGAATTATTGTGGCATAGGACCGAAGTTCAACACAAGACTCTTTTGATGACAACTATATTGCAGGGAAATTTTAAGGTAAGCCATTGAGAAACAGATAGCAGAATGCAGGCAATATTTTTACTGAATAAGTTTGTTTAATATATATCCTTGATTTCACTATATGCCTCCTTTGTTAAGATGCACTTCCTTAAGGATGTTAAGGTTTCCTTGAAGGATGTTTTCATATTTCATATTTAATGTTTTGTTTCCCACATTTTGAGGATGTGCACAAAAACTGAACCCCAAAAATAGCTGTTTAAATGTAAATGGGCAGCTTTTTTTTTTTCTGAACTCAGCAAGAATACATGAAAGTAGGACTTCCAGAACACATTTAAGTATAGAAAAATAATTCCTTTATCAACTTCTGACTTCTGACTGAGCCATGGTATTTCTTTTAGAAAGCTACTCTCTTCATTAAAGACTTAAAGAATTCAAAATGAGTATTGGTAAGTTATTCCAATTATTTGCTTCAAAATGTTTATTTTATGTTTATTTTATATTTTGAACCTCTCTAGCTGAGGTATATTTCTGTATTTTAAAGAGTGCAGCTCTCTTCAGGGGGATCATTTTCTATTTGGCATGTTCATTTTTCTTTCAGGAATATGTTTGCAGGTTTTCTTGCTTTTAACAAAGCTTTTTTTTTCAAATTTTAATAGCTGTTAGAACAACATAGATGTATATAAATATTAAATGCAACACAGTTTTCACTAAGCATGCAATACTATGCTAACTAAGATTAAGTAGCTTGACTGACTGTCTTCCAAAAGGAAATGGAATACTGTGGATTGTATGGTTCAGCGTTCATTTTCTCCCTCCACAGATCAAACATACTGCAAAAGTCATGACATACCAATGCCTTCTAATGGCGATTTACTATGTGTCACCATTAGTAGCTGTCTGGGCAAAATGGCACTGACTTATGTCATCTAAAATGTACCATAGTGTATTATGTACTTCTTCAAAGGCAATAATTAGCTCCCATTACTGCAGTATGCATTTTGGACTTTGTAGCAAAGGTTATTCAAGGCAGTATATCTGAAAGGGATTTTTTTAATTTATTTTATATATATATATATATATATATATATGTTTAGTATTTCTGGCATGCTGCATCTTATTAAATTATCTCAATAAAACTAATATCATAATAAAATTCTTATATACTGTTCTATATGACCGTGGTTTAAAGAACCAGTGGCAGATGCAATGTTTTAAAAGGAGTCATGTTGTACAACCTCAGGGGAATTGTGACAGTGCTGCTGACAACCGAAGTTTAGAAAACGTTTCTGAGAAGTTCCATAGTCAGATACCAGTGATAGACCAGTAATCATTACTTCTACATGAAGGAGCCTGGAAAATTTCCCTAAGTGCTGCTTATGTTATATAAATGAGTCTTTGTGCTTCTGCCCGGAAACCTACTCTCTGCTACTCCAAATTCTCCTACCATTTAAAATGAAAATGATTTGGCCATCAGAGCTGAGGGGGCCAGAACATATTCAATATCTATTAGAGGCAGTTTACTAGACCTCAGGAGGCACTAAATTTTCACAGATTTATCTTCTGAGAATACTGATTATACTCTCTAAATATTGTTCTATTCTATCACTTACGTTACCTGTTCTGAATAACTGTGCGCCAAATCTGAATGGCTATGTAAATAGTCCCAGAACCGAGGTCACTCCATACTCTTTCCTTTCCATAGCCACTCGGTCATTGAAAAGTGTGAGCTGCAAGGTAGTATTAGCTTTTCTTCTGCATTCTTTTCACTTTTTGAGGTGTGAGTTTTGGAAAGAAAATAAAAGAAAAATAAAAGTACATTGACTAATTTTCAGTAACAAATATTAGCAGTAATTTTYGGTAACAAAAACTACAACAAACTTTTAAATTTATCTCTCTTAAATTCTACAAGCATATCAATGCAATTACTTTTCCTTCTTTCTTTCTTTCTTTCTTTCTTTCTTTCTTTCTTTCTTTCTTTCTTTCTTTCTTTCTTTCTTTCTTTCTTT
>NW_020455866.1:3540422-3582823 GCF_003342845.1 Nothoprocta perdicaria | reverse complement strand
TTCTTTCTTTCTTTCTTTCTTTCTTTCTTTCTTTCTTTCTTTCTTTCTTTCTTTCTTTCTTTCTTTCTTTCTTTCTTTCTTTCTTTCTTTCTTTCCTTTAAAAAAATTGACCTAGGACATCAGTCAGGTAGACCTGAAAGTAGTATATGATAGTTAAAATCATTTTGTTGAATATGCTTGACTCCTGACATCTTTAGATCTGTGTTTCACAGATTCTTTTCAAATATTTCAGCAGTGCATGTCTTGTTTGAATTTGCTGTGGAATGGCAGTGCCTGTTTTATCTTCTACTCAAAATCATTCTGGTGGGYGACAAATTCAGGGATATGCAGAGACAAAGAACAATATTCCATGGAATGGCATCACTGCATCTTTCTGATATAACYACATGACAACACGAAAAAAAATGATTTCCTCTTATATGAGAAATGCCACTAAACTSCCTTTTTGAATTTTGGTTTATCACTGACATTTGTCTTAAGGAACAATCAGGTACACAATAGAAAAGATTTGCAAAAAACAAATTTCTAAGCCAAATACCCTTGATTTATATATTATAGTTTGTAGTAAAGGATAGAAGTATTTTCTATAATGATTTGTTTCAGGGCTTACTTTGACGGTAGAGTGTATAGGAAGAGTCTTAGCAAGTTGAGAAATATGTTGAAAAGATACAAATCTTTCACAGTCTACAGAATCTTGCTCTAATTTTAAAAACATGTCAATAAACTCACTGAAATCATACATGAGACTATTCACACAAGTAAACTTTCAAGTGTAAATATTTGTTTAAAGAGATGGGGAATAGCTCCAGGTAGGTGTTCTTCAGATAAACAAGTGTGATAAGGGTTGCTTGTCAATGGCCAAGAGACTTACGATGCTTCCATTGCCAACACCAGCAAACCTCCTTTAGTGATTTCATTACTAAAGGATCTATCTAAAAACAGTATTGTGATTACTGTTTTAGTGTAATAGAGACCACTGCTTCTTAATCAAACCAGAAATTTGACACTACTATTTTTTCTTTCTCTTTTAGTCTAGATAATTCCATCATTAAATCACAGCTGTAGGAGGAAACTAATCTGGATTTTTTCTTCAGTAGCAAAGATTATAGTTGATAATCATTTGATGATTTCAGAAAGTAACTTTGCAAACTGAATTCACTTCAGTGGTAGTATAGCCCTCTCTCTTAGTCTTTTCCTGTTTTTCTTTTTTTTTTTTYYCCCTTTTCAAGCTAAGAAATACAGTAACACACTCAAGATCATTAAACATTTTTTTTTGTGCTACTGTTGCACTTTACTGAATTCAGTCAAGAATCACATTGTATGGAAAGAGAAGTAGCAAAACTACCTTGCTGGCCACTGAAAAACAATGAACAGTCATCTATCTAGGTTATCAAAATATATCAAAGGACTTTCCCTTACTATCATTTATTTCAATGTGGAAGAAAACACACAAGTTTTGAAACTGTCAGATCTCATAAACTACTTTTTCTCCCTGGTGAGTTACATGAAATAATCTCGAGACCTAATATACCTCATTTAAATTAGGTTAGGCTCCAGATATGTTTCTATCCTATTCTGTCAGAATTCTGGCTTCTGTGGCTGAATTTATGTGTCACAAAAGATATACTTTTGTGGAGCTGGGATTGTCAATGGTGACTGCTTCATCCCACAGATGAGAGTTGGCCTTTACCTAGCACCCTGTAGAATTGATAAGGTGCTTTTTGAGAACCTGCTCATTGTTTCAGCTCAGCAAAATCTCTAAGAAGTGTTGTAAGCCCTCTGACGATRGTCTTGCCAAAGAAAGCTCCCTAGTTTGAACACAATGCTTCTCCCTCTAGGTATTTGTGGATATAGTGAATCTGAAATTAAAAAGGTAACCACCTTCTGAGAGGTGTAATGTTTTATTCCTTTTGTATCCTACAAAGACAAGTACGCTAAGAAAATCTTCCAACTGAATGCTTTCTTTAGTGACTGACTGTAATCTTTGCAGTAGAAGTAGGATTAGTTGTGCAAAAACAGGGTTTTATTATACTGTAGGCCTAGCAGTTTTATCTTAGTAAGTTTTGCCTTATTTTTCAGAGTTGATGATTAATAGATGTGCATAAAGACACAAGAAAAGTTCAACTGAGTAATGTCCATTATGTCCATCATCCAATCCCTAGCAGTAAATGCTTAAGGCAGGAAAAAGAAAGAGTAAGCTTACAAAATGTCTTTCCCTAAGACCTCCCAAACCTCCAAATATTTCAGCTCAGGTCACTTACTGTGTCAGATGTGGTAGCTTCTCTGACAAGTATTTGTACAGCTTCCTCTTGAAGCCATATTTTCAACAACTAACATATCCTTTGGCAAGAAGCTCCACAAATCTGTTCATTGAATATTTCAGTTTTTTTGGTGGAGGATTTAGGCACAGTGTGAGCCGTTTTTCAGAATAGCTAACCTAAGAAAGGGATGTTGGAGAGACTTTCCACATTTTTAAAAAATTCTAAATCAGAAATAAATAAACAACAAATATGGAGAGCAGATGAAGGAGTTCAATTTTACTTGTCTTGAAATCAAGAAAGTCTATAAATATCTCTTCATCTTTTGAGAGGAACTGATTGCCTTTAACAAAAAAAAAAGTAGTACTGTTCACATTGATCGAACTCTGACACCTGCTTACTCCTTTGGAACACTTCAAGTCCATTAGGTTAAGCACTAGAGTTTGGAAAGCTTCTTTTGGGTCATATTCCTTATTTTGTTTTGGCTATTAGTACAGAAAAAAATTGCATTGTCATTTCCAAAGTTCTTTGTTATGGAGAACAACAGTTGATCAGAGTAAATTGAAGATTTAGGCTTCAAAACAAAACAGGATTCAATCTACTAAGGGCAGAAAAATAAGCAAAGGTTTACATTTACCCTGAATAACTCTATTTAACACTACATGTAAGGACAACACTGGCTGGGCCTCATAAAAATATATAAAGCATGTCTCTAGCATACAAAGCTATGTAGGAATGTCCTACATATGCATGTGTGTGTATGTRTGCAAGTAATTTCTGGTAATAAGAGTTTGTCTGGAGCAGACAAGTGTTACTGAGTAATGTCACAGGCATACCTAGTTGTTTTTTAGTATCTCTTATTGTACATATAGGTTTGTAAGATTTTTGTTCAAAAAGACCATTAGGGCCTCTTGAGCAACAGAGGCCATAGAACTGCTGCAAGTAATTCTTACAGAAAGCAAAGTAAATAACATCTGAAAGGAAACACTGTTTTACAGAAAGCATTCCACTTTCAATTTCAAAGCTTTCATTAAACAGAATCTGCACAGACCTTTGCAAAATATTTCAAGCAATTATCATGTTTGTTATCAATGTTATCAAACAGGAACCTTTTTTTTTTTTTTTTCCAATCATTTTTATAGCCTTTATCTGTTAAATATAAAACCTTTCATCCTCAAATATTTCTGTGACTTATGACTGAGAATATGAGGGGTGAAAAATGCTGTTTTTGTTTGAAAGATGAGATTTTAAATAAATACCCACCTTCAAATAAATACAGTGCTATGTGAAAAACTATAAACATTGCTGTTTATATGTCTCCAGTATTTGGTTTAAGCGACTTCTCTATTACACAGGACAAAAATGTGCAGCTTGCATCACCATTCAGTACATGCAATGCACACTGCTGGGCACTCATTCTGTTCCTGAGTGGAGGATGCCCCTTTAGGAACTGGGAGTCCCACTGTGTAGATAAAAGGTGAAGACTTTTAATCAAACTCAGCTTCAAAAGTTGTTTTTTCACTGCCTAAGTCAGAAGGGATTTTCTCATCTGCATTATCTTTGGGAAAAAAAAAAAAAAAAAAAAAAAAAAAAAAGATGAGAATTTTAAAATGAGCTTAAAGGTAAAAACTGTTGATCACTCTCGAAGAAAGGTTGAGCTATAAAACTTTAATTAAGACTAATTTTGGACTTTGCTGCTCTTTACCTAATGAAAGGCATAAATTGCTAAAAGTTATATATTAATATTGATACTCTGTCAGAGGGGACTTATTTCAGTCAACATAACTAAGATAATCTGCAGAGAACTTTCCTAAATTGCATAATTTGCCCTTCAGGCCCTTTCACACCTCTTTTTTTAAGGAGTGCTAGCTGACAGGCATCTTTCAGTGTTATAGTTTGACAATAAACAGCCTTCAGATGCTATTACTTCACATCCTGTTTTGTGATTATCCCCTTGTTCATTAGGAACGCTCGGCAGTACTGAACCTAGACCAACTGCACTGTGATAATAGCCTCAAATCTGACTGGCAGGAAAATAGGTGACCTCTAATATCAGCACATCAGAATGAATACATGTGGACTCTGAAATTACTGGCAAACCTTGCATTCTGCTATATACATTGAAATTGGAACAGGCTCAGGACAACAATATTTCTGTAATCAGAACTCAGTGAATGGGAATATAATTCAGAATTAGAAGCAGATATTTTTGACAGGCATTCTCAAGCCTCACCTGCCTTTATAAGCTCTTCATTTTTAGGTAATATGACATTGATTGTCCTTCTTTTGCTGTTGAAAATATTTATTTACACAGCTGATGAAAAGCTGTGATTTTCATGGCTAAGATATATGAATAAGAAATATCACTATCAAATAAATATATATTTTTTGTCTGTGAATTCTCCTTGTTTCAATGGTACCAGTATCTGCATTTCTCAGGATACTAAATTAAAGGAAATTGTATTCAAAGTTATTTTTTCAATAACTTTTCTACTTCTTATTTTAGAATAAGTTAAATTGAATTTGACTATAGCCATGATTTCAAGTATACTTATATTTACACCATATTTGTAGCACTTTAGATTCACAGTAGGAGCTCTGCAGTAAATCAGAGAAAAAGAGGTATATTTGCTTTATGGGTTTGCATCACTCTCCTTCTGCTAACTTTTTTTTTTTTTGGCAATAAATATATACTTCAAGCATGGACGGTTCAGGCATTTTCAAAGGATGCTTCCTCATGAGAGATTTGAGGGAACATGAAGAAGATAAACAAAATATCACTGCATAACACATAAATCTGTGGGGAAAAGCTTATTTTATAGTATCCCATAACCTGCTGCAAGGTAACTGAGACCTTCTAATCTCCTAATATTACAGCTCCTCTGCACAACTGTGCTAGAGGTGTGTGGTGGCCTGATGTCTGGTGTTCTTTTTCATAAGAACCAGTGGAGTATGCACAAACCTAAAGAGCACAATTATCCTACAGCATCAGTGAAATAGAAAAAATGTCAACCAAGGCATTTGAGGAAACAAGCAGTGCTTGGAGCTGAGGAAAGTTCACAGAGTGCAGCATGGAAGGGAACAGGACAGTCCATGCACTTCTTGCTCCTCTGAGTCACTTGACAGTCGTCTTCCTTTGTTCATTTCCTCCTTGCTTCTCCCTCAGGCTCACAGCTGGGAGAAGAACAAAGCTGCAGATTATTAGTATGCATTAGCTGCAGCATGCTTTTTATGACTTTTTTTTTTTTTTTTTAATCTGATTTTGTGTGAGGAATGCTGTTTGTTTCATCTAAAGAAAACAATTTTAAACTTCTGGCACGTACAAGTATTTGAATTAGTCCTTTCTTGACTAGATGAGAAAATGCTATTTGATGCTTCATAAGCATATTGAGCACAAGCCACTGCTCAAAGGAAAGTTAATTCTGTGTCGGACTTTTATAAGCTCCCCAAAAGGCTATATTTTTTTCTGTGTGTGTTTGTGTGTGTGAATTCAGTCATTAAAAAAAAAAAAAAAAAAGCGCTGGCACTGTAACATAGTCTAACTGCTAGATTTTAGAAAAACATAGGTGATTTTCAAGCACTAGCTTTATTTGGAGCACTAGGTTATATGAATAAACATCCAAGTTAAGAAGCTTCTCAGACATATACAGTGGACAAAACATTTTTTTTGTCTCTGCCTCCGTAATTTCAATCTTCTTTGCATAATGTATATGTTAAACCTCTCTTTTCTTGCTAGATTAATGGAGTTTTCTGACCTCTTCTGATTCACAAGATCTATCCGGCCATCTTTTCAAACAAAAATGAATCTTTTTTYTATGCAACAATTCACCTCACTTTAAAAATCACATCTGCAGGCTCATACTAGGAGGCACTCTGCTGGTTTTATTTGTTTCAGAATAGATTCTGCTGTCATGACAATTATTAAATGATARAACTGTACTGACATTAATGGAGTTGCTCCAGGTTTACACTTGAGTAACTAATGATATTCATAGGCTCAATTTATTTGAAAACCATATAAAACTGAGAGTGACTTAAAAAATCACTGAATTCTTAACAAAATATTGGTTTGAGCGACCAAATATTGGTTTGTTTCAGTAATCTGTGACAATAATTTCATGCCATTGCTAGTAACTTCCCTGAGAACGAAGCTTATTCCATAGAACTGACATGATACCCTGATGAATTAAAACCCAATTCTAAGAACAGCAAAACTTTTCTAATTAATTTTGAGTGTAGGAAAAAATAAAAGTAAAAAATACTCTTCAAAAGAAAAGCTGAGAATAGAGGAGTAAACTGTAGATGCTAAGAATTCTGTCCTGATATACCTGATTTCTTCACCCAAACTGAACATAAATCATTAGATGCAATTTTGATAATACTACTCAAATGAATGGGAATGTATGAATTTACTGTAAGAGAAACTAATATCAACATCCTCCACTCCCCAAATGAAACAAAGTAAAAGGTCATAGAATTTAATAGAATGAAGCTAGTATGGAGTGAAACTATGAGATGCACTAACAAATCTAACAGGATCTAATGTATCCACACCTACTGAAAATTACAATGGTTTTGTAAAACCAATGGAATTTGTCCATTTAAACTGAACAAATAATAAATAGGTTCTATGAAATAATCTTCTTTTTTTCTACTAGACTCTATGATCAAAGTGTGCAGAAGTTTTTTGTTTTTTTGKTTTTTTTTTTAAATATTTTATTTTTTTGGTAACCTGAAAAATGACATTACAATTGACATAGAAATAGAATTTCTCATATTTCTTTTATAGACTCCCCCAGTCAATGAAAATACAAACTATTTTACCCTTCCAGATCTTAAATTATAGAGGTGTCCAATAGCAAAAAATAATGATTTAATGATTTTTTTCATGTTAGCCAAATAATGTAATGCTTGATACAAAGTCTGTTTTGATTTAGTCTCACAAAAGGAAATGAAAACTCCTCTAAATGAGGGACAAATCAGAGGAAATGAGAGTAATGAATCAGACTCAGTTTTCTTCTGTGCATTGGCAAAGAGACAGAATTAGAGATAAGCAGAGCAACTGTGAAAACTTATCAGAACTTTTCCTTACATTCTCTGTAATTCAATATGAAAATCCCCAGACTGCATTGAAGTTTTGGATCAGACAATGTCCATGAAGATTAGAGATTTCTGAGAAAATATTTCTGTGCGGCTGTGTGGCATTAAGAAATGATCTAACAAAGAAAAGCTGATGCTGCATGTTCCTATTCTCAAGAGACATTATCAGGACTTTTTGCAAAGCCCTTGGATTTCTTGATAAATAAGAGAGAAACAGTGCTATGTGCTATTGTTATGGTTAATGGTGTTGATTTCTTGGCTAGACAGTTGGAAACATACAAAGATAAACTGAAGTATATGCAATAACTGCTTTCTGTTAGCAGTTGTATTTTTAACTATCCAAGCTTTTTATAGAAAATATCAAATGAAACAGCTTCCAAATTATACTCTTCTTTTAAACTAACATAAACAGAGGCATATTCTTCTTGGAAGAGTCAATGTTTTTAAAGGAAAATTTCTTAATGTCTTGGACATATAAACTCCAATTTACTTGTTCAAGTAAGATAATACTTATACAAATTACTTCAATTTGCAAGAAAATGTACAGAGAATTTCTCCCTAATTTGAAGAATGCATCATATTTGTTGCTGTATTCAGTGATATGGTTGATTTTTGTTTGATTTAAAGGATTTAGTCTCAGTGATTCTCAGACCATTTTTGAACACACTGGCTTCAAAATTTATAGCCAGTCAGAAGTGTAATCTCCCAATTGATAACAGTTAAAGAAAATGTTGAAAACTTTAATGAAAAAGTAGGTCTTGCTATAAAGCATTTATACTTGACCAATGGGATTTTCTTTGATTCTAGCTCTCTGTTTTTCCTTCACTTGCTTTGTTTCTGTCAATGCATTAAGTGCCCTGAGTGCTGTTTGGACCTGTTCAGCTTTGTGTTCCTTATTGTCTTTTGGCTTCTGAATAAATGATATTAAGATGGACAGTATAGAAAAAAATAAATAGGTTTCTAGACAGCTACATCCAAAAATCCTCTTATGGATTATGGATTCTTATTTCCTAAATACAATGGGTGATATTCTACACAATATGCTTGTAAAAACATATATATATATTTATATATTCACAGCTTCAGGAAATAAGAACTAGAATGATATTAAGCTCATTTTACCATTTTATTTCTGAGTTAGAGATTGCTCCTGCTAATATTTAAAAAGCCTCAGGAGACAAGGAGCTTTCCTGCCTACCTGGTGGGATGCAACACTGTTTGGCATCTCTGCAGCCATACACAATTAGCTCTGTGTCTCTCACTTATTCTTACCTTCAACATGTTTCAAATATCGGTCTTATAAAATGATTTGTTTACCTCAGTATGGAGGAATTGTTCAGAAAACTAGGGCATAACAGAAGTTTGGCATTGCAGAAGCTTGCTTGGGGTGAGACACAGTTGCCACTTACAGGACGGCTGGTACCCACGGACTCTGCTCCTCCATGGCTGCCTGGGCAACACAATCTGCCCTCCTTGCAGCTGCAAAAGGGAGTAACAGAGGATGGAGCGGAGTGAAGAACCCATGGTCAAACTCTGTTGCACTCCCTGTGCTGGGCCGCTGATAAGCCACACAGCAGCTGTCCAATGGGAGATATACGATAAAAAGTCCGGTACTGAGCCAGAAAAGTGGCAAATCACTCCTTTCGGATGGACTTTGATTGAACTTTGCTCATTATACGCTCATTATAATGCCAAAACACACCTCCATCCCAAAAGTTACCTGCCTCCGAGGTGCGACCACCCCTCACTGAGCATGCGCTCTAGATTTTCGATTGACTCTACCTTTAAATGARAGCGAGAAACTTTTTCACCAATCAATAACAATATTAAGTATGACTCTAGTCACTCAAGCTCCACCTGAATGTAAAGGAAAGTATAAAAGGTGAACTAAGGATGAAGAGCTTGGGGGGAAGATTCCATTGTAACTTCTGGATCAGTTGTTGCGCTGATCCCCCTTCCCTCCCCTCGGGCTGAGACATCACCTGAGAAGACTAACAACTGAGAAGGAAGAATCCATCGTAACTCTTGGATAAGTCGACAGGCTGATCCCCCTTTCCTCCCCTCTGGTTGAGACGTTGCCTGAGGAGACTCAAGACTGAGAGCCCTCTCCCATCTTCTGGGGGTGAGTGATGATTGCACATTTGTACATCAGATGTAGCTAAAAAAAAACCCATGCTGTAGTAATTTCCTATACTGACATCCGAAACCTGCTTTGTAAATGTTGCATTTGAATAAATCACACTGTCTATGAACTCGACTACTCGTTTGGGGGGAGGCAATCGGACCTACAGTTGACAGACTGTTTGTGAATCTGATACTGCCAGAATTGAGCTTATAGCTGATCAGGCTATTTGGGAACTCAGTTTGCTCCTAGGAAGGCGATCAGACCTAYGGTCTACGGACTGTTCATGAATCCGATACTGCCAGAATTGAGCTTATAGTTGATCGCACTATTTGGGAACTCAATTCRCTCCTAGGAAGGCGATTGGACCTACAGTCCACAGACCGTTAGTGAATCCAATACTGCCAGAATTGAGCTTATAGTGGATGACGCTATTTGGGAACTCAATTCGCTCCTAGGAAGGCGATCRGAYCTATGGTTCATAGACTGTTTGTGAATCTGATACTAATTTGATATCTCCTTCCCYGCCATCACCACCACTACGGCTTTCAGACTGCAAAATTTCACAACACTCAGTTTATGAGCTTCAACTAACCTGTCCAAACTAAACTGTAGAATTAAAGTTCACTTAGACCAGAACTGACCTTCTCCCAGACAAAAAAGGGAGTATATGGGAGAAAAAATTTTACTCACAGTTTTAAAATGAACACTGTTAATAAAGTTGTACTAACATTTGTACAAATAATCTGTTTCCTCTGTTCTTAATCTGTTTAGGAGTTCCTTGAGCCTTCTTTTGGTACCTTTCTTCCAAATGTGTGCTCTGAATCAGGGTCAGTGGAAACAAATCCTTGGTCCATCCAATAGAGGAAAGCTTAAATGAACAAATAAACCCTGTAAGAGGTCTTGAAGAAGACAGGTGGAGTCAAACTACAGAAAAAGTAGGTTGCAGTGATGAAATTTCTCCAGTGATTTTATAAAAATTAATTTGAAATAAATTTAGGAATTCTCAGTGTGAGAAGCCCAACATTTTATTTGTCAGAGTGGAGGAAAAAAGAAAGAAATGAAAGAATTCTTTGAGAGTATTTTCTCTAAGAAATGAAAAAGTCAAATCATAAATGGGAAAAGCTTCCTCTAACTGCCAGCTTGAAATAAATGCCGTCTTGTGTGAAATAAGTAGATAGTGTACACCAATCACAAAAAAACTGAGCAAGAAGTCCACTAGGTTAAACTGCTGACATACCTGTAGTCTCTGTAACTATCAATATTAAACACCATCAAAAATGCTGTTTTTAAACCAAGAAAAAAAAAGAAATCATTAAATCATTAAAAAATAAGCTATGTCTCTGATCACTTTTGTTTAAAGAACACATTTTTATTCTACAGTCATTGATATCTATATTAGAATTAAGGTTCAGCATGAACACCATTGAACTTCTTTGATTACTCATAAGAAGAGTTTATCAGAACTCGAAGACTTTATGATTTCTTATTAGTTACTTGATGTTCTACAGATAATTAACTAACAGAGCATCTGTTATCATTGTATCAGCCATTAGCCACAAACAGGTGAAAACAATTTAAAATAGCTTCCAACTTCACACAACCATATCAGAATTAGGGACTTTATGCAAGCTAATTTAGGTACCTGCTTGCTTTCTCCCTTTTCATCTTGCATGGTTAATTTCATTTGGGCAGAGATATTAACTATGTGCCTAAAAATTATTAAATTTTATTCACCAGCAAGTTTTGGCTACTATGCACTACTTCATCAAGACAGCTGTAAACTCAGCTTAATGGACCATTTAAATATTCGATATATGTGGACACTCATACTAATTATTGCAAAACAAAACAGTATACYATTTTTTTGCATTATCATTGACTTTAACAAAGATCTGTTGATTTGCACTTTTTAAACACTTGTCAGCTCTGCCTGTTTTTACAGAAACATCCTGCTAGGAATTCAGACGATATAGATCACATCTTGAAGAAAACAAAACCCCAGAGAAGCTTCAAATAGTAAAACTTCTTCACCACAGTTATACTATTTTGATCTCTTTTTAATTTTTTTTTTATTTTATTACAAAAACTATTGACAAAAAAATGCAAGACATGACAGTGCTTAGTTAGTTTATCTTCAGCTTCCTTTAACAATGATGTTTCCATTAGTGGTTGTTGTTACATTTACTGCCACAGGCAAGCTATATGTTTTAGTCTACTTTTGCTTTTTATTATTTTGTGAAAATAAAAACAAAGGCATGAACCCTGAATATTCACATTCATCCTCATAATTGTTGTCTTGATGCTTCTATTGTCAATCTTCATTATATATAGATGATTTTCTCTATCACACGCTAATGACATTGTGTGCAGTCCTAGTTATACAAGCAAGCAAACAAATCTGCAATTTCCTATTCTCTGTTAGTTCCCCTGTAACCTCCCTACAATTTCAGAATTTCTTTACAGAAGTATAAAAGTCAGAGTCAGAAAAATTGTACCTGTAGTCAAAATTCCTCTTAAATCAGCTGAGAGAAGCTCAAAATTTTGAGTTCATCATAAAAAGAAGGGGGAGGGGGCAATCCTTTCTTTCAAACAAGCTTGCTTATACAAGTTTCCTAAGGAATTTGATTTAGGACATCTCACACTCTACCGGCTTGAATAGTAGCTTCTAGGGCATTTTTTGCTGCTAGAAAAAGAGAGATATTTAAAAGTTTTCAATAGAACTGGGGCAGGAAAGAGGTAAAGAGAGAGAGAACAAAAAGGTTACCAAGAGAACAAGAAATATGTGCTCATTTAGGCTGGCTAGAGGCTAGATACTTTTGAAGTACAATATCCTAATACATTTTTTTTCCCAGATCTGATCTGCTCACAACAGAGCCTGACAAGTATCAATGTTAGTGTCTACTCTAACTTTATCTGTAGAGAATATTGCCAAGCCAGACTCTCACTTGTATAGTATGTTGAACTTCAGAGCTCAGCAGAAGAGGAAAAGGGTRTTAGGACTGTTTGCTCTGTAAGCAAATTTGTAGCCTGTAACCTTGAGTCTTTTGTCCCTTACTTCATATTTGTGTTTCCCTCATACACCATATAYACACTGTCACAAATTTTAGATTCTGAGCTTATATTATTTCAGATTTTACAATGCCAATACGTACAAGTTTTTCATATGATACTGATAATATTAATTTTGGATATTAGAACAGTCAAAATAATGTAAAGAATAACCACAAAGCATGACCTCTTTTTCAATGTTTTTCTTAAAGAAAATATTATTAGTAAGAGCAAATCCATATTCTTCCTTCCTTCCTCCCTTCCTCCCTTTCTTATCTTTCTTCCRTTTCTTCCTTTTCTCTCTTTCTTTTCTTAATATATCCCAGTCAGTCAGATTTAATCATTTATATTGCTTATTAGTTAAACCAAGTGGAATCTGTATGTTCAACTGTGACCTACTCCATCTATTTTAAACTCTGATTTATAGCTTTAGCGCATGGATAATTTATTACAAATATAATACTAAAAATATTATAATATTATATGTTATCTATCTGTTATAATTATAACATCATATATATATTATAATATAAAATTATAATGCTGAAAATGCATCTGAGCAGAATTGTTTTATGTTGTAGACACACTGCACAGCAGATTTACTATTTAATAAACTTTCTTGAACGGTCTTCAGGTTTTTCCCTCGAATCTGAAAAGAATAATAATAAATAAAAAATCAGATTTCAGAAAACATTTTTGTTTGCCATGCGTAACATTTTGTCTTGTTATTGAGATCTCAACCACGAAAATACCCTGGACTATCTGATCTCCTAAATATATTAAATGCATATATTAAATTTAATAAATTAAATATATTAAATGCATCTTTTCAGCTCATCGCCACAGAAATGTTATGCCAGACCAGGCCCTCAATCCACGTACAGAGTTGTAGTGACTAATATTTATCTGATGACTAATATTTGATTATGATATTTTGCATCATATAATATTTGATTATGATATTTTATATCATAATCATGACAAAGTAACAGGCATGTGAAATCCATACTTCTTGCTTCCTGTAGGAAAAAATACAGTGTAGACTAAGTAGAATTAAAAGAAATGTCTATTCAAGTACACACTTCAGCCTAGTAATGACAATTCAACCCCTCACATGACAATTCAACCCCTCACACTGAAAGGAAGGGGAAAAAAAAGAAAAGCTTTTTTAATTTGGGACAAATTAGGAAGAAGATATTATTTTATAGCAATTGAGCTATAATTTGCATTTTTAAAATATTTTTTAACTCAATATAAGACAGAGAAAGCAAAGATAGTAAATCCCTCTCACAGATTAAGAAAAAAATACAGCAACAAARACAATAGCTAGACAAAGAGGCTCTTGATCTGTCATATTATGCAAATTTTATGTAATAACCTTTCAAACCGCTGTCCTGTTATTTTAATTACCTTTCTACTCACAGTTTGCCCTTTGATAACACAGTCAACTGCTGCAACATGCATTTACACAACACAACTACACACTGAGTACACAACTACATACTGAGTTAAATAATGACAAACTGAGTAGACAATTTTCAGCAGCTAAATAGGAGACTATCTTTGTGCGTTGAAATCAAAGAAGATTGCAAACATAAATGCATCATAGCCAAAGTTTGTCCTCTCCCAATTTATTAATAGCACTTAATTATGGCTCCAAGACATAGGAGAAGAGTCAATATTATAGAAGTGTCTAATTTTGTTGCACAATAGACCATTTGGAACAGTTATGGTCTATATGAGTCAATAATACYCATTCTGAAACTCAACAAATAAATATTTATAAATGGTAAAGAATCATTGTTCCTTGGAGTACATCAATAATTCATATTTTAGAAGGCCTTAAATACMTGATAAACCGTAATGGCTCCAAAGGAACAGTCAGCCCTCATAAACTTCTAAGAGGAAATATTATTTATATCATGTAAATATCCATTACCAGTTCATGGTAGAGGAGCTATGCACTAAAATATTTCTGTATAAGAGATCCTATAGCTGTGGAATAGTAAGAATAACATTCCTTGCAACGAGGGATAAATTGACACTCAGGGCAAGGAACATTTTTATCTATGTTTTCTATGGTATTATAAATGTACAGAGTGTTTAGAAATCACTTCTTTTTTTCTAATAATTAGTACTCTCTGTTGCCTTGTAGCTGAATTGAAGAGGTCCCCAATGCAGAACATTGCAAGTCTTAGTTCACACATAACAGTTGTGCTTAAAATGTACAGTGKAAGAACTCCAGGCAGCATGGCATGGAAAAATTAAATACTCACAGGATTTTTCCAGAAGTTCAACTTGTATAGATTAAGCTTTCTATTTTTGGAAGCATTTCAGAAAAAAAAAATTAAATGAAAAAAACTACATGTATATCAGTCCATTCAGAAAACCAGGTCTGCATATAAACAGCATTAGCATGTTATATAACAAAAAAATGTTGTCAAGATAAAGATGAATTAACCATATATTAGAACTGCAGCTATAAATATTCTTAAGTTTAGGGTTTTTTTTTCCCTGAAATGTTACCACCAACCAGCAATGTAATAACAGATAGAATATCATGCTCTTCTACAATAGAATCATAGAATCATAGAATGCCGAAGGTTGGAAGGGACCTCAGAGGTCATCGAGTCCAACCCCCCTGCTCACGCAGGATCACCTAGAGCACGTGGCACAGGGCTGCATCCAAGCGGGTTTTAAAGATCTCCAAAGAAGGAGACTCCACAATATTTTTTTCACATCGTTTTGGCAGAGAAATCTTGCATAAAAATGGTTCTAAATTGATCTTTTTGCCATTCAGCAATGCTAATGTAATGAGAAATAAAATCAATCAGTCCTTAAGTTTCTCTGCAGATTGCATCAACAACATATTCCTCGTGTTATCAAGTGGAGAGTAAATGGTACTGCCTGAGTTATAACTGATACTGATTTCTTGTGTTTTGAACAAATGTGTTGAGCTATTCCAGCAGTATAGCTAGAAGTAACAAAGGAAAAAGAAACTTTGAACAATCTTCTGTGGCTCAGCAGTTGAATAAATGAACCAAATTTTTTATTGCTGTACATCTGGATTATACATGAAAATTCTGCCAAGGTAAAATAACAAAATAATATAGTAGATTTTCCTCAGTATGATATTAATAAAGCAAAATTTCAAGTATCACTAATATTCTGCCTGCACATACTATTCTTACTTTTTAGAGATATTAAACTTCAGTGTTTACATTATAGTATTTTTTTTCTGCACACAGTTATGGAAATCTCATTCATTTGACCTGAGAAAAAGAACAGAGAAAACTGTTAATAGAAAGTTCAAAATAATCCATATGGACATAACTCATTTCACCAGAAATCAGTTTAGAGAATTATGATAACAAAATAGTTTAAAACTACAAAATACGCAAAAGCTAATTCAATGTTTCCTTTTGGGAGAATATGGTTATTATTACCCTTATATTTATGGCTGTCTTTACTGTCTGGAATATTTTTGATTATGTTAGGTTAAATGAGTTTAAAATAAACTTTTGGATTTTGTTTTAAGTCTTCTCAAACTTAAGATTTCTTACTTTTGGGGGAAAGATTTAGAAGGAGAAAGTTGTGGAAGACATACATAAACTTGGTAAGCCTGGTCACTAGCAGAATTTCACAACAGAATAAAAGGTAATTTTGAACTAATCTCTGTTTCGTGTAGTACTGGATGCCTTCCATTTCCAAAATGAGAAAAACTATATAAATAATATGATTATCTGAAAACATAAASATTTTTCAAAAGGATTATTTTTATTTTTTTAATGAAATAATTTCTATACATCCCTCCATAGATATTGAAGTTCACTATCTGATCTATGCAGCTTGTTCATTATGAGAGGGCATCCACAAAAGTTGTCTTGCCTTGGACACAAGGAACACCAGCATCCATTTTGGCCTGGGCAAGCTCCAAAGGTGTGGGATAGATGTGTGGACGGGGAGGTGGATTAGGAATTGGCTCGATGGCAGGGTGCAGAGAGTGGTTGTCAATGGTGCGGAGTCCAGCTGGAGGCCTGTAYTTAGTSGTGTCCCCCAGGGATCAGTTCTCGGTCCAGTCCTGTTCAACTTATTCATTAACCACCTGGATGAAGGGCTGGAGTGCTCCCTCAGCAAGTTTGCCGACGATACCAAACTGGGAGGAGTAGCTGATAGCCCTGACGGCTGTGCTGCCATCCAGAGGGACCTGGACAGACTGGAGGACTGGGCGGCGAGAAACCTCATGAGGTTCAACAGGGGCAAGTGCAGGGTCCTGCACTTGGGGAGGAATAACCCTGGACACCAGTACAGATTAGGGGTGGACCTGCTGGAGAGCAGTCCCGCAGAGAGGGACCTGGGTGTCATGGTRGACRACAAGTTGACCATGAGGCAGCAGTGTGCCCTGGTGGCCAAGAAGGCCAACGGGATCCTGGGGTGCATTAAGAAAAGCATCTCCAGCAGGTCGAGGGAAGTGATCATCCCCCTCTACTCAGCCCTGGTGAGGCCACATCTGGAGTDCTGYGTCCAGTTCTGGGCTCCCCAGTACAAGAGGGATGTGGAGCTGCTGGAGAGAGTCCAGCGCAGGGTTACTAGGATGATCAGAGGCCTGGAACATCTGCCCTATGAGCAAAGGCTGAGAGAGCTGGGCCTGTTCAGCCTGGAGAAGAGGAGGCTGAGGGGGGACCTGATCAGCGTGTATAAATACCTCAAGGGAGGCAGTGAGGAGGAGKGGGGCGGCCTCTTTTCAGTGGTGGGCAGSGATAGGACTAGAGGAAATGGCTTCAAACTGAAGCATCGGAAGTTCCACAGGAACTTAAGGAAGCATTTCTTCACTGTGRGGGTGACAAAGCACTGGAACAGGCTGCCCAGAGAGGTTGTGGAGTCTCCTTCTTTGGAGATCTTTAAAACCCGCTTGGATGCAGCCCTGTGCCACGTGCTCTAGGTGACCCTGCGTGAGCAGGGGGGTTGGACTCGATGACCTCTGAGGTCCCTTCCAACCTTCGGCATTCTATGATTCTATGATTCTATGATTCTATGATTCTTTGCATTTCCACTCTCCTGTGGTATAACCTTGCCTAATCTTTTCCATCTCAATTTCCATGCCCCTCTTCTTCCTTACCATCTTCCTTTTGTTTTGTTTTGTTTTATTTTGTTTTGTTTTTCACCAATTCATTCTGTTTCTTTTTTCTTCAGTTCTTTGTTTCTCATTTACTAGTTCTCCTGTAACAGCTGCCAATTAACTAAGTAGCTCCACTGTTGCTAAACCACTGTGAATATCAGTATAAAATATTGCTGCTTCACCCCATCTTTTATTTATCTGCTCTCAGATTTGTTAAGCATTAAGGCAAAATAATCTCTAAAGATATCTTATCTACTTATTTATTTGTTTGTTTGTTTGTTTGTTTGTTTGTTTATTTGCTGGGTTGTATGCTGGATTCTCCTAGTGAAAATACTCCTGCACAAAATGCTTCCTCTGACTCAGTCTTTAACACTTTCATGTGGATATCATTCTAATTGGAAGTACTCTTCTTCTTCTTGGAAGTACTCTTATTCTTCTTTTTGCTTAGATTTCAGGAGTCACATAAAATACAGGAATGAATATGGATCTCATAAATTGCTAGGATAAGATTATCTGTTTATTTTCCTTCTTCTACAGATGTCACCTCTGTATTTCGTCCATAATATCTAATGGCTTTCATTGCAAAAGCATGAGCTTTGCATACCTATAGTCGAGAAGGGACTCCTTTTATGTACAGTTCCTCCCAACAGCCTAAGATTGCTTAACGAGCCATTCGCTAAAAGGCATTTTTTTCTCTCCAATAACTGTACTGATTATATTTTTAAATGTGTCAAGACAATAACAAAACTTGCTCCTGACATGCATGTTGAGAGCAGTGCTGAAAAGGTTAACCATCCCAGTTTAAGCGATTAAATGTTTTACTTATATTTTGGGAACTAAGTCAGGCATTGTTACCAATCAAGCTGACAAGTTCTATTCACGTAACTGACAAAATGCAGACAAAAATGAGATTAATTTCCAAAATAACAATAATTCCTTTACCCATAATACCATATTTATGTAAAGTGTTCAGAGCATTACTTCCAATTATTTCCAACTTTGCAATGAATTATTACAGAACAACCTTTTCTTTATAAAATTACCCCATTTTGATGACTCATTGTACCTTTTCATTTTTTGTATAAATTAACCTTCTTCATTATGTAGACATTGAAGGGATGCAATCACAAACCAAAAGCAAGACAGAGGGAAAATAAATAGTTTCTCTGCTAATGTAGCCACACATTTATGAAAATTTTGCTAAATTAATGTAGCTCCAGGATTCAAAATAACCTATGAGTGCCTAATGTCCTGCCAGATGATGCATAGGCTATTACCCTGGAATTAAGCAGTAGTATGTATTTACCTCACAGTAGTATTCTGTGCTAGACATATACACCTATATATAAATACACTAACAATCATGCATGAAAAAGTCTGAGAATTAATTGAGTTTATTTTCAGTAAGAAGAGAAAGAAATTAAAGAAAATTATCATACAGCATTATAGCAGGTAAAAGGAAAAAACTATTAACAAGCAGCGGGGCAATTTCAAAGTATTTTTCTACAAAAAACTCTTTAGTCAGTGGTCATTCAGTTTTAAATGACCACATCTGGGGGTTATTAGATTTTCTGTATTCGGATTCTATTTCATGATGACTATGTTAACAACTATACCAGTCAACTCTGTATTACCAATATCTGTCTTTTGTGAACTTTAGCTTTACTTCTCGACCAGATCTTGTCTTTTAAACTTGACTTTTAAACATCAAATTATTATAGTACATTATTTGTAGCTACTGATTAAAGTTAGCCAGGGGTAGAAGATGAAAGATGAAGCAAGGCAGCTTATTTATTTAGAGGCATCTTTATTTAGAGGCATCTTTTATTTAGAGGCATTTATTTATGAATATTCATAAGGGGTTGGTCATTGTGTTTCCAGTTTTTGAAATTCTCAGTCCTGACTAAGAACTCTGTCCATCACCATGATACAAGTTGCTGGAAAAATCTGCTTTATAAGTGTTCTTGGAACTCTGAGTCTTGGTTTTATTCAGGAGAAGTCCAGGAACACAGCCAAAGACATTTGTGTATAAGGATTTTTTAGAGAGAGGTAACACTATGTTTTAGGAGATGACAGCTAGTGAAAATACTGTGATTTTATATGTGATTCACTGGCTAGCTAATGTGATTTGAATTGTTCCTGCTGAATGTTTGATTTTTCTAATCCTACTGGATTTAGAATATTTTTGTATGAGATTAAGTAGCAGAGCCCCGAGCTTTATGGATAACAATTTTTTGTCATGACGCAAATATAAAAAATAAAGAAAAATCTGGAATAAATAATCAGAGCACYCATTTGCCTTTGCTGTCTCTGTGCAGTCTCTGTTTTTTTCTTTATTTCTATTCATATAAATTCTTGCCGTATGTGATACGCTTAGTTAAAAGAAAGAAAAAATCCTTCACATAAACCACTTCATGCAGACATCATTCAAATGTTATCTTAAATTCCAAACTGTGCTTTGTTCTATATATATAAAAAAGTGCCTCTTCTAAAACACTGGAAGATCTCCTTTTTTCTTTTTTTTTTTTTTTTTTAATTTATTCTACCAAATAGTAATTTTCTTCTTACCTGTAACAAAAGTAGTAGGAATTGTCCACTTTCTTAATGGATTGCACATCTCAGGCTTCTAGATTCACCTTCCTTGCTAGTTCTCCTGAATGAACAGTATTATTTATCTCTCCCCCTACTTTCTCTCTCCAGACCTACTTTCTCTCTCCTTSGCCCCTCTGTATGTTTATAACATCTTTGATGTTCTTATGTGATAGCAATCTCATTACAGTCAGTGTTATGCTGCGCAGAAAACTTTTTCTATCTCTACTATTTTCCAGAAACTCAGAGCCTTCCCCAAGCAGTTCATAAAATTGATCATCCCACATTTTCTATTGTAATGGCAGTCCTTTATCATACAACGTGAATGTGGTGAGACTATATAAGCAAGGAAAAGAAAGTCTGTACTTGGAGGTCCTAATTCCAAGGTGTCTGATCATATGCCTTATGCAAATAATGACCTTGCTCTCTGTGAGCCAATTCTGTAAAGCAAAGGACAAAAACAGGTCACTTATGAAATTGTTTTTTTTAAGCACCTTGTAAAAAATGGCAATGACATATTACAGAAAGTGATAGATTTTGGATCCTATCTTTTTTCAAGTTTCCTATGAGTTACATTACCAGCATTTCTTCATATGTAAGGGACAAACTCTGTCCTTTTTGTGAATTGTGTCAGCAATCTTGCATCAAACACATCCAATATAGCTAAGTGACACCTTGCAGCAGGTGTTCACTTCTTCCATATGGTGCTTCGCACATTTACTTGCACTATCATATCTGAAGCATATTGAATTTGTTCMGTCTGCAGAAGGTGTTGGGTGAGATGGACGATATTCTTTTAAGTATGTGCATTCATCTTGGCTGGACAACTGTCCATTTGACACTGAATGGAAAGTCTTTTTTCTGAGAAGGCTCCAGAATATGATATTACCTGTCATTGTAATTGTTTTGCTGCCAGACCTTTGCAAGAAATGTTTACAGATTTCTACTAGTAAATTGCTTTTATATTGATTTAAAAAAAAAAAAAAGTATCTAGATCTCCTGTTCTGAATTATATGAGTGAATACAACTTACAGACAATAAAGAGAAAGAAAGCCCTTATTCCCTTTTTGACTTAAGTTTCATAAATCTGTGCTACCTGCACATTCAATAAAAAATATGTCTCATTTAGCATTATATTTCTTGGAAAATATATATTTTTTTCTTTTTTAGTAAATGGATACTAGTTTTTCTTATTGGCAAATGGATGCTACGTTTTCCTATTGGCAGGCTATGTAATTGTTCACTTGTTCATCATGTTACCTACAGGAATGAATCTTTAACTGCTCTTGTACTTACTGAAAGAATCCAGTCACTTACTACATGTGCATAACATTTAGCAATCTGCTTTAATTGATGTTGCAAAGTCCTARGCATGTAGTAAGAATACTTATTGACTTGGACAAACAAGTGAAGTCCCTGTGAAAGGCTGCACCAGGTTGCATCTTCATTTCTAGTCTGGCAAAAATTATGCTCAATGAAAGCAAGGCTCCTCTTTTCTTAGCGCACCACATCAAGATAGCAAAAGTTAATAGGCAAAAAACTCTTAGTCARTCTATGTTAGGATGAGACACCTGTAAGGCTGAGACATTCGAAACAAATGCCAATTCCCTGTACACAGGACTAAATGTCCTGTGGTCAGCTTTCCAGTGTTTTTCTGACATGATCCGATTCTTGGCAGGAACACCAAAATTCATGAAGAAACATGTCTCTTCCACAAAATGTTTTCCAAAACTGCTTTTCTACGGGAAATTTCACTCTAACAAGCTCATGCTGCAGTGCAGTTATATTTTTTGATTTTTTTTTAATCTTGATGCTTGTTATAGAAGTAAATATCACAAGATGAAGTGAAGATGCTCACAAAAAAAAAAAAAAAAAATCAGAAATAAAGTTGGAGGGATGACAGTTAAGTAGCCTGTTAGGTACTATACATGTTTATGAAAAGTCAAGAGTTTAAATCTGTACTATTGAATAGGTTTCAGGTAATTTTGGACAAATTTGTTTCATAAAGAAGACAATCCTAAAATCACCAGAAATTTCACCAAAAGGGTTGGCTATATGAAGAACTACTGCTAAAAACTTTCTCAAATTATCCTCTTCATTATGAATATGTTGATCTGACCAACTGCTGGACCTTTCATGATTCTTAGTAGTCTCATAATTATGATTTCCATCTTCCTAGGTTTTTTTTTTTTTTTTTTTTTTTTTTTTTTTTTTTTTTTTTTTTTTTTTTTTTTTTTTTTTTTGTGAATACCTCACTCATCTGTTGTTTTCTCGAGTATGCTACAGTAACCTTTTCAAAAGTAGCTTCTTTTTAAAACTAAATTTTATTTTCCTGTGGATCTCTCTGTGGCTATAGCCAAGTTAAATAGCAGATGATACATTTCAGCTAGTTGTTAAACCTCTATTGCAGATTCTTTAAAATGTATGGTAATTTGTTGCTAAACAGCTTAGCAATTTGTTGTAAAACCATTTATATTTAACACTTATTTTACATAGTTCATTACTGTAAATATAGAAAAAAAGTGAAATATGAAAACGTCACAAAGATTCTTATGTGCAGACCAGTGGAAAATGCTAATTAGTCTTACTGTAGAAACTTTAGTTTCCTTTTATATAGCCATATTTTAGATGCCTTACAAACTAAGGGTTTCTTTTACATCTCAGGCTTCTGAGATGTTTTAAAGCATATTGGAAGGGGGGATATATATTCTGGAATCCACCCATAAAAATATTTTCTCATGTACCTTTTACATTTAACTTGTCAAACTCTTTTCAGTTTTTCCCATAAAGACAGAGCTTACTATTTCTAAGGGATCTTTGTATTTGTAATGCTTTTCTAATTCTTCATTTTGATCACACTTTCTTCATCTCTACAGGATACACCCTCATGCCCTCAATTTACTCCATAGTTTGGAATTGGAATCAAACAGTTAGGTGTCTTTTATAACAGTGATTTTTTTTCTGGCTATAGAAGAAGCTACTCCTCATAAACAGAAAACCATAGTTCTGGTGTAATACTGAGAAGACATGGGGCTATCTGATGTAGAAACACAATAATGGAGACATTTTATTTCAGTACGGGGAAGGAAAGAGTTAAAATTTCTTGCATAATTACAGATGTTCTTGTCTTCATCTCAGCCTTCTTAAGCCCTGCCATCCTACATGCTTCTGTCCTACTACTTACTCCCTATGCCATCTGTAGAACATTTATCCTTTTTTTCTTTTAATTTTGTTTTGTTTTAATTTTTCTTGCTTTTTTAATGCCATCATGATTTCTGTCTATTTCAAAAATGCTGGAATAAGGTCCACAGACCCCAACAAACCTTCAACATTTATCTTTTGCACAAACCAAAGACCCTCCCTGATGGCTATAATCTCTCAAAGATCCTGGAGGGTATCTTTGCAAAAATGTCAAGTAGATTCCTATGTTTGCAACTAGGAAAAAAAAACAAAACAATGATTCAAAAAGAAATGAGAAGTAGTTGAACAGAACAATAGAACTTTGTATATTCTGCAAGGTTACTTTACCAGTCTTGTAGACTTTTTGCAGACCTGTGGATGGATAGGATGAACCATATTCTCTTGACCTAACTCTTCTCTCAGTTATATTTGTATAAAAAAAGAGGAGGAATACTTTATAATAGGCTCAGAGGCATATTTTTCTACAATCGCAGCTTAGAATACAGCTTACCAATTTTAAAAGACAAAATAAATGTGAATGAAGTGAAAAACATGAGAATTTTATTCATTTTAAGGACATATTGTTGTATTGTCAATTATCACCACAAATTTGGAGATACTTCAGGTCTGACAGACTGGTGGGGAGGACTACAGAAGTCATTTTGGTTTTCTAATAACATCAGTGGAGGTTTGCTTTAGGGTCACAGTTTTAATTCTGACTCCCCTTTTTGACATCAATTATTTTATGAATGGAATGAAAGAAATCAGTTAAAACTGTCAGAAGCACTGATACTGCTTCTCTCTGCCCGATGTTCTTCTTGTCCATCTGCACACTCTTTACACAACATGAAAAACAACTGTGTGGATAGGTCTATTAGTGTTTGCAATTATTTTCAAAACTCAAAGTTTGGTGGAATGCAATTTGAAAGGTTGTTTTTCTGCTAAAACAGTTCTTTATATATTTTATTTTTAATCATGGAATACTTAAGTTATATGTCAATACTATTTGACCTCACATAAATGAGAACATGCATGTGGATATCTGATATACACTACCATGAAAGACTTGGAAGAGTGAATATTTCAGGCAAATACTATACTGACCTATGCAGACATTCGAGTATCTTAATTCTAAAGTGTAAACATTTATGTCATTCCAGATCTCAGATTCTGTTATGTAAAGGCTAACAGTATATTGTGATTTTGTGAAGAAAACTGCTATTCTCAGAGAAATAAATGACCAGGATTTCATTATAATGAATGATTCAGATGACCAGTTCAGAAGTTGCAGTTAGACTTCCAGAGGTGAAAGCACATTTCATTAAATTATTATATCACATATCTTTTCCATTATTTCAATTCAAAATCCACAACTGTTTTCTTATTCAGATGAAAGTCACTAGGTTACTATAATAACTAGTAGTGTTATGTGACAACTGCCATCTTGGTCATGACCAGGGATTGAAAAATGGGTCCTCAGTTGATAAAAGCTTTAGATACTACAGCTAGAGCTACAGGACTGACCCCTACAGTTAAGAGTAGTAATAAAAAAAAATTACTTCATACACAGTGCAAGAGGTATTAGYGACTGTGATGTGTTACAGCTGATCCTAGAAAGCCACCACTGTGCTTGATCTTTAGCGTGTTGAGCTTCAAAGCATTCAGGCTGGAGGAAATTACTGGAGCTAACTCAGAAAGAGTAGAGGATCTGAGGTAAAAGGATTAAAGTTATATAGTTGTTCCAAGTTGTTCAAGGTAGCAATTCCTCATTTTATCAGAAAAGAAAAATCCAATTACTCAGTAAGCTATGTGTCAGTTTTGAAATGTATGGTTGTATGGTTATATGAATATTCTCTAAAGAGTATTGTTTTGCACTCAGAAGTCATTGAATTAAATTCAAAATGTTCAAATAAGTTATAGTGAATTACATTAAACACATTTTAACTGATTTCCTAATAAATATATTTTAAAAAAGAGATTCAATAGAATATCTTTCATAATTATCTTAAGATGAGCCATTAATATAGATCATATATATTTTTGTAGCTTTAGTTGAATATGCTTTTAATCTCCTGAAAAAGTTCATTATTTTTGAATTTATATCTTTTTCCTTTTATGTATGCAAAGCTTCATGTTGGAGTTTATTGAAATAGAGTCTCATTTCCAGRCTTGTCATCTTCAAGTCTCTCACTCTTGTCTGTTTTGGTTTTTTATATATTATAGCATTTTTATTGGTGATCTGAAAAAAATAAATAAGGACATAAAATTCCAGATGTTTTAARTTCTACCTTCCCTCTAACGATATGGTTGGGTTAAAGGCAAATAGAACTTGAATTCACCATGATTTTAAAAATTATATAAGGAAACAGCTTTGTCTTTCCTTCCAAAGCACTTGATTATGAGAACTTGTCACTTTTCATCATATTTCTTTGCAAATAATTGACAGRTTAACTTGTGCTTTGTGCTGCTCATTCATATACACTCTTATTCTACATTACCCTAGAAATGGTTATGAAGAAAAGTATAGGCTATTCTGAATAAGCATGAATTACATATAACTAAGTCCAGATACATAGTTACCATATGAGAATGTGCTTGAATGATGAAAACAAACTTGCTCCTAGAATATAGGCTTTCTTTCTTTCTTTCTTTCTTTCTTTCTTTCTTTCTTTCTTTCTTTCTTTCTTTCCTGCTTGCTTGCTTGCTTGCTTGCTTGCTTGTCACCTTCAGAAGTTAGCAAGTCAGTAATGGGTTTTTTTTGTACTGTATAACTTTTTTGCCCCTTAAACAAGGTGAAGAGCAGGATGGTCATTGTCACCCTGCCATTCAAACATACTGTAGCCCACGGGACTTGACACTCCAGGACAAGGGGATGGCAAAGTTTTGCTGTGTTTATTCATGTTCACTAGTTGCAAGTGAACTTGGTCTCTACAGAGCAAAAGCAGAGACGTGTCCAGAATATTTGCTACGCCAATTCAACCAATTCAACTGATTTATTTACTCATTTCAAGCACCATGAAAAGGTATCTTTCTGCATAGCCAATAAGGGAAGATGTTTCATTTCATGACTGTCATACCACAGCTTGTCCCTTCCCCAGCCAGAAGAAAACCATTTGTGATTTTTTTTGTGTTTATTGTCCACTGGCTATGATCCTTTTCCCACCTCACAGATCTGCTTCCAAGGTAGTAGAAGTTGCTACTTGTTTTTGTACAAGTTTGTTTATCTTTCTCTGTCTTTGCACTGCCCATTTAATTAAAGGTCAGGATCTACAATTATAATTTTCTTCTAGGATAATAACTAAACCTAATAGTATATCTTATTTATAGCAGTGACAGTCTATCATAGCTGATACCTCACGGTAGCTTTCTGTGCACCTCATCATTCTACTAGATCTTAGAGTAGCCACTGTCTTTAAAAATCCCGATTTTACCATTTGGATCAGGCTTGGAAGAGTAATACCTCTAGTCTTATTGGAGTGATATTAATAATCTGGAAGTGGTCGATGAGCAAAACATGTCCTCCTGATAAAGAATTCGGAGTCCAGCTTTTCTGTAGTTGATGCTAGGCCTACTGCGCATAGCAAAATGACTTAAAAAATAAGGTATCRCCTTAAATTATATTTAAATCTAGATATTATATTCTATCAAGAGATTTCAAATAATTTAGTTGGTGGACTAAAGGTTCTCTTTCCAGTTTCTGGTAGCATGTTTTAAATTTTCTTAATATGTTTTCAGCAGATAGTAAGCAAAAGTAAACAGGAGTAGCTGTGAATCACAGCAGTATTCCTTTATGATCATAATCATTTCCTAAGCTTTTTGCTTCTGGGCATAACAGGTGCATATTTGCTGATGTCTAAAAATATGAGGAACTTACTTCACAATTAACATCAGATTCAGCAATTTGAAATGTTTAAATTTCAGAACTGATCTGTTGTTTAGAAAAGATGTTAACATCAGCTGAAGTCATTACCACTTCTGAAAATCCAACCAGAGCTTTTAGTATATTGAAAAACAAACAAAACAAACAAACAAAAAAAAACTTCCAATATGCACTAGACTTGTGTCTGTTTTGTGTTTACACTCAAATGTGTATACACTCAAATGTGTATACTGGGGCCAGATTCAGTGCTGTGTGGACAAGACAGAAGAAAAAGGATGGAAGGCCACTCTCCATAYACACTTATCTGTAAAATGGATTAACTAAGCTTTCTGTGCAGGACAAGGCTCTTCTATTACACATGTATATGATAAATATTAGTGAAATATTGATCTAGTCCAACAAACCTCCTAAAAAGATCTCAAAATAACCTTCTGCAAATACAGACAGTATTTGTAGATAAGCTTTAGTAGCTTTAGTTTTTCAAATTAAAACTTTTCATAGTTTCTGGGATCTACACTGTKATCCATTTAATCTAGTCTCTTGCACAATTCAATTCTCTGAATCTAGTACAAAGCTAGCTGGCGTAGACTGAGCTTGTGCAAGACTTTATGCWGTTTTTAAAGCATTAACTGAAGCATGTTGTATCTGATCTTTATTTCTAGAGACATGGACTCTAGAACACTGAGTTGGTGTACTGAGTTACTTTCACAGTTATAAACTATGTGGATTATCCTATAACCTTAACAGACACTCAGCACAGGTGCAAGTTACCATCCTAAGTGCTTGAGTAGAGCTGATTGAAGAAAGATCACCTGAATTATTTCATTATGTTAACTTGTTCATTATATTAACTCAGGAAATTTTAAAGAAATAAAATAGAAGGTTAAGTAGTTACTTTTTCTAATTTAAGTCAGACTTTCTTAAATGTTACTAATATATTTCCAAAAGAAGATATAGTAAAATAAATACAAATAATTATGCATGAGTGTCTGGATTCCCTGTATAAATTCATAGAAAAAAGTTAAAAATAGATTTCTTATATATTTTTGGAATACATATTTTAATTTATCACTTCTACTATTTAATTTTGTGGAGATTTTTCTCCACATATGGATGGCTGGGGCACATAGGTGCATATTGCAGCAGACCACTGTGGAGCACTGYATAGTCACCGCTATTTTCATGTAAGGAATTCAGTTATTCACTTTACTAATTGTGAAGAGGATCCTTCTGGATTCTCATGTGGATCTTTGGAAACCAAGGACCATCTTTATACGCTCAAATTCCTTCACCTACTGATTTTTATTACCCGCCTCACACTTAACACTCTTCAAAGACTTTCAAAAATCTTAGACATCTACTGATGAGGGATAGGGATTTGGAATGAATTTAGGTATCCCAAGGGACTTCAGAAGAAAATTTCTCTACTTTGTAGGGAGCTGCATTCATCTTTTGCTTTGCAGTTGTGTATGTGAAGGATCCACCTCATATCTTATTTCACTAACCTTCGCTACAATAGGAAAAATCAAAGCTAGCGTGAAATCTAACCTACAGGATATATAAGTAAAAAGATATTTTGATCTGTAGTTTCATGCTCATTTTCAGGACCTCAGTGCTGGTTTTCCTTCAGTAGGAATGAGAAACAAATAGTTATTTTAATAACAACTTTTTTTTTTTTTTTTTTGATATTTCTTCTTTTGCTTTGTCCTTTTATATAGGAATGTACACTGGGGGCCAAAAATTGGGCCAGATGTAGGCTAAGCTGTGTAGTATATCTGGCTTCTCTTGCTAGGCCCAGTCCAATGTGAGGAAGCTGTATTTCTTTTTGAGTAAAGAAATAATGTCTAATATTTCCCATTGTTCTATAGAACTACAGAACAGAAAATAAGAACAAGTTGTTTTCTCTTCTGACTGCTGCTGCATTGTCAAAATTATGGTAAAAGATTCAATGCAGAATCTTTAACAGTAATAAAGAAAATATTTGCACATGAGGAAAAAGAATCTACTCTGCATGTTTCTCACTGAGGAAAAACAAACAAAGCAAAAAACAAAACAAAACAAAACAAAACAAAACAAAACACGTAGTAATCATTCCAAAGAAAGCATTTACTGCAGGTAAATCTGTAAGAAAAATAACTATATGATTGTTATTATTTTAACTGAGTAATATTTTCCCACAGTATAAAGCCATATTTTAAGAAGTATGAGGGCATTCTCTCAGAGTTTTTCCTTTCCAGCTTTCACCACATTGTCACTTTTGTGTACTCTTATACAGGTAAAGGCAAAACAAACACCCCATAGACTCTACAGAATCTTTTTTTTTTTTTTTTTTAACTAATATTCATTCTGATTAATAAATGTATATATAATTTGGAAGTTGTAAATTAGGCCTACTCCAGGCTTTTGGTTCTGGTATAAGCCTGAACCAAGTTGTTTGCAGATCTATTTCAGATTGTTTGCAGATCTACTATCCTTTATCGTAAAGCCCYGGTGCTTATCATAGAATGCTTAAGGTTGGAAGGGACCTCAGAGGTCAACTAGAGGTCATCGAGTCCAACCCCCCTGCACACGCAGGGTCACCTAGAGCATGTGGCACAGGGCTGCGTCCAAGCGGGTTTTAAAGATCTCCAAAGAAGGAGACTCCACAACCTCCCTGGGCAGCCTGTTCCTTATTGGGCTCTTGAATGAATCAAGCCTACATAATAATGGACAAAAATCAAGCCACCAGGAAATTCAAACTACTGTGTGCAGAGGAACTATTAAGAGATGCTAAAGTGAGAAGAAATATTATATGGATCACTAAAATGCTATCATCTTTAAGAATTTTGGGATATATAAGGAAAGTTCAAAGCCATTCTGATGCAGTTTTATAAAAGAAGTGGTCTATTGTCTTCTCACTGAGTATATACCCAATTTCTCTTGCAAAAAGGAGTACTCATCAATTTGAATTCAAATAGGGGAGAAACAGTTCAACACACATTTAGGAAAAAAAAATAGTTTTTATAATCATTGTTCTTAAAATATTGATACAATTAAGTAAATAAAAGAATCTATGTCACACTTAAGGATACATAGGGTATCCTTTGCCAAGTGGGTAGGATTTTGAAGAGTCTTCACATTCCTTCATGTCCAGAAGTCAAATTATCAGATCTATATCGTCTGTTTTGATACAGTTATCCTGAATCTCCTTACAAGAATGGAACACATTCTTTGCAAACGAAAAAGCACTCGTAGAGCAAACAGACTGTGTGCCCAGGTAGCACTAAGAAACTTGAAAATGAGCTGATCCTGTTTTGCATTGATGGTAATCAAYGTTATCTTTGGGAATCCTCACCCAACCAGTCAACAGAAGCAGAAAAGGTATACAAATTTCTCTCCTAAAACAGAAGTGGGTAAATAATTAAATAAGTAAATAAATAAACTAAGCCTTAGAAAGTGCTACYTAAGCTTTTATATTTTATCAGAAATATTTGAATAGATCCTTTTGAAGGGTATGAAAGCCTAGATGGGCTTACAAGGAAATGAGAATTTAAAGGAACCATTGCCTGCCTAAAGGTATGGTTTAAGATTAGCCATTTCTTTTTATCAGCTCAAATATTAGTGATATTATGAGTGTGGAAAGCAAAATCCAAAATGGAAGATACCGCACACATTTTAAATGAATATTAAATCATTCTGTTCTCTATTTGACTATAAATGAGAAGCCAATGCATTGCTGAGCAGTAGGTCACCCTSAGGACCTCTAAGCCTCCTCAGTCAATGTACTGTTTGCTTATTTTGTTTCATTTATGACCATTTTTAGGCACTGTTTCAGCTTCGTATAATACTCCTGTGTATTGAAGTCTCACCAAGATATGATTTTATTAAGGTCAGAAACATTTTTTTTTTCTCTTTTTTTTTTAAAAAAAGGGGGGGAGGAGGAGGAGTGCCTTACAGTTTATACCATTTGCTTCAGCTTCTAGCAAGAAAGTTGGCATTTTAAAATTTGGATGGAACACARAAGCTGAACTCAGTAGAAATTGGAGTGGAAAAGAGATCATAAAATTAAATCAGGATCTTCCTGAGACCTGAGAATATAGTTAAAAATAACAGTCTTAATATGCATTTCCTAGAGGTATATGAAGTGTGATAGTTATTGAGAGACATTGTAATGAGTCAGACTGGATTAGCATACTACATTTATAGAGGAGAATATGGCCAAATTTCAAAGTTCTGAACCCATTTTTACTCAAGCAAGTTGCCATTGGCACAAAGAATCCAAACCGATAGGGAAGCTATAAGATTTGGGTTACAAAATCATACATTTTTCCCTGACGTTAAACTATTCCCAGTAGTTTTGTCCTAGGGTGCCTAAGCGACACATGCAGTGAAGCTGAAACCCCTGAGGTATCTCTGTGTGCTGCTTAGAAATCCCATTGGTTTAAAGTACAAGCTAAATAGTTTAAACCTTTTAATGTGTCATGGAATGAGTGGTGGGGGCAGGGGGATGGTGAGTAACACAATGCACTTCACTCGTACGAAAGAAATAATAATAGGGTTTATTGATATGGACAATAATTTCATGAGATTCTATGGCAAGGTCACTAATTATTATTTACTGCATGGAGGTTTATGATAATACACAATTATCAAGGACACCCTCCAATTGGGTCAAGAGGTTCAGATTGGACCCCCTTGCTTTCCAAGTTCCTTCTGAGAGGAGTCTGGGTGTGGCTGGATCCAATCCTAGTCCCAGATCTGGTCAACAGTTTATGACTAAGGGACTTTGTGCACAGTTGCAAAGTAAAGTTTACAAGTTCAGAAAAGGAGCGTGCTATATTCACTTGCCACGACTCTGTTGTGGAAAAGGATCTCTTAACCTCAAGGAGTATCCTTGAGAGGCGTCGCTGCTCAAGGGGAGATCCTGGCRTGCAGCCCGCTGCCATGCAAGGAGAGTTCAAGGGGCTCTTGGGCTGTGCACATATTTATGGGATAAGATGATTGACTCATAGTCATTCTTTCATTTCAGAAGACTTTTGYTTGGTGCATGCATCATCAGCCTTATCTCTCCATCAAGATACAGCCATCAGGACTTATTGCTGGTTAATGTCTGAGTTGGGGAAGAAATCAGGGAGCCAACTACCAGGATCAGATAATATCACTGGTGCTTAACACCTGAATAGGACTACATGTGAAAGGCCAGGTTGAGCTGGGAAAGGAGCATATCCGTCACATAATGTCCTGACTATTAGACATATTTTACTGATATTCTGGGTCCATATTTTTATTTTGCAAGCTTTGTACTGCTCCTTGCACAAATCATTTCACTTTCCCTTCAGTTTTGATGCTGAATGGTACCTACTGCAYGTCTGAAGAATGGCATAAAATCCTATCATATACTGTAGGCCAATAGCTTTGTGAAGACCTTGATAAAAGCATAGTGGCTATACTAAGATGGTTAAAGTAGCAATGATTTCCTTCTTACTTATTCCTTTCATTTCACTAATCATTTTCATCAATCAAAATCCATTTTTTTCTTACTCTTTGTCATGTATTTCCTTACATAGTTTTTAGATCATTAGTTCCTGTAGTTTTAAAATTATTTTTCATCTTAATATTAGAGGTCAGCATGTATCATAGTGTATCTATTGAACTGAATGCTTTCCAATATCGGCCAAACTGCCAAATCATTTGCCAACACTACTGTTTTCACTACTCATGCCCACAGCTAGCTCTGATATAGTCCAGTTTGTTACTTTGGTCTATGTGCAAAAAACTGTGTTGGGGGAAAAGCTGTGAGACCTATTCCCCCTTTTTTTTTGCTTAAAAATGTGACTTAAGTCCTTGTATTTGGTCCTTGCTTGAACTACATTGCAACTTCCTTGTATTTGTGTATTTGGTCCTTGCTTGAACTACATTGCAACTAAGTCCGTGTCTGGCACTACATCTTCCTGACGCTGATCTCTTGGCCTGAGACCGCCTTCATTGCTATGACCTGCCTTGTGTATGAGACATTGTTTGACCTACCAAAGTCTGCCTTGTCACTACCGATCTTGGCCTGCTCTTCTCACTTGGGTACCTGCCTCCTTTGCTGGTGAGGGTGATGCCCTGCCGGTCTTGCTGCCTCTTCAGTTCCCTGCTCCCATTCCTCAGCTGAGCAGCTGGTTCTGTTGCTCCCTCACACATACTTGGATTTGGCTGGCTGCTATTTAGTAATTGGCTCAGTAGAGATATCTGAGTGGCAGAGAAAAAAAAAAAAAAACCTAAACCTAATTTCAATTCAGTTTTGAAGATTTATGTCTCCAGTTGCAGCCAGCACATGCTCTGTACAAGAAAGGAAGAAAAAAGAGTGCTGAACACTAGTCTTCCACCCAGAGTAACCTCAACTTTGTTTTAACCTTCAACAGCTGGAAACTGTTAGGTGGGATATCACATAACTTAGACATTTCCAGGAAGATTTCCAGGGTGGTAGCTAAAGATGGAGAGGATTCTGGCTCAGAACACTTTTATTTCACTGAGTCACTTTTTTTTTTTTTTTTCCCTTTTAAAGTAAAGCTACATAAAAAGGTTAAGTAAACAAGCCTAAATCTCATTTCAAATTAGGCATTAGGCAAACTTAATTGAAAGACATTTTTTAGATATTCACATTTTTCTTTTTCAAGCTTTTTTATGTACTCTCTATTTTTATTTCAAAGTACCTAAAGTTAATTACATATTAGAGAAAAAAAAAGTCTAGTATCTTGCATATCTGCATTTATATAGACAGAAATATGATTTCTTTATTAAAATGATTCCTTTACTATTATGTTTATCTCAGCTGCATTAGGAAAAGATATCTACTCTCTTATTAAAACCTATGCCTAAAGGATAAAAATAAATAAATACACAAACATACAAATGTTTTGTATGTTTTTGTTTAATAATGAGAAGAGGTTTAGATGCTTGGATTTTTTTCTTTTTGGTATACACTTTCCATAGCAAGATTTTTAAGTATTTTTTAATAGGAAGTAAATAAAGGTTAATAAAGCCAAATAGATATGTTTGGACTTTTCAAACTACCGTTTGCCTCTTTTAATTTTAGATCAAAATTAACATGGAAAAAGGCTTTACATTTACCATGTCCTTGATTTCATATACACAAAATTAATCAGTTTGTTAATCACAGTGTAAGATGAAGGTCTCGTGCTCCCCTGGCTAGATCTCACAGGAATAAGTTAGTGTTGTTAGTGTATAATGGAAAGAAATGAATGCTGGCTTCCTGATCTCCAGTGGAATCAGTTTCTGCAGGGAAGGAAATCCTGATGTTTGAACTTTTTATTCCTTTTGGTCAACATGAAAAATGAGAAGTAAGATTTTTCTGTGAAGTACATATTAGAGATGGAATAAGTTATTCAAATTATTAAACTAAATCCTGACAATGAAAACTCTGAAATATGTTGATGTTTCTAAAATCTAAAAGCTTTGTCATGCATTACTGAACTCAACAACAACAACAACAACAACAACAACAAAGTCACCTAAAACCCTCTGTGAGTGACAAGTGGTTCTGACCCTAGGTAGACCTCTGTATATTCAATATGGGCAAGTACTTGTCAACAGTATGAAGGCAGCCTGATAATTTCCATTTATTGCCTATAGGAGCTGCAGGCTGGCAGACTCATGCTCATATTCTCCATGGGGCCAGCTGTACATTTTCCCTGGTTCTTCCTGAATATGGTGCTTTTCACAGTGACCTAAATGACTCAAAATTCAAATTGCACTATCAGACTCCATTAGCCCTGAAGGAGCAGGGTCTATAAGAGTAATGGCTACAGTGCAATGTGACACACGTCAGGATGACACAGCTTATTTTGAGATGAGAGATGTTTTGAAAAAAAAATTGTTTAATGTAATACAAATCCTGAAACATTCTTCTTTTGGGATGAAAAAATCTTGTAAATAATTCTTCCATTTATTTTTGCTAGACAGAAAATCTAAATCTAAATTTTGGGCAAAAATATATCAGATATACACATGCACACACATATATATATATAACAGAAGTCTCTTTCCTAAAGAAAAACTTTTTGAAAATAAATGATTTGCCAGCTGTCATAGTCCCTAACTTCCCATATTCAGTATAGATATATGATACCATATATAAGCATATATAATAATAAAGATCCATATAGAATGGATATCAATATAAATGTAATGGATATCAATATAAATTTGCTAAGTAACATATTTATATGTCTTTAAAACAGAAAGAACATTTTTTTTTGTAGTTTCTTTACAAATTCACAGTATATTAAAAAAAATGATTCTCTGTAAACCACCATTTCCAAAGTTAGCTAAGTATTCTACAATCTCAATTTTAGGCAGATATTTTTACAGAATAGCAGTAGTAAAAATTGTTTGCACTAAATTTGAAATAAAGAGTGAATAAAACTAAAGAGTCACCCAATTCAGATTCTTCATGAAGAGAAAGTACTGGCATTTCTAAAAATCAGGTGTTGTACATCAGTCACTGACTATATAGTGATTGTAGTTTGTGGGCCCTGGAGAAAGGAATTTAGAAAAATGAATATGTAATAGGCTTAAAATCCTTATATTCGAATGTGCATCTCTGCAATTCTATAAGAAGACTGAAAACAGATTTCTAGAATCATCAAAAACCACGAAGAGAAGAATCTGCAACTGAAATAGAAATGTGAAATAAATGTGAAAAGGGGACAAACTCACTATTTTTTAAAATATGAACATATCCCAGGAGTAAAAATACAAGACTCTCCAGTTAGAATACTATAAGAAGATTGGACAACATTATTCATTGACAATAAATATAAGCAGGCCAAAATAATTTATCTTTTGCAGCATTTGTATCAATAACTTATACCGTGAAATATTTTATCCGGTAATGAGTTTGTGTATTCGAAATAAATGAAGAAATTGAATGTGTGAATAAGAAAGGTTAATATAATTTAAATACAGGCAATGTTCTATAACTGAGATATTGAACTGGAAGCTAAAATATATTACATACTAAATATCCCATAATCCAAGTACTGTTTGGTAGCAGCATTACTATAGAAACATCATTCAATTTTAGTAACTTTCTTCATGTAATTACTGGTAAATTAACTGCAATATGCAGAATCAACAACAGATGAATATTTCATAACTGATTACAAGTATAAAGAGAATTTACTCCTGGAAGGTTGTTATGACAGTGTTTTTAATGAATACTTGACATTATTAATATGGCAATAATTTATTTATTTCACACTGGAGTTGTTGCTGGCATTTGGAAGATATGTAAAAATAGACAAATTCTGACTTGATGATCTTCTGATATAAAATAACAATAGGCCAAAATGGAAAAAGGATAGGAATACTAAGTTAATAAACATCTTGCGATTGCTAAGATGACTGACTCTATTGGACATCTGGGAAAATAAATAAACAAACAAAAATAATTTTGAGAGTAAAAGGAGGAAACTTTTCTCCGGACTTGCAATCATCTATATCCTTTGATTTCTGAGAGAGGGACTGGACAATTTCTTCATTCTCGATATGATTTTGTTAAGCAATAGTAATTTATTTAGATATTTAAGATATGTTACTGGTTATCTGAACACATAAAACTATCCTTAGAATCATCTGCACAGTTTTCACATCCCTCTTTTTTGAGCTCCGCTCATGTTTCTGACCACTAGACACCTAAAAATGCCTTTTTAAATAAATAGATAACTTTCTAGGGAAAGTTGGTATTCTGATAGATGGCATTTTAAGGAGAACATCAAATATCAGGAAACTTATGATAAAAATCATAGGAGTTGACAATGCTGCCATCTAGCCCTTGAAACATAATCAACAGGAGCCATCTGATAGAAAACAGTGAGTGTCTGGATGTCTTCAATAGCTCCATATTTATCAAGCAGCTAAGGGGAACCCTTTCTGCTAAGTCACAGCAACTTGAGCATGGACCATGAGCGCTTTGACATCATTCTCAAGACCAAGATGATGTTTCAGTTGTCCTAGTGGCATCTCAGGTGTACAGAGATGTAATATCTTGGACATTATTTTGAAAAATCCCCTCAAAAATTAAAAAGTTTTTGTGTGCTACCCCATAGAGAAGATTATGACTTTTCTAGGGCAGTTTCTGCCTGGGTAGTTTCCTCTATTTTTAAGCTGTTCTGATAAAATAAAATATAAACACGTACAGCATATACAGTTTTGTACAGCATGTACAGCACGTACAGTTATTTTCACTCATTAGTTTTCCTTTTTCTTTGAAACACTAGTTTGGGGTTTCCTAAATCACCAAAACAAGATCAAAGAGCTATCATATTCCAATGTGTACAAGTAGAAACGATTCTGAATTTTGTTTTAAATGCTGTGCTTTCAGAAGTATTGGAAGTGTTTTTGTATGCATATACCAATCAGTTTGGGGGTATATTTTTCTTAAATGTACTAATTTGTGTCAATGTTATAACTTGTTTGAAATGCTATTTTGGTTTTCCCATTTTTATTTCAATGCTAGCATTTTTCATTATTTTATTCTAGACTATTTTGCAATAATTGATTTTGTCTTCACTTGTTAAGTGATTTAGTTGTCACTTTTTTGAAATTCATGGATTTGCTCATATCCTGAGGAGGGTGTGTTTTCACTGGTAGTTACTAATTATCGTGTTCAGCATTCATAAGCTTGCAACTTCTTCATAAAGCAATCAGCACATTTTATTAACTTCCTGAGTCTCTGCTTGGCTCCCTGAATTATAGCATTTCTGATCCTGCACTCAGATGAAAACAGGTGCCATATTTGTATAATAAGAAACTCTTTGAAATGAGCACATATTTTACTTTTAAAAGAGTAATTTCTTGAACATAAATTGCAATAATTATTATTTATTTCTACTACAGAAGAGTGGGAACATCAAAATCAGGGATACATTGTGTTACTCGCAGAACAACAGAATAAAACATACTCAAAGCACTAAAGAGCCTTCATAGTAAAGGCTAGATTGTTTCTAACTCTATTAATCACATAGGAATATAAAAAGAAGTTAAAATTCTACATACACGAACACAGTTTTCCAAAGTCAGTCTGTGTCTCAGGCATTCCACTTCSTGGCTATTACTTTCCACAGATGAGCAAAAGAGAGAAAGAAAAAGAGAGATCAAATCAGTGCCTGACTCAGAGGTCATCAAATACCAGGATAGAAACTGTTAGCATCACCTGGGGAGACACATTAAGTGCCAGTCAAAGCAAAGGAGTAGGATCAGTGGCAAGTCCCATTACATAGCATATTCTATTACCCAACAGGACAAAATTTGCTAAGGGTCTCTGTGGAGCCACATAAACGGTTCGTCCGCTCACAAATTCAAAAATGAAGTGACATGTAACCTGGCCTGCTGCTGAAGCCTCAAGGTCTTTTGGAGTTTCTACAGCTGTGCSGAGGAAGAAAAGGCACAGATCTGCTTCTCTTTCTAGCTTTCCTGGTGCTAAATTCATCCATATATTCAGTTATTGCCCACCTAAAATTATCATGGATATGTATATACAGCAATATAAATGTATTTGTCTTCTATTCATGGAATAGGGAACAAAGCTGAAGCTGTCACTTCAGCACAATCAGCCTTTCCTGTGAGTGGCTGGCTGTTGTTTGTAAGCTGACTTTTACTCTACTTCAGAGAAGAGAGCATCTCCAMAGACCTGGTAATGGGAGGTGAAGTGGTTGGCTCAAATCCACACCTGTCCCTAGAACTGAACATGCTATGGGTTCAGCTGCTGCAAGGTATGTACCTTGGCATACCTTGGGCTTGTGGGCCCACTGCCAGCACAAGCTGCCTGGGCCCTGCTAACAAAACAGGGTACATGTAGTCATAAAAATACATACAGTTCTTCACATATAACTTCCTTGATTATGTCTATGTAATGACTTACCTTTTCCTCTATATGAAGGTCATTTCCTCCACCTTTTGCTGCTTCTAAGACAGAAAAGTCAGTCTCATGTTATCAGCATGTATTCTTTACCTTGGTTACCAAGGAATTTATGCATMTATATGTCATACACCTGGCCAGGCAGAAACCTGAGCAGACCAATGGACAAATATCATGTCCAAAAACAGCTCTGCAGAATAACCTAGGATAATTTAATGCAGTCAAAGAATTTAAAACTCAATTTGCTGGATAATTCTTAAGGAAGAGGTGGGGTTTTTTTTGTTTGTTTATTTGTTTTTGTTATTGCAATATTTTTAGTTGTTTTAGTAATCCTCTGTCATCAACTTTAAATATTTTGAACCTCTCAATTGCTGGACAGATGAATTATATTGCTTTTTTCCTGTGTGTTCTCCAGCCATTCTTTGCCTTCAAACTTCTGCCTTCCCTGATCCCCAAACTGCAGATCTCTTCTCATTACATCCATCCTCAGAATACCTTCTGAGGAAGAAAGTATCACTGCTTTTACGATACTAGGAAGAAGAGAGCTGGTCAGAACAAATATATCACTGAAAAAAAAAGGTCATTTTTTTCCTCTTTTTTTTTTTCTTTAAGAATTTCTGAGAAAAAGGAAAGGAATTTCTTAGATCATTATAATATGTTCATCTATTTTTTATGCAATGTCTTGATTAAATTACACTTTACTGGCATAAGGTCTATTCATTGCTTTATTCCAAACACTGGGAAACTCACAAGAAACCACCGTAATTTCTATCTTTCTGTCCATATTGTAAATTATAAGTTCACTGTTCAAGCAACTAGTTTTTTTTCATTGCACTTCCAACCCRAACAAGAAACTGCTTCAGCAGTGTTGCCACTGTCAAGGGAAAATGCAGTTGCTGTCTCTCCTTCCTGTGAATTATCCCTGATATACCTGAATAAATATATAAGAGAAAGAAAGCATGTTGAAGAAATGATTTGCATGATTTGCAAATGAGGTCTTTTGGTTGGGACAGTGACAGAATCTGATTCTTTGTGRTCATTATGCATTTCATGTTGACATTTCTAGAATTGGCACCTCATATTAATGTGTTTTGTGTGGTCTAAATTCATTTGAAAGTTGAATTGACATTGAATTTTTGAATAACATTGGTCTACATAGATAAATAGATATTGCATTCCAATGTATGATGTCTTGATGTGTGAAAAAAATCATTTCATTTTCTTTTAACTTGAAGGTTTATTGTGAAGCTTAATTAGTGGATATACATGCAGCACACTGAGATCCTTAGGCAAAAGGTATTCTCTGTCCTACCTTTGTAGACATAAATGYCATAAAAGCAATTAATTTGTACAGCCAAAGCAGTTATCTACCCATACTTTATGCTATTTCACCTGCTGCTTAAATGATAAAGAAGTTAAATCAATATCTAGGTTAGTAAATGAATGCAGAAGAGATTTAAAGCATATATTCCTGAGCTAATTTTATATGATATTTTTAATCTGTTATTAAAATATGTAACTAATCACACCAAATCAATGTTTATTCTCATGTCATTTCAGTTTTGAAAGGCTGATGAATTTTGGCAACATTTATTTTTAAATGGTTCATATGCCTTTGGTATTTTCCCCCTGCTAAAATTGGGTGGGAGAGGAACCCTTTTCACTTCACATAGAAATACTAGAAAATGTGTCTTAATAGAATAGTTACACTTTGGAAAAGTAATATATAATTATGTTTTGCAAAATATGTATGCTATCTTTTTGAAATACACTTCAAGAAAGGGRAATGCAAAGAAGAAAAGTGAAGTGAGGTGAAGTGAAGGAATACGAGAAGTACAAAGTCAAGACATATTCTAAAAAGGGTGACTGAAGACATGAAATGTTAAAGCATCATATACCTTGACTAGAAAAGCAATGGATTCCATAGAAGTGAATGATGTCTGCTAGTTCCCAGCTTCTTATGTTCTATCTTTTGTAAATAAGGACCTTTTTTATTATTATTTTATTTTAAACATTATGGTGCTTTCTTGAGGAGAGATAGTTTCTGATACCTTCTCTAATGTTCAGAGTTGTGCAGAACCATACTGCAACTACAGCTTTGATCATCTCTAAAAGAGTAACACTAGGCAGACTTTGGAAGTTGACATTTTTAAATGTGGGATAACAACTCTAAAGAAAGAGAAAGACACCATGTAACAAGACAGTTAAGTTATTCATGGATTGTTCCTCTGGCCTCTGAACGTTGCCAAATTGCTATGAATGACAGTCTGGGAGGACCCATACTAAGAACTGAACACAAAACTTAGTGGAGTTATCTGAAAGACTCCCATTGCTTGAGTCTTTCTGTATGAAATACTTGTACAAGGAAATGTATTGGACTTGTAAAATGTCTCCTGTGCAAAGTCAGCATAACAATTCTCTTATGGTTGCAATCAAGTAAAGTCCTATGTGGGAATTTGTCATGCTTTTAGGGCTTAATAAAGTAGAAGAGCTTAGCATATGTAGATGATATAGTATAGCATAGGGCATAGAGCATAGGGAATGGCGTTCGGAAGATCTCGCGATGTCATGGGAAGTTAGGAGCATAATTAATGCATGCCTTACTGATGGCCCCAGGAGAGGTTAGTCTCCTGACTGGGCAGTGGGTGAGTTCCCGCGCTTTGCTGGGGTATATAGGCAGACTGAACAAAGCAATAAACRCCATTTGCCGCATCCTCCATATTGGTGTCTGTGCTCTATGGCCCTGGGGCGGGTAGAACCCCAGGTCAGTCCGGCTAGCGTTCCCGCGTCGGCAACAGTCCTACCCTAATGATCTGTTGGCAAACCCACTCTGTCTCCAGGAAAATGTTTTAATCAGTTTCTGATGATAGGGTGTGGAAATGGGTGGGCACAAATGTTTGAGCATGATTTATTCTTTAATTTCTATTTAAATCATTCCATACCCTCACTAATTCCCCCCAGACACCTAAAAATCAATGAGCCAGGGACTCCACAGCCCATTGGCAAGTGCCCATCATTCTTCAGAAGTTCAGAAAAAGCAGGGTGATTAATCCATTTAAATTTATTGCACAGGAAATATCAGAGGAGGCAGATGCTTTCCTCAATTTTGATTTACATTGAGAAGAAAATTAAAATCCTCACCATAACAATTAACTGACTGCTTCACTACATCCAATGCATGTCTGGCTTGTTTTTTT
>NW_020455866.1:3530448-3540402 GCF_003342845.1 Nothoprocta perdicaria | reverse complement strand
TTTTTTTTTTAATTAAGAATGTGACTGAAAATATTTCCAGCTTTCATTGCATGAAGAGTGCAATGGGGAGTGTGGTGTTTTGCTTTATTTTTCTCTTGTAGCTCTTGTAGTTTTATTTCTTTATTTTTAAATTATGAATGATGTAGAGTTATTTTTTTGGGGTCATCATTTTTGGGGTGGGGAACCACTAGAGGTTACTGCTTTAGAAACTGATTAATCTGTAGTCATTAAAACACTTCACAGATACTGCAGCAAAACTGTCAGTATCTCTTCATTAGCTCTGTGACAGGGAGCTTTATATAAGCACATCTAAACCTTAGCTGTAACATCCTCCTCAGGGTGTATTAACAGTGCAGGATTTTACAACATTTCAGGACTAATTTCCTGCTTATTCTGATACTTTTTCATCACAGGGAATTTATACAGCTGCAGACATCTGTCTTAATAACACTCAGCACGTTAATATGGTTCTTGAGGACATTAGGTGATTGAAACTGTAGCTAGTCAATTCTTGCCATCATTTTGAAATTATTGAAAGAGAATCCTTTGTGGCTTTAGAAGATTTACTGAGTTGATTCATTTTTATTCCGTAAATTATTTTTTCCCTTAAAATTATGGGTTGTATGTAAAACTTGTAAGCTGTTCAGTGACAGTTCAAGGAGGAAGTCCCATTACCTRAAATGGTATAACTTCTCTCTCCTTATTCTTGTGAACTTTCTCTTCCACCATTGTAAATTCCCCAAAGCCACACATTAACAGCACTCACTATCAAATGATCAGAATAGGATGTACCTGTGTAAAATCATATCTTGCCTGACCTTTTCCCTATGCTTTCATAATCTATCCTACTTTAGCAAGAGATAAAACCAAATAATTTTTCAACATTACCAGGATGGATTTTTACATGCATTCATTGCATTGTTAAAGCCAGGAGATTCTTAAATTTCATACTGTAGGCTTGCAAGCAAATAAAAGCAGTCACATCACGGGTGATCAGCCATCCCATTGCAAGTTTCTAGGCTGAAAGTTTCTGAAGTAAGGTTAAATGTGAATATGCTATTTTTTTAATCAAAAAAAAATCTTATAGCCAGTGTTGGAAGCAAGATACTAAGGTATAGAGTTTAGGATTTAACTCATACAGATGATTTTATATGACGACAAGTACAGGGGACTACTCTTGACACTTCCAGATTTTCCGTCTTATGTATGTGTTGTCAGTTATAAGTTATATATGGAGTAATTACTCAATCACTTTTTTTTTTTTTTTTCACAAAACTCAGTGGAAGGGCTGAATCACAAAAGCTCACAAAAAGGGTTACGCTTTTCAGATCTGCAGCCTGCTTGTTCTTTCAATTGCAGTTTTACAACATGTCTGACCATTGCAATAACTGCTTCTAAAGACCTAGGCTTCATGCTTCTGTTTTTTTCATTTTTGCAAACATAAAGAATTTTCATTGCTAAGATTCTGGTGGAATGAAAATTAGACATAAAACATCATGTGAGTGACCTGGCTGTACATTCCTGTTCTGGTAATCAAAATATATGGAAGATACTTGCAGTAGTCACTTTTATTAATGAAACAGGGTACATTGTTAAGTCTGTCACTTTTTGCATCTTTTCAGGGGCACTGCATATCATTACAAAAGAAACATGAAGAGTAAAGACTCTRTTCTGCCTCAGTTTTTTTCTGAGAAGCCAAAATTCAGACTCCTATTTAAAATATTCTTAAGCATGTTGAATAACAGACCTGACACATAGAATTACAACCTCATCAAATGGAAAATTCTACTCTTTTGAAAAACCTCAACAACTATTCCTAAATGTTTCATAAATTCAATCTGAAATCTGTGAGCGTGTGAAGGTGTTTGAAAAGGCATTTTTCTCTATCTTTTTTAGTAAGACAAGTTCTTTCCTTTTTTTWAAAAAAAATCTATTAATTGTAAAATCCACATTTTACAAATGCAAGAACCAAAGAACAGAATGGGCAAGTGAAAAAACAAATGTTTACAGCTGCTTATCTCTRTTTATGTTATCTCTGGTTATGTTGGTATGTGTTGGTTTGTCAGTTATGTGAATAGCTGTCAAACTTCTGTGGTCAGATATATTTCTTTTTTTTTTGTTTACTCTTGTGACTTTTTTTTACTCGTGTCACGAGGAAGGGCTGTTAAATGTTAGTTAAGCATGACAGCTCTGCTGCTTATATCTTGTACAAATTTCCCTATAAGATGATGATAAAACTTATAGAGAGTAACGTTCTTACCATAAAATATACATCTTATAAGGACTTATAAGGACTTATAAGGACTTTTCTTTTCAGAAACAAAATGTTCTTTTTTTTTTTTTTTTTTATTCTCTTCAGAACAGAGAAAAGATTACTTTGCACCCAATATTCTTGAATGTTGGTAGGGAGTAGGAAGTCTGAAAGGCAATTTCTGTATGTAGCTGACMTTGAAGCTAAGAAAATGAAGATGATTTATGCAAAAGAATGAAGTAACTTACATCTTCATCAGAGCAAAGAGAAAATCAGGAAGAACTGTGACCTCCAAGCCACAGTTTATCCTCTRGTCGGATGGTTTCACTGAAGTGCCTTGAACTGATGCTATTCAATGCAGACAGACAATGCACAATTGAATCTATAACATTTAAATTGACAAGCATGAAGATCTTYTTTTCTCTTCCTGATATCTAAGACTAGTAATGACTTTGATGTAATTGCAGTTGAGTGCTCAAATAGTAAGTCCAAGATCCTGTGAATATCTTATCCAGGTTTCCTGCATTTATGTGGATTTGGATTTTATATTCATATTCACTTTGGTTTATCCTTCATTTTTAACCGCTTTTCCTTTTATGAATACTGCAATCTGCAGGTTTGTGGGATGATTTTATCGTGAAAATAAAGATTTTCTTAATACAAATATTTTGTTCTCCATAAAAAGCATTTGGACATTTAAGCTTCTTTGTTGAACTGTAAGAATGGTAAGGTTTTCAGGTTACGTTCACAAATATTTGAATTATTTTTAATCTTTAAAAAATATTCAGTGTTAAAATTTTTAAAAAATCTTTCTTTAAAAACAAATAATAAATATGACTAAGACTATGTTAATCACCAGTTATACAAGAAAAAAAAGGATCAGGATCCTTTTCACAAAGCACTATATAAAACAGTTAAACGTCACCTGACTGGCTTGCATAGCTTGCTAGATAAAACAAAATGCAAGTAGCTAGTGAATCTACAGATAGGACACGAGGGCAGGAGCCATAATAACATTATAAAGGTTATCTATTATGGCTTTTTTGAACCTGATTGTTCTGTGTCATTGTAAACTTTTAAAATAAGTATCAGCAGTCCCAATTGGCCTTTTACCTAGCCATTATCTGCTGGCCATTTCTAAATCCTTTGGGTCTCAAGAAGGGAATTGAAAGACGAGAGGTTAATGGCTTCATGCACTAATTCAAGSAGCACACTCCATTTGTAAAAAGCTCTAAGACTCTTGTGGCAGAAACTGCCAAGTGAACAGTTTGGGCTACTATCACTGATGGAGTGGAAATGTCAAAGAGCAACTCATTAGAGTCTGAGAACAAATAGGTTAGGGGGAATCAGAGCTTTGAAAACCATGAAAGGTAAGAAGAAGAACATAAACTAGATGTGATGGAAAAGGAAAGTCAGGGAGGAGCTCGAAGGAAAAGCGATGTATTGTAAAAGAAGATGACTTTGCATGTAACAAAGAGCAAATAGTGGCTCTATGATATCATTCTGATATTTTCTCATGCCAAGTATGATTCATTTTGTTTTATAACAGCTTCCAAAAAGGTTTTTATAAATATATATTTGAAGAATCATAGAAATATTGTCTGGAAGTCATCCTCTAGGGACATTTCTGCTTGAATCAGGACTACTTTCAGTAATAAATCAAGTCAGCTGTTGCTTTAGCCAATAGAGTTTTGGAAGGACCTCAATGAGTAACCTGTTCCTCTGCTTCAAAGTGAAGAAATTATTCTTAATATTAGTCTGAACATCCGAAGCCAAAACTGGCAGGCTCTTGCCTCTTGTTTTATCGTTTACCACTTTTGTTCTTTTTTTTTTTTTACCATTTACATTTTTGTCTCAGTAATCTTTGTAACTTTCCAACAAGCAGTAGTAATCTAGTAGCCCCCTCAGTGTTAGAATAAACATGCTAAACTTTCTCAGTCTTTCTTTGTAGTTCATGTGCTCTAGGTTCCAAATCTTGCTGGTAACCCTCTTAAAAACCATTTCCAGGTTCTCCCATTCTTCTTGAAGTATGGAGTCCAAAACCACACACAGCATTTCAGGTGAATACTGAGAATAAATTGTGGGAGATAATATCAAAAATCTTACTTAAATCAACATATATCCATTYCCCTCATACATACAGGAAGTATATCCATCACAGAAGAAGAATTCCATCCAGATTGACAAATCAACTTAATTATGTTAAGTGTTTTGAGTGTTCCTGACTACCTTTTACTTGTTCACAGTTTTGGAAATGGATTTCATGAGAATACCCTCCACGATTTCCCAGGCACTAATTGATCAACATACAGTTCTCTCAGTCCTCCTTCCTGCTTTTCTTAAAGAAGAGGCTAGTACTAGCATTTTTCCAGGCAATAGAGAACGTCCTTGTTCGTGGTTTTCAATATGTGATGACAAGAGTAGTGACATCAACCAGCGGAATTGAATCCCATCTGACCACATGGATCTGAATACTTTCAAGTTCTCTAAGTAGTCTGCTGTTTCTCACAGTGTTGGCTGTTTCTCTCCTTCCCAAAATTTGCTGGTACATTATACACAGTATCTCAGAGTAGGATTCCCTCAAGAGAGTGAGGTGCCTTATAATTAGTCTGCCACTACATTGTCCATTCCTAAACYGATTCATCTTTTATCTGAACTATTATTTGTAATTAGCATACTTGCAAAAACTCTTGTTATCTGCAAATTTTAGCTCCAGCTGGGCTTTGGACTTCCTGATTTCAGTCTTAACCGATGTACTTATGCTTCTCCTTTGTTGCCTGCCATTGAGTCTTCTTGTATGTTCTCTCTTTGCCTTTTAATGCTTTAAGAAATTTCTGCTTAGTCTCTTGCCAAAATGCCCTTTCTTTCTGCACAACAGAATACTTTTTCTCTTGAGTTCTAGTACACATGTTTTCTTTAATATTACCACTATCCAAGGTAATTCTGCTCCTCGTTGTATCACAGGGGATTCTGCCTAGCATGTTTTTATATACGATGGAGTCTGAGATCCTAAAGTTCACAGTTGTGACTCTGAGGCTTAATATCTCTCTATATATTTATATACCTCTCTATATATTTATCTCTATAAATATAATTATTTAAAAATTTTAATTGAATTATTTTTATGATTATCATGCATGGATTGGCACAAATCTTGGAATTTATGAAGTAAACAGTATGTCTTGGTAGACAGTGAGAAAAATTTTTCTTCTTTGGAAAATAAATTCCTTGTTTAATATTTAAAATCTTTGTATTAGTGAACCAAAGCCCAGTATATTTGCTTTCATGTCACAGATAATCATGARCTTTTTCCCAAAGCTTGCTTATTGGAGAAACATTTTATACTAGAGATGTTTACTAGAGTACCTGCCAAGGATAATCTTAATGCAGGTGGTCTTCTAAAAAAACATTATTGTGCCATCTTAAGCTCTCCCAAATAAAGGTGTAGATGTAAAAGTGATCAAATTATATCTCCTTCATGGCAGCAATGTGGAATGTGGATAGTGTTAGATCAACTTTAGCTTTTGTTGAAACCTGATGTGGTTACTTTCTACATAACCCTACTTCAGTACCTGTGGTTCTAGACTGCTTATTGCAGCTTTCATTTTAACCTAAACCTTCTGGATAGTCCTTACACGTTACTCTTGATTTTCTTTTGTCCCACAACTCAGAAGGTTTAACATCAATTCATTCACTTAAAAGACCAAGTCCTCAAATTAATTTCACTGTTATACACAATGTCATGTTCCAAGTTCCCTGGAGATGTTTTCTCATATAGTGCATTTGGCACTCACAGAAGAAATTCCATATACCCTGTCTCAGAAATACTAAAGCCTTAAATAAAATTCCTTTTCAAGATGATTTAATCATTATTACATCAAATAATTTTTGCTTCTTCCTGAACTTATTTCTTTGAATACAAAGATTAAACTAAATTAAATACTCTTTATATTGGTTGTTGGTCTTTGCAGAAAAAGAAAATCAAACTAGCTATATGTTTGCTGAAGTGTGGAAAGGTTAAGGAAAAGATTCAAAAATCCAGAAGAATTTAAACATATAGACATATACATATAGAATTGTATATATGTATATATGTATAGAATGTATGTATATATGTATATATGTATATATGTATAGAATACATAAACATATAGAATTGTAATATAGACTGGATTAAGGATGCAGAACTTGCTTTCCTTCTTGCCCTGCAATTCTTGCATAGGCAGCTTAATAACAACCAAGTTTCAGTGAAAGATGTAGCCCTTCCAATAGTCTAAAATCTACATTTGATGGTTAGAGTTCTTCCCTAGAAATGGGAAGCTATGCCTTTTAAAGTTGTTGGTCTGATAAAATGAACTCAAATCTAAACTAAGTAGTTTTTTTATTGGGTGTGAGAGTAAACGAATTGTAACCACTCTATTATGGTGCTATGTACCCAAGTTCATAACATATTCCTCCAGGATGTGAAACGCCTGTAAAACGACCATAATAAGGGCTTCATGGAGAAGACAGAGATTTTCAGGAAGGTGCTCAGGTATCTGAGAGCTGCTACTCCCAGTCAGGTAACCTGCTCCTGCAATGTGAATACGTCTATAATTTGGTGATTGAATTTGAATTGTTTAAATTATTTTACAGTGACTGGGAACTGTGTCTAATCTGGCTTTAAGTGAATAAAGCAATGGGTTGCTACTTGATATATTGGCACCTCACCCATCAGAACTAAGGCAATAATATTTCCAGAAGCATCCATAAGTATGTTTCTAAAAGGTTCTGTACATACATTTCTACATTTAGATCGATGCTAAGGGAGTTGTATTCTTTATAATAAATCATACCAGCTTTTTCAGAGTCATTTAACTGAATGCTGTAAACATACACAAGGAACATTAGGGTTTATGCAATATAGTAAAAATTCTTATTAAAAGTTGAGGGAAAATATCAAAAAGATTAGTGCATATTACAAATTAGTCTCTTCACATTTAGTTTTTCAAATTAAATCTACTTTTGAATTATATTCATATATAATGATACATCAAATATATTCATATAATATATATATATTCGAAACACCTTAAAAACATAAAATGTTATTTTCTTTAAATTAGTTTAAAATAGTTGAATCATTCCAAGTTAAGGTCCTTATTCTCATTTGCACTAAGGCCACTCTACGTCTTGGCATCGATTACAGCTGCATGTATTTCATAACCCCTTTACATTTGTGAAGTGATATAAAGAGGACTTCATGTTAGTGAGAATTCACCCATAATCTTTTGGGATGAATTGAAATGATCATTTATAAATGCAAGTAATTAACAAAAACTATACCTTTACTTTCTTCACATCAGTCTTTTAATTCCAAACTAAAAACCAGCTCCTGCTCATTTTATCTAGCTTTATAAGCATTTCCATGTGAATATCTCCTTCAAATAGGGTTTTTAATGTTTTGCCCTTTAAGAGATAAAGAGCCATTTACATTTTTCCATTTAATTTTATCAGTAATCTGTGAACAGAGAAATGACTGTGTTTTAGAGAACWCTCCTCTTCAGAACCTAAAAGAAAAAAAAATCCTAGAGTTAAAAACCTGAACTTTGCTTTAAAATGTGCAAGTAATTCGGAACTTCTCTGGTAATTCCCACTAATTCTGATGACATTTCTAGAGGACATGGAGGTTGGAAAATCAAGGTTTCTTTGTATTACCTGCATTGAATATGATTAATTGATTTTAATCAATGTTAAGGTGAGAAATAATTTCAAAGGTCCTGTGTTTTAGGTTAGCAGTCTTGCACAGTCAAAGCAGAAAGAGACATTGTAATTTATATATAATAAAGAATTTTATTTTGAAGCTGCAAATCTGTCTCTATTGGCCACTTGAAGACTTTAAATGTGAGAAAACCATCACTTCCTCTGTTATCTGATCCCCTTACTGAATGTCAGGGTCAAACTTATGTAATTATTCATCTGAGYACAGCCAAAGTACAAAGTCAGCTGCCCTGAAATGAAAATAAAAACTTAATGGGATAATTACCAAATACCTAGAGACATTAAGTGGTATAGTTATATAACTATAATCATTCATATTGCTATGGTCAAAGACTGAATGGGATGAAAAAAAAAAAAAAATATCAGGCCAACTTTTTTTTTGAATTCAGAGATGACCACAAGGTGGTAAATATGTTATTGCTGTGTATATGTTGACTCTCTAAAGAAAATATTGGGAATAACCTAGTCAAGTGGTTCCAGATAGACACTTTTGTACATTGGGAACAGACATGATAAAACTGCTTCCATGGAGAGACTGAATTTTGGCACGAAAGTCTCAGATGAAAAATTTTGATGATATAAGTTAGTGCAATATCTTACTTTCTTCTAAACAATTGTATTAATATGTAGGTGTGGTAGAAAGAATGATAGTCAAAACTATAAAGATGGTASAGGAACTTATATAGGGTAGATAACCCAGTTGTACCTTTTTTCATTCAAAAGAGATGTCATATATTATGAATAAAAACAGGTTCATCTAGTCTGTTTAGTCTTCACTTTGTCATATTACTTCTTTGCCATACTTAGGAGAACACCAGCATGAACTTTCTATTTAAATTAATCTGGTCATACTACAACTGTCTCTGAAAAAAAAAAAAAAATCTATTGCTGGAGAGTGACTCAGAATGAAATCAGAACCTTATCACTCTACATAACTACCTGAAAGGACGGTGTAATGAGGCAGGGGTTGATCTCTTATCCAAAAAAACTACTGATAATAATAAATGGCCTCAGCTTGTGCCAGGAGAAGTTAAGGAAAAATATATTAGGAAAAATTTCATATTAGGAAAAATTTCTACACAGAAAAAGTAGTCAAGCATTGGAACAGGGTGCCCAGGGAAGTGGTGGAGTCATTGTCCCTGGCAGTGTTCAAAAAACATGTAGATAAGGCAATTAGGGATATGGTTTAGCATACCTGGTCATGGTGGGTTTACGGTTGGATGCAATGATCTTGAAGGTATTTTCTGACCATAACGATTCTATAATTCTACAATGACTTACAATTCAAAGTCTCTCTTGTCACTTAATGGCCTGCCTAAATAATTTACTATAACAAAATATTTCAAACCATCATCTTTCAAAATTGCACTGAAATTAGCAGAGGCTTTTGTTTTTTTTTTTGTATAGCACTCACTATGACTTTACAAAATAGGTAAGATAATTCACTGTTTTCACTCTATGCTTGTGTTACTGGTCTTTTTATTAGAATCATTTGGGTTGACAGCAAGTTAGAATAGTGAACCATGTGCAGATACAGAGTCTCTTAGGTTAAAATAAAAAAAGGAGTGCATGCATATGTATATTTATGTGTGCATGTATGTGCGTATAAAGAGGTGTGTGTATGTGTGTATAAAAGCATCATTTTTCCATATGCAACATCATAAGTGATATGTAAGGGTCAGGGAAAGTATTATTTTCAAAATAAAAACTAAAAGTGGTGATTACAGATTTTAAATTTGTCCCTTTTGTATTATTTTCCATCCTGCAGCCATCTCTTACAGTCAAGATTTAAATTAATGAGTATGGAATGTAATATCATGGAAAGACTTTAACCACAGTGGAGTTGGTGGGCACAGCCATGACAAAAAGTGCAATTATTCTAATGCAATGAAGAGTTCTCTTGTTCACTCTCTGCTTCACAATTAAAAAAAAAAAAAAAAAAA
>NW_020455866.1:3523344-3530081 GCF_003342845.1 Nothoprocta perdicaria | reverse complement strand
GAAGGAAGGAAGGAAGGAAGGAAGGAAGGAAGGAAGGAAGGAAGGAAGGAAGGAAGGAAGGAACAACTTGCAAAGTGACCTAGAAATGGAGGCAGAGAAAGAGCATAAAAAAAAATCAGGCGAATAACAATCAAGACACAGTTGACCAGTTTGGACTGTCACTTGAAAACCTTTGCCTCTGCTGTCTTAACCAACACATGCTGAAAGAGCAAGCTGCTGAAGTCTGCTGCAGAGCCATTATCATCTGTTCATTTTACTTCCATTGCCAATTATCCTTAATTATTGGGATTTTATTTTCAATGGCTAATGGCTGCTGAAATGTTAGTATGCTCATTAAATTGAAGCTTCAGCTCAAGAAATAGATTTTGATAAGCTACGTTGTGTTGCAGAACTGCATTTTCAAGCACTCCGTTCCCTGTTAACTTCAAGTCTATCCTTGCACAACACTTCCCAAGATTCACTTATGCGTTCATTTATTTTTAAAAGAGAAAAGAACCAAAGGTCAGATTTTTCTGCTGAAAGCCGACATAGTATAAAAAGACAAACATGATCTGAATTGCTAGTAGCTAAGGAATAAATAAGCACAAATACCTCTGGAGGGCTAGGTAGTATCATCTGAGCAAAGGCAACTGGAAGTAGCAATTCATTTGGAGCTCCTTGATACATATAAATAAATTTCCACATAATCTGACCATTTATAGACTACATAGTGACCCCACCGTTCATCCAATCAACTGCACTGGGTGCTGTATAAAGAGAGAGGATCCTGATCCTCAGATGCTTGAACTGCAAAAAGAATGAGGACCCAGATATCCTTGCACCTGATAAAGAGAGTGTGATCTTGTCTGACAGTCATGGAGATCTCATAGGTAATGTTTCCAGCATGTCCACCCTGCAAAAATCTAGATAAAAATCTGTCTCAGACTAGATCAATTTTAGGCATTGAAAATCTTGAAAAAACAAGTAGAGAAGTTAGGAGACATCCTAGAAAAACATAGCTCATGCAAGAAAAACAGTAAGAGGAAGGGGGAGCACTTTTCTGAGCTTGTCAATATGAGTCACCCTACTGCTGCGTATCAGGCTTGAGAATAGATGTCTTCTTGTCTCCTCGTTGTGTTCCTTTCCAAAGGCAACCTCATCCTGACCTCTGTGCACTGTGTTTACCCTGGCTTTCCTGACTCACCTTCTCTGTCTGTTATTGACATCTGACTTACATCTCCTCTGATGACAAAATATTTTATAATAAAATCTAATTATAAGAAAAAAAAAAGAATTGACATGATGAGCATGTAACAGTGGAAATCTGTTTGTGAGCATGTAGCTGTTTACTTTATCAGTTGCCATCAATCTCTTTTGTCATTCTTTTCTCTTTCATAATTATGAAATTAGGAAGAGATCTTAGGAAGAAATTTTTATTTTTTCGTGTATGTATAAACTTGTTTTAAACAACTTCTCTACCCTCACCGAACTACCTTCCAGYGCAGGGCTACGAAGATGATCAGGGGCCTGGAACATCTGCCCTATGAGCAAAGGCTGAGAGAGCTGGGCCTGTTCAGACYGAAGAAAAGAGAAGGCTGAGGSGGGGCCTGATCAGTGTCTGTAAATACCTCAAGGGAGGCAGTGAGGAGGAGGGAGCGGCCTCTTTTCAGTGGTGGCCAGCGATAGGACTAGAGGAAAGGGCCACAAGCTGAGGCACCAAAAGTTCCCCAGGAACTTAAGGAAACACTTCTTGACAGTGAGGGTGCCAGAGCCCTGGCACAGGCTGCCCAGGGAGGTTGTGGAGTCTCCTTCTCTGGAGGTCTTCAAAACCCGCCTGGATGCAGTCCTGTGCCATGTGCTCTGGGTGACCCTGCGTGAGCAGGGGGGTTGGACTAGATGACCTCTGAGGTCCCTTCCAACCTTAAGCATTCTATGATTCTATGATTCATAGCATCTTAAAAGCAAACAGAAATACTAAGCTGACAATTCTCATTTCTTTTAGATGCTGCAGCTGTGTTCCTAGCTCTGTATTTTCCTGTTAGACATTAYAAGATTCACAACAGACACAGGTTTAAAGTGCAGTCTGATCTTTAGGATGATTACTTAAGATAGTCTTCCTTCAGGCATCTCTGTCACTTAGTAGAGTAGAACTGTAAAGAAACAAGAAATACAAATTTCAGAATGAGACAAGGAAAACTAATTCCTGAATAACTTATTGCTGCTAATTTTTGATCTGCTTTGAAAGCTCAGCTGGTAAAAGTGAGTTAATATTTATTGTTTTGTTTTCATTACTTTTATGAAATGTGTATACACATACACTCTGTGTAAATACTCTGAGATATTACATATGTTGGCTAATGTGTAGCCTGAACAATGCCTGTGAGGATCTCTTTAGAAAGCAAGTCTTCAAACCAAAATATCACCTTGTTTCCAATAGAAAAACGTATAGATACCTCACACCGAATCTCCATTCATCCACRCATCCACCTTTCCTATCTTGACACTGTGAATCTGCTGCTTCAGAGGACATTGTCTATAGCTTTGCTGGAAACAGGGCATCTGTTCCAGGTCAAATGAACATTCAGTTTTCATAGGCAAATATGAATCACAGAATGGTTAAGGTTGAAAGGGACTCCTAGAGATCAGCTAGTCCAACCCCCCTACTCAAGCAGAGACACCTAGAGCTTGTGGCACAGGGTTGGTTTTGAAGACCAGGCAGGTTTTGAAAACCCCACAAGCTCCCTGGGCAGCCTGCTCCAGGGCTCTGTCACCCTCACAGGGAAGAAGTTCTTCCTCTCATGCAGATGGGACTGCCTTGTCCTGTCACTGGCTACCACTGAGAAGAGCTTGGCCCCTTCCTCCCTATATTCCCCCTTCATATACTTACACATATTAATCAGATTCCCTCTCAGCCTTCTCCAGAGAAAAGAGATCCAACTCATTCAGTCTCTACTCGTACGAGAGATGCTCCATTCCCTTAATCATCTTTGTTGCCCTCCACTGGACCCTCTCCAGAAGTTCCACATCCCTCTTGTACTGGGSWGTCCAGAACTGCACACAGTACTACAGGTGCGGCCTCACCAGAGCTGAGTAGAGGGGCAGAATCACCTCCCTCCACCTGCTGGCAACACTCCTCCTGATGCAGGCCAGGATCCCATTGGCCTTCTTGGCAYGAGGGCACGCTGCTGATTCATGGTTAACTTGGTGTCAATGAGAACTCCCAGGTCYCTCTCTGCAGAGCTGCTCTCCATCAGGTCAACCCCTAATCTGTCSTAGAACCTGGGGTATTCCTTCCCAGGTTCAGGACCCTGCACTTGTCCTTGCTGAACCTCAGGAGATTGCTCTCTGCCCAACTCTGCAGCCTGTCCAGGTCCCTCTGGATGGCAGCACAGCCCTCCGGAGYGTTGGCCACTCCACCCAGCTTAGTATCATGTGCAAACTTGCTCAGGGTGCACTCTGTGCCCTYTTCGAAGTCAAACAGCACTGAGCCCAGTACTGACCCCTGAGGGACACCACTGGCCACAGGCCTCCAGCTGGACTCGGCCCCATYTATGTATGTCTGCTTTGCTGCAAAATCCATGCTTGTGAACCTCCTCATGTCTTTACTGCAGATAACACTGACAGCAGAATCAGGATGACTTTAATAAAAGTGACTCTGACAGTGCTTTCTGCCTGACCTGCAATAAGAAGCACTAGTGAACTTGTAAGATACTTGGGCACACAGTTCTCACATGAGAGTCAGCTCAGTTTTGCAGAACCATGGGATTTGGAAAAGGTTCATAGAACTGTTTGAACTTCTGGGGCTTCATCCAGCATAAACTAAATTGCCTGGTCATTTAGCTGTGCACAACACTGATCATCACTAGCAGTAAAATCTCTGGAATCAAAAGCTGGCTGACAATTTTGTCGATAATATGTGAGGCAGATTCAGTTTGCTCTTTAGCAGTTATATTGGCTGTGCTGAGCTGACAGTAATAACAACTTGTTTTTGTCAGTAAACTAAGCAGATACGGTTAGGGCAATACATGAGGTACATTTTTACAGTGACGCATAGGGTTTCAGCCATGCTTTTGTCATTAAAGTCAATGGAAACTGGGCAGCTAAAACCCCAGGTAACTCTTCAAAAATTTATACCACAGGGAGAAGATAAGTGAAGTAATAAAAGCTATTTTTTCCTTTGAAATATAGTACTCATGAAAGTTGCTAGACTGGCAGCCATGTTAAACAGAAGTTCTCTGCTATGTTTATCCACACAACAGGTACAGCATAAGTAGCAGCAATATGGGTTTCTTTCTCCTTCATGGCCAATGTGTTACGCATTTTTCCAATGGCACTCATTATCAACACTGTGATCTGGGCCACTGTCTGTAAAATGTGTGAGTTCAGTCTTTCCTTCTATTCATTAGCAGTACTCTTTCCTTCACCTACCTCCAATAAAAAGGGTTTATTTTTGCCTTTAAARGGATTCATGTGAATCTGTTCTACGAGCCTTATAGGAACTATTGATCTGTTTTGACAATAGTCTCACTGAAGTCATCTGCAAGCATCAGCTGTTTATTATCACAGGCTGAATATGCTTCTTTTCTTAGGAGGTGTGAGGTAGACATTTCCTGCACTGAGCAACCACGGATGGAAAGGGCTAAAAAAGTGATTATTACAGCTGTTATTGATCAAGCAAGAATCACTTTCAGGCTGTGCTTTTCCTGCTTCGTTTAGTAGTGCTTTTTATGTTCTTATTGAGTTAAGAAGAAGGAGGAAATTAAAATTGTTGAATCTGGTTTTAGGAAAAAAAATGTTTTAGACATGTTATTGGCCCATTTTTTTTTCTATTCATATTTAGACATATTTTCATTTCCCTTTTCTTTTATCTGTACTTTCCACAAAAGTCCTTTCCTAAGTTTGCTTACCAGTCTTCAAGGATCTTATACTTACACTAGTGAAGAAGCTTCTCCAAGTACAAAGGTAAGTATGAGCTTTTCAGCTAAATTGAAGAGTTAATTAGAAAAAAAATAAAGTTGTATCTTCTATCTTTTGAGCTGCAGCTATCCACAAATTCTTCAGGCTCTTCTGAAATTAGAAGGAAGTGACTTATTACATCATTTAATCACTCAATTGTAAGAAAGCTCTGTGAAGAGCAAGAGCTTTCCCTCCATTGTGATTAGAGTAGGTCRTGTTCTATAGATACATGAGATGAAAAGATGGAGAATGTTGTAACTACTTCCAAAACAGATCTTGGCTTACCGACAACACAGGTCAGTAACGGATACAAACATCCCTGGATCGGAACTTTTGTAGTAAGGAATAGGGACAAAAAATATGGGAATAAAGGAAAATAAGACATCTTTACTTAAATCGAATTATCTAAACAAAGTCTGACCTAAAAGAAAAAAAAAAAAAAAAAGTTGACTTACAGTATCTTTGATTTCCAAAACATTAATTTTAAGTGCTTATCGCCTGTGCCTTAACTAACTTTTTGCAGTCGTAATGGAGTTTAAACAACCTGAAAAAAGAGTTAAGCCAGCCATTTAGATCATTATGATCTGCATCTTTGTAACAAGGTGGTTAAGAATTAACCACAGGAGGATTAAGTATATCAGTCTGCTCTGATTGGTTTATATGGATCTCAGCCAGTTAAAAAGTGGGATTTTTTACACTATTTTGGTGCTGAGAAATAACTGAACAGCTTTTGTGCAAAGCAGACATGCTCACTCAGTAATAGCACAAAGAACTGTGTATATGAGGGGATGATAGCAATCAGTAAYTACATTCTGTCTGAGAAAATTAAACTTTAGTAGCATTTATTGTAGTTTAGCTCCACATAGTTAGTGAAAAACTTGACAAATTATGTTCTGTAAGAAAGTTCACAATTAGATACACATTTTGATGACAATTCATTTCTAAGTACACAAATAAATTTGAATTCCTCAGCTATAAGAAGGTGTTTTTTTTTCCAATAGTGATGTATTAATGATAATGTTTTGACCTAATATGTTGCTCACCTTAAATTTTACCTTGTAGTTTTTTCCTGGGTATAATATCATGCATTTTAAGGTGTAACTTCCCGTTCTTTGATACTAAGCATTCATTGAAAAGATTGTGTATCATTGATGGGTGAAAAAATATAGAGGCTTTTTATATACATACACAAAATATACAGGTTTTTAGGCTTTTTTAGTGTTTTCTATTCATTTCCACCTTCTACCTCACTCACACTTCATTTGTTGAAAGTTTTGGGAACCTTTGAGAAGGTTTCTATGTTAAATCTCTGCTTCAAAGTGAAGACTTTCCAGAAGTTTGAGGAAGACCAGTTCTGATGTTTTTATTCACAGGTTAAAAAAAATAATTAGAGAAAGTAAATAATTTCATATTAAAAATTCTATAAGTAAAATGACTGGAAGTTGAAATGTAAAATTTTCTATAGAGGGAGTTTTCACTAAGAATTAGTGCCCAGTGGCTCCAGTGTCCACTTTTTGACATAGTGTGTTAAGTTGACTAAATTGTAGGATCTTTACTGAAGATATGATTTATTGTGCTTGTACATTTGCTTACATTGCTAATGAGAACTGTGATCAAATTTATTGCTGTGAACATTTAAATGTATCTTTGGGATTAAAGGGCTAATTTGGCTTAATAAGATCTAATAAAGTATGTGAGGAGAAAGGATAGTTAAAAAAGTCTCCAGGTGATTATTGCCAGTGTGGGAGATGATTTCAAGACCTCTAGCTTTTGTACTTCTAAAGTTAAGGTTCTATTCTTGT
>NW_020455866.1:3508010-3523284 GCF_003342845.1 Nothoprocta perdicaria | reverse complement strand
ATTTGCTTTTAAAGTCTTTTTTATTTGTTGGAAAACATAATTAATCTTACGGTGTTGTCTGCAATCAAAATATAGTTTTCATATACCTGTACCAGTATACTTGACATTAGGAAAATAATGATTTTTTTGTTTTGTTTTGTTTTGTCATGTGATATGCTTGCTTCTCATTTCTTATTAACTTTCCAAGTTCTGTGTGTCATATGAGTACCTGCCTTAAGCTAAGAATATAAATCAAGAACTTCAACCATAAGTCTTCATGAAAAAAAAACATAGCTCTTCCAAACTGAAGACATGCAAAAGGCACTGTATAAACCTGCAATTAACTATCTCTTTTAATAATGGTTTCCAAAGCATCTACATTCTGTCAATTATCCAGAGATGCAATGCAAGAAATATTTAGAACACCATCTATTCAGAGCATCATAGAATAGGTGGCATGTTAGAATCACGAAATAAATCCATGTCCAAACTGAAGACATTCAAATCATTCAATCAAATCCTTCTGGAGACAAAGATACCCTCAAAGAAGAAATATATTTTTCCAGAATTACCAGAGTCATTCTCTACTACTGTCTATTTCCTGAAAATGGCTTCTTTGTTTTGTAGTTTTTAGTATTTTTCTACTTCTAGAATAATACATTGCATAGAGACCACATGGGTGGTCTCTAGAATATTGTAGAATATTGTATACAATTATGCTCTATAATCATAAACTTAGGAGTTGCCTTGTTTCTGTTTTACTGATAGATAGAGATGGAATAAAATACTTTTTTTTTTCTTATGTGAAGACATTAGAAAGGAATTATTAATAACCTTAGTTGGCGTGGGGAGGAGGATAGAGTCAAGTATCTTTGTGCTTTGATGCTACTGCCAAAGAACTTGTATGACAAATCTTAGCCTCTGAAATTTTTTATGCAGAGACTTTATTAGTTGCTTCCAGTCTGTCCCACAATCACATCCTTTGGACATCTTGAGTAAAGGTGAGAATCCAGAGCTGGTGTCTTAAAGGTTGATGCATCCATAGATACCAAGAGGCGTAGGTGACTAAGGCCTACTTTCACATCATTGCTAGGAGCTTACTGATTACATTTAAATTAAAACTCTGAGAAATAGTGATAGATGAGCAAATAGTGTTTTAAACTTAAAAAATAATAAAACGTATAGTGATAGCATTTTTTTGGTATTCTACAGCTTTCATTACCTTGAAAGTGTAAAGTAATCCATGTGACATAGTCTTGGCTGATTTATTATGTTCATTTTATAGTTTAATTCAAGGTAATGGCATTCAGTCTGGGATGCCAAATGATCTGGATTTTTCTAGACATTTTAAAGTTCATGTTCTTTTTGGTAAAAACAGGAGAGATTGTTGTTGTTTTTTAAAATCTGCCCATAGAGACAGCTGGCGTGTGCATGCGGCTTTAAATACTGAGATTCGCTTCCTCCTGCAGCCTTTTGGAACTTGGATTTATTGATCTACAAGGTAGACTGCAAAGCCTATCTATCCTCCAAGGCTTTTTCTGAGAGGGATAGCATGAAAAAGAGTGTAAGGGTCTGCAGAATATGGCATAATTGGTGGGCAGACAGGCTTGTAGAGTGTAACAGAATTATGTTTCTCTAGTAAACATGACACTCAAAATACATAGTTGTATCAGAATAATGAAAATAAATATGAGCTGTATATGTGCTGATGGTTATATACATTTTGTGACTATATATAGTTAAGAGAGAGTGCAGAAGTACAATATACAATATAAAAGATGAGAAATGGCATGATCCACTTGTAATGGAAAGAAATCAAGGACACTGGGATTACGTCTCCTCCTTGCCTTTACACAGAAATGCAAAATGTTATTCTTAAAATACATATATAAATCAAGAAAAGTTGTCTATATTGCATCTTTTCTAACTTTTTTTTTTTTTTTTTTTTTAACTTGCAGGGTCCATTTGTCTTGTATATTTAAAACTAGAAATTTATGAGAGAGAAGACAGGCTGTATTCTGAGAAAGCATACATAGTCACTATCAGTACAGACTATTTTAAATCACAGATATAAACATAGACACCACAGAAACTATTATAATTCATTTACAGGACAGTGGATAGTGAATTCACTTGTCTGGAATCCAGACTTCGCAGAAGAAGGTTTGCAAAGCTTGCCTTTCTGTGCCCAAGCAAGGTGCTTGGCACCTAACAGGATAAAAAGCCACTGTGTAGAAATAAAAATTGTATACTTTATCTACACCAGCCATTTCCTCCCTTGAACATAATCATATTCTGATGTGGAAGAGAAACGGATAATATTCCAAGAGCTGTGTATGTGATCTCCGACACAGAATTTGGCTATTTTATATCAGTTGAGGACACTTATTGTAATGTCTTCCAAATATTTAAGAACTGAGCTATCCACCTAACAATAAATKGCAGAAGGCAAATTTTTCAAACAATCACTGACATTTTTCTGTCGTATGTTAAGTCAAGATGCATTAATCATATCACAAAATTTTGATGTTATATGATGTGACAGTTAAGCAATACAAATCAGTTAATCTCAATTAAACTGCAAAGCTTGTTAGATATATCTCTCCCTCTCTCTACCTCGGAAGGAAGGAAGGAAGGAAGGAAGGAAGGAAGGAAGGAAGAAAGGAAGGAAGGAAGGAAGGATTATGTGTATTCACATTTGCACAGAACTTGTATTCAGGACTTGAATTTTCATTTCACAGAATCACAGAACTACAGAATGGTTAAGGTTAAAAGGGACYTCTAGAAATCATATAGTCCAACCACCCTGCTCCAGCAGGGATGCTTAGAGCACGTGGCACAGGTTTGCATCCAGGCGGGTTTTGAAGACCTCCAGAGAAGAAGACTCCACAGCCTCCCTAGGCAACATGTTCCAGGGCTCTGTCCCCTCACAGGAAAGAAGTTCCTCCTCATATGGAGACGGAACTTCCTGCGTTTCAACTTACACCCCTTTCCCCTTGTCCTACCACTGGCCACTTCTGAGAAGAGCTTGGCCYCTTCCTCCCTACATTTCCCCATCATGTACTTTTACATATTAATCAGATCCCCTCTCAGCCTTCTCTTCTCCAGAGAAAACAGATCCAACTCACTCAGACTCTCCTCGTATGATAGATATTCCATTCCCTTAATCGTCTTTGTTTCTCTACACAAATAAATTTCCCACAAATGAGTTACTAGAGCTAGTCCAGTGTCAGAGTGAAAAAGGTCAATATGAGGAAAATGAATGAAGTTGGGAGGGAATCCCAGCTGAAATGAGCTTGCTATTCCTTATTTCTACTCCTTAAGAATGGACAGAGGAGAGATAGTGACTGCTGCTGCTGAGGCTGTCTTGAGCAGTGATTGTCCCACTGTGCCTCTCTTGACAGGAGTTGTCAGCTTGAGCTTGAATTACTTGGCTAAAGTAGGTATTGTAAAGTAGGTAAAGTAGGCCAAACTAGCCATTGGTTTCCATAGGTAAGAAATTTGCCTATGATCAGGTCCAGGTTTGCATGCATGCATGCACACATCAGGAATTCTAGCTACATTTCAGGTAATTTTGAGCATTTAAGTCAATATGTTTTACATAGAGGTGTCTTCCCTGTAAGACAATGTATGAAATGAAGAGAAAACGAAAGACGAAATCAAGAAATGTGAATTCCACATCGCTGTCACTGCAGCAGAGCAAAAGAAACTCTTCACCTTCCCTGATAAATTCACCTTCCCTGCCAACTTACTAAAAAAGGGAAAAAAAAAAACCAAAAAAGAAGAACAAAGAAACAAACAAACAAACATACGACAAAAAAAACCCACCCATCTCTAAAGTCTGTTACTTGGAGAACTGCAGAGGAGAAGACTGATTCTATTACACTCAGAATCAAAAGGGTAGAGAGGTAAATTAACAAATTGATCTTCTTCAAATGACAGCAGGAGAAATTGAAAATATCTAAAAAGTAAATGGAGCATTGATTAAGACTTTCTTTTTTGTACAGAAAAGTGAAGCTTCAAAAATCAGAATCAAGGGAAAGAATTTGAGACTGTTGCAGCTCTCTCCTGCTGATCAAAAGACTTGAAAGACGTGCAATTAATTATACTTTCTGAGTTTTTTCAAAAAATTTGGAGAGAAGAGCCTGATTTCAGCCCTGCACAACTGAAACTAATAATGTAGAATAAAAACCTACACAATATTTTATATATTAGCTCTCTAAACTAAATGATGACCCTCACAAGTTTCTACTAAAATTAACGCTGAAGCTTTTTCTAATTCTTTACTCACTCAAGTAGCAACTAACACAAACTACTTCAAGGTTGCAGAAGTTAGTAGGGAAGAGTATTTTTGCCTTTATAGTAGAGATTTACTTTAACTAAGGACTTCATGAGCTTTATTCCTTACTATCCCAATCAAACAGCCTTTGGTTTTACAAAGCATTTGGGGAGTTTATATATCTTATATAAAAGAAAATCTTCTTCTTAAAAAGAAAATACAAGAGAAATTTTACTGTGCAAAGCTATAAAAGATATTTCAGATGAGCATATGATTTAATTTCAGTTTAAAGTACAACAATGGTCACGCTGCTTTGCAACAGAGAATATCATTGTCAAAAGACTGGATTTTGATGCCATGGATATTTTGCCAGATGGCAGTTTGCAGTGCAACTCTTTCTAGCCAGTTTTTTGAAAGAATGTGATGAAATGTCATACGTTTTTGACATTTGGTTTTCATTAGAGAACTATTTCTCATCTGATGCTGTTTGTCTCTTCTGAAGTATTTGACTGTTTGATGGGAGTACTGATTGCAGCTTTTATTTCTTTCATAGTCTCGATTTTTTTTTGTTTTTATTCTAATATTTCAAGTCAATTCATGTGTTAACCCCTTCCACTTCATTTCAATTGATGCTTTAGAAACTCCGATGGTCATTACACTCTTAAAGTTGTACTGAGATGATAAACATAAAAATAAAGTGTTATGTTCAGCCTAAAACATCCCAGCAGCAATCCTTGCATAAAGAGTTATAGCACTATATAATTGTATAACACTGTAACTATGTAAACAGTTACATAATAGTCATAACTGACAAAAAATGGTTAAGTATTAATTGCAATGGTTCTTCTTTGGATCTCTGCACTACTCTTCAGTAAAAGGATATGAAAATTACATATCCCTGCAAAAAGTCTTAAAATACTGGCAAATCTAGAYAAATCAGCCTAGAAGACTTCTCATGGTGTAAAAGGAAGGTTGATCAGATAGTTAGCTGCTATCCCCCCAAAATTTCTACCTCACATATATTACAAGGATAGATTCAGGGTTTGCAGACACAAAGTTGTTTTGTTGATTCACAATACTTTATTTCATCACTTCAAGGAAAATGGTAGCCAAATAAATGAGCTGCTTTCCTTCCTGGCTTACCAATATTGTTTCTCACATCTATGCTCACTGCTACTGACTGATGAGCAGGGACACATTCTGTTTGAAGTGGGAGTGGAGATGGGAATGATAGTTAGGCAGGAATAGAATATGAGTGGTTAAAGGGACACAAAGAAGAAAAATCTAGTTTCAAAACTATCAAGTGAGAAGACTATAAAATGTTTGCTGAATATTTTCTTTATCTCCAAGTGGATTCTTATTATTAATACAAGGGGACAATGCTTTTGCTCCCTAGTTCTACAAATTGCCATTCATGTCAGCATCAGTTAACACATAAGCTGTTTTGCCTGAGAAYACTTAGGATATCACATCATTGATCAAAATCAGATCAAAGTCTTTACTTTTTTTCTAATATACTTTCTTTCCTATAAAGCTATCARTAAGATTTTGAGACATTCCATCATTCAGTACAACTGTTTTCCAGAAAGAAAAGAAAATAAAGAAAAAAGTAAAAAGAAAAAGAAAAAAGATGTTTCTTTGCTTTGAAGAGGTATTACAAACTTCTACAAATTATCAGTTCCGAAAGTAGTATATTCAATAAGTTGTTTTCCTGAAGGAAATTGGAGAAATTTTTTTGCCACCTCTTTAAGGGTTATAATATCATTTCATTGTTCTGTGAAGAAATCMACAATGAATTTTCTTACAGCGTATAGACAGAATAATGAGATGTCAATTTATGTTATCATATGGAATATCTGATCTGTTATAATCAGAAAAAAAGTAAAAGTCTATAGAAGTTTCTCAGCTAATCAGGAACATATTGCTCGCACAGAGCATCTGAGATGACAAAGAAGAATGCCTATGCATGTTCATTGATGTATAGTTTTATTTACTTGATAGATGATGAGATTTTTTCCATCTATCTTCTTGATCTGTATTTAGCTAGCTTCAAAGAAAGAGTTTTAAATTATAGACTGTAATGGTATGTTGGCATGATACAGTACTGCATATCAATTTACTTTATTGAGCTGTTATGAAGTTAACCTATATACCACACAGACTGTGTGAATATTAAAATTCTGATTAAAAACTGTTGACCTGATTCTTTCTATCTCACATTCTACCAGTCTTATTCTAAGACTGTTACATTTGAATTTATTGTACTTACACTAATATAAATCATCTTAAAGGATTCGATTTCAACTAACATAGGCTGGGATAAATATTTACAACTGATTCTAATACACATACAAGGGTTATTTTTCTAGAGAGAGATTACTTTCTAAAATATTACTGTGGCATATTCATATAATAAAGAACAAGGACAAGTTTTTAATTATATGTAGCATATACATATGTGTATATGTATATTCTTTAAGTTGTGATGTGAAGGATTTATACTGATACATTGCATTTATTGAATCATTGAGAAAATCCTGTAGGTATCTATAGTTGTAAATAATGACAATTTATCAAAGGAGAGAAAATGTATTTGAATACAATTTAGGGAAAAGAGTAGTTCTTTGTTTTGTTTTATCTGACTCTTATGAACCCTGTAGGTATTCCTAAATCATTATTATACTGTCTCACCATTAATGGCAAAATCCCTGTGCAGCTACAGCTTCTTTACTGACTCTTATGTAAGGGATCCCAGAGAGGATAAAAAATGCGAGATGATTCCCAAGCAAGGCCATATATTACTCTCTTGCCTGGACTCAGCCACATCTGCATCCAATTTTCATCTCCTCTTTGGGCAGATGACTTTAGAGCTCTTCTAGAGATGACCCTGGGTCATATTTTCTTGTTTAGTATTCATGATGTGACAGAGAAAGGCAAAAGAGACATTTGTAAATAGTTTGAACAGAGTATGCTGATAAATATAAACTTAAAAAAGAAGCTCTGTCCAAAACTTCAGGTAATATATATATACCAACAGTATATACTATATACCAACAGTGTATGTACTATATATGCTCCATCCCATATGAGTTTGAAGTGTGTAAATGATCATCACATTTAAATCCAATTGTAAGATCACTTGGGGAATGTAGATGAGAATATTGTTTCAAATGAGAATCAACAGACAATTCTCCCATTCCCCTTGCAAGGATAATACACAATTTCAGGACTGATGCAGGAGATAAACAAAGAACTTGGTAAGTACTGATCGTAAATGCTATATTTCTTAAAAATTTACTTACTTGCTTTACTAAAATATTAGAAATCTTACAACACTGAAAGAAGCACAGTAGAATCAATGGTATTGAATTCTTCACTAAACAAAAATTGCTGATGATTTTAACTACTGAAATGGTATTCTATAGCCACATAATTTTTCATTTCTGGTTATGATTCTATACTTATAAAAGTCAAATGACAGATAAAGTCACTGTTGTTGTCTTTACTCACTGTTTGTATTATCAATTGGCACACATATGCATACATGCATGTTTATATGTATGCTGTTCTCTACTTATAACTTATGCATACTTACCAACAGATGAAACTGCTTAGAGAGACATGTGTGGTAATTTAAAATATACACTGCTCTTTCTCTTTTAAGTGTGTGTGCATGATCTCTCTCTCTCTAAGTATAGTGTTATGTGCAAGTCTGAGCATATGAAATACTTGGTTAGTATATCTCAGAAATGCAATGTCTACCTGACTGCAAGCCATATTACTCTCTTATTGAACCTTGGCACTGCAGGAATATATGTACCTATATTATTCAATAAACGATGGTATGTTTTATTATTTCTAGTTTCTATTGAAATAGAAATTCACCAAAATTAGGATTTGAGTAATTGAACACTCTGTCTAGGGGCTAACATAATATGAGTTGAAAAGTCTTTCTCACTTGAATTCCTTATAAATTTGTAATTTTATATTTTTTAACTGTTCTTGATCAAGATCTGTAAGTTGTGCCAAACAGACTTTCAAATATGTATACAAATCATGAGGCAAAGTTGCTGCATCTAATAGTTGCTGCATTTGAATCTGTGTCTCCAAAGACTCTGATCTTGTTTACTTGCTGTAACCAAACATTGACATTTTGTAAGGTCGTATTCTGTAGTGGCATCAGTTTCTCTCTGATTGACAAGGTGGGAAGATTTTTTTTCTTTCTTCTTCCTTTCCTTTTTCTTTTTTTTTTTTTTTTTTTTTCCAGTCACAGTAGTTTCAGTAGTTTCATTCTGTATGTAGAAATACGTAAAGGAGGAATAGATGGGACCTAGGAGACTGCTAGTGTTTGTTAATTCAATATTGTCACTAAATCTGTGTATCAAGGTTTCTAGTGGGGGATGTGGAGACTTTTTGGTGGGGAAAGGAGAGGAAGATCCATATTTATCGCCTTAAACTATACCTGCACTGGTCCTTACTAGAACCCTAACTTTTATGTTACCTACRCTAACATTTCTACAGTACTTGGCATGTGCTTTGAGAATCAGTGTCCAAAGATCAGCCATGCCATTGATGTGGGTATTCTTAAGCCCTATGACACGAGGAAATCCAGAATCGCAAGCTACCAAATACCAAACTGACACTCCTTAAATTTCAAGTAACTTATATGTTTTATATCTGTTTATTTTGTGGATGCAATCTTCCTCTGACCTGGATTTGAAAATCTCCATTAAAAACCTATAAGTGAACTTCCAATTTATATTAAAAATAAATAAATAAAGTGGTGGAAAACTAATAAAAATAAAAGAGGACTAAATCACAGTATTGACAAASAGTCAGTGTTTTTTATTTATCTTACGTTTGCTAAACAAAGAGCTCAATAGTTAAATCCATTACATATCATTCGGGGCTATAGAAACATGTTGTTGAATTGTGGTTATTTTATTCTAATGTATATGACTCTGCTTAGTTTTAATGATAAAAACAGAACAAGGTACAGTGATTCATCAGTCCTTCAGCAGACCTTGCTTTCAATTTTGATCTATGAGGATTCAGCTTCCTCAATTTACTTTGAGGTTTTTCCAAAATTTTGTTTTTTGACTTCCTTGCATGAAAAATGGCAGTTCCAATAAAGACAATCTCTCCTGCCATCATTACTTATCTTAGGTAGTGTTTTTAAAAGCTGAAATTTAGATTCAGAAAGTCCCCTTTCAGCATTATCATTATATATTTCAGCATTATTTCCAAATAAAATTTATAGACGTTTTTGACCTCAGCTATTCTCATTCATATGTTTACCAGAAGTTTTGTGAGTGTGTGTGTGTGAATTTCTTCTTGAAATAATTTTCAATAAAAGTGAAGAATTTTATAAATCGCRCTTATTCTTATCCTTTGCTCCTTAAAGGCTTAGGGCTAGATACTAATATGAATATCTTTCTCCACATTTCAAAGCTACAAATAGGATATTACCCAGTTAAACTAAATTTCACATTCTTGTATTACTGCACAGAGCTGGGAATTTCCAGGTAACATAGCTCCTAGATTTTAATCGTAAAATATTTTCTCRAAAATATTGAATCCAGATGGCTTGTTTCTCTAATTTGGAAAAGACTTGGAGAGGTTGCAACATTTTTACAAAATATCTTCTACACTGTCATTTGAGAATGAAAATTCCTATTGCAACGTTGAGGTTTATGATCCAATTTACTGGAGGTGTGAAACAAGARCAAACTGTTGTCCAATTATTTAAAAATGATCATAAGAAAATTAAGTCCTTTAGGAGAAATGCTATTTTGTAAATCTGTGAAATAAAGCTAGTTTTTTTTTTCTTTTTTTTTTTAACAGATATTTTTACCTGCATGAAACTAATTGCAAATATARTTGGTAACTTGAATAATACAATATTAAGACAGGCAGAAGAAGAGATCAGATTTCTTTGAAGTGCAAGAAAATAGAAAACTTTTTAATAAAGCATTAAAAAGAGTGAAAAAAATAGAAAAAGAATTGACATAAAAATAATATAGGTGGAGATCAATTATAAAAATAATATAGGAAAGATAAATGCTAGTATCACTGGTATTAGCCTCATTACTGTAAATATTGGATTCAGTGGGCTGTAGAAAAATTTTTGGTCACGGCTTGACCTGTGTTTTTCTAGATAATTAATTTCTAGAGAAGACCTACAGAAATTAATGAGTAATAAGGATTAAAGAGYTGAAATTGCTATGTAAAGTGCCATTTTATACAGGTGCTTTTGTGTTATTGCACCCCATGGAAAAAAGACAGAAATATTCAGTGATATTCCAAATCCCTTGTGGATTATGAAGCTTAAATCTTCCCTTTCTGGTCTATTGTTTAAACTGTTGTCACAGCCAAAAAGGTTCCAGATCATTTTTTACTTATTCTGCCCACTTTTTAGAAATATTGCTAAAAAACAGATTTAAATATAAAAAGAGAGTTTTTGTTGTCCTACAACAGGAAATGATCTAATGGATATTCATATACATAATGAGAGCAAAGTTCATCAAGGATATAGAACAAATATAAAAAAAACCTCACACATAGACCATGTCCAATATGGACTTAATGAGATAATATTATCCAAATCTTAGTGCTATCTAAGCTTCCTTTTTCTTTTTTTCTGTAACTGACAAATTGATCTGGAGTATAGGCCCATGAAAAGTGTTCCTAGTGTTATCTTTTCTATAGCACATTTTTAAAAGTCAGCTGTCAAGCTCACTTGGAAGAAGGATATTTTAATCAGGACTATTAAGCTTCTTGCTGGATGAACTTGAGAGCAATGGACTAGAGTCTATTGCTAATGCACATTGGTTATTCTTTCAGGTTATGCTAGATAAACCAGAGTGTAACAACACTGAAAGTATCACTAAGAGTTGATGTTTTTTCCTACATAGAGGTTAAAGTTAAGAGATTTCTTCTATGCACGGATGGAAGTCAAAATCTGGGAGATTTTAAAGGAAATAATGATCAGCATCACCATTGGTACATACATTAGGTTTGATTATATACTCCAATAACTTTAGGTAACAGAATGTTACCTAAAAAATCCATATTTGCAGGCCATTAGTGGTGGGGATGTTGTAAAAATGTGTAAAATATGTCTGTAAAAATATGAAAGATATTTATGTAATCTACACAAGATTTTTACGTAATCTGCAAATCTACTTCATTTATTGGTTTAGAAATTGGGAATGCCAAGGATGCTTCTGTGAGAAAGACTAYAGGTTCAGATTTTATACACACATAYACAAACCTGTGTGTATATCTATTTTCTGTATATCAGTGTTACTGATTCCCAATAACACTAAATGTTCATAATCTTTTTCCAGTCACTTGAAAAAATGGTCTTCACATTGCATAAAGTACAGAAGAATAATTAATTTGTATAGAACAATATTTTTGAAATATTACCTCAAATTCTGGAAACCAGTGTATATAATAACAACCCACCTTAATTAAATAGAATTAATATAATTATAATATTATATAGTATCTCAATTATATAATCTATATAATTAATATTAGAAGCTGAAAGCACTTGGATAGGTTCAGCTGTTTGCAGTCCTGAGATTCTAGGAATGGACCAGCTGTTGATAGGCTCTTGAATTATAGTCTTTGTAAATCTCATGCTGAGAATAATCATTTTCTGTAGGCAACCTGCATAGGTCACTTCCAAGTCATTACCATTAAATTTCCATCTGAAACAGTCAAGAAATGTAGAGAAGAAAATAGAGCTTACAGAAGGATGAAATTCAAATTTTTAACTATCCATCATTTAATGCAAGGACTTGGGAAAGGTACTAATCATAAAATCAGAAACTGAGGTTTGGAGAAATATTAATAGCTCTTATGAAAACCTCCTGAACCTCTGTTCAATCTGGAACAGACTCGGTGCTGAAAGAGTTAGCTTAAGCAAATAACTCACATTTGTTTACATAAGTGACCAAAAGTTTAACTGACCTTTTAGAAGACTTGTGAAGCCTGGAGTCCCCTTAATATTCTGGAAAGAGACTAGCTATGCTTAGAGAAAGATAGTGGTAGCTCTCTATAAGCACTTGCTGTGACTTCGTTGTTTTGCTATAAAACAATTATCAATTACCAGCATCAACTCAGAATTGTAATAACTACCAAGGAAAATAYTAGATGTCACAAAATTTGTGCCTAATTCTGAAAGGAATATTTCTGATAGCTAGAGGCTCGTTAGGTAAGATGCACACATTTGTGCACATTCACATACATGCATGCACTAAAGGGAGGGATAATGGAACAAGTGTGCAAAAATGATTTCAAGTATACCAATTTCATAGCTATTTGTACTGTGAATTTGTAATATGCAATGGAGAAGGAGGTGTGTGGTGCAGGTTACTGGATTTCATTCATTACATTGAACAAAATGACTGGCAATTCTTGCAAAAATTCTATAAGAATATATAATAATAAGCAAAATTATTCACAAGCCCATTTTGACAGTGAAAACTCCTTTCACTTACCAAACTTCTAGTGGAAAGACAGAGAAGAATTTGATTTCTCCTTTTTGGGAGAAATCAGGTTATACTACAATCTTATTGTATGCCCTTCTATATATAAAAAAAATATATATAAAAAAAAAAATGCTATAATTGAAAACAATGAATCTTCAAGTAATACTGCTTGGAAGTATATAAGCGAGTATTTCCCCATCAGCTATGTACATAATGCAGACAGCCCTTCTTGCAGTTACATAGCTGTCCTTCTGTCAAACGCTTATGAGCATTTATACCACACCAACCCACTCCAATACAGGAGTGAAAGCTACCTGGCTTCCTCTGGTAAATCCACACATTTTCTCTTTCTTTAATAATCTGAAGAAGCAAAGAAAAGTGGCACAAAACACCCTATGGTTATAAAATTCTCCCTTTCTTCTTCTGCTGAAGCACAGAAGTTTCTACTGCAGCTTTTGCTATAGGAAGAAAGAGAGGTTGCTTTTCTTTCAAAAAAAAAAAAAAAAAAGGAAGAATTTTTCCTGAGGTTGAATTCATCAAGGACCTTTTTCACTGAGAGATAGTTCTGATGTTGCTGAAAGCATGAGAGGAGAGAGAAAAAGAGAAAAAGGTGATCTTGGCTTATTTCTGATCTGGCTGAAACAGAGACAAGTCAAGGACCACTCTTCTCCCTACTATGGTAGTTGATGAATGAGACTGATGCTGAATTAAAGTCTGGGATTTCCAAATGTCCAAAATTGTTTCCTGCATACTCTGTGATTTCCCTAGGGGTTTTATTTAGAAATCTTGGATCCTGTTTTGCTGAGATGATTTGACAATCTCATAGCCCTGGTGCAATTGGATCTATGGATATACAGACTACAACCATTAGGGAAATAGTTCTTGGAATGATGTAATGGAAAACTTTGCACYTGGGATGGCAGAAATGGCAATATGATTTAAAACATTACAGAGGCAGTGGCTTTTAAAATGTCTGCCATTGAAAGGAATGGATTTTATTTGGTTATAAACTCTCTTGTGGAGGACAGGAATCAATAATTCTCCTCTCCATTAAATCAAGACTGTTTCTGCTTTCTGGTATTCCTTTCAGTATTGCCCATAATTTTATTATTCCATGTTTTTCTCTTAGGCTTTAATAATTGACTGCTAAAACTATAGTGTTTAGAAAAGTTTTCTGCACTTGGTGTCAAGAGACACAGAGTTCCTAAGCTCGTTTCAATTGTGTCTCTTGAAAGTCTGCAGTCAAGTCATGTTTCTTCAGCATGAAGCTCCAAGGAATTACACAGATAAAACTAGAGGAGAGGAGAAAACTAAAAGAGAGCTAGAAAAAGCAAGCAGCACTTGAAGGGAATACAAGCAACACAGAAGCAACAGACAGTCTAAGCTTCAGAAGAGAAAAGGTGGAATCTTGTGGTACATAGAAAAAAATCAAAAAAAAAAAAAAAAGAAAAAAGAAAACAAAAGGTAACATTTTGGTGCTCACCTAATCTTCAAAAGGTAGCCTACTGAGGCACTGCAAGCAGTGATTACTGCTATGCCTACCTTAGAGATTTCATGTTGTCTGAAAGATGTAGGTTGAGATGAATAATAAGATTATCCTTTCAGGTCTAAAACTCTACCTAGCAAACTCTGTTAAGTAAACAAACAAGCATACATGCAAAAACAAAACATCAATAAAGAAATCTTAGCAATCCCGTTTATCATGGATGCAGTTAAATGTGCAATTATCTTTTTTTCTTTAACATTTCAAGCAGCTTCTCTTGTGTGACTGTGCCTGTATTGTTGATAGCCATTCAACTATCTTTAATACAAAGTGGTCCCCAGATACCTATCCTTTACCCACAGTATACCCAAGAAACTTGTCCTTTGAAACATTTAGCCTTTATGAAGTCTCTTCCTTTCTCTTGTGGAAAATGAAACTTACTCCTTTCTGCATGTTGCCGTAATATGTTCTGATCAGCAGAATTCATATGTCATTTTCATTTTCAGCCATAGCAGGACACTGTCAGATAGCCAGCTGGTGCCAGGAAACTAGTTTCCCTTTGCTGTTGCTGGATAGTAGCTTATTAGTGACCATTGTGCATTCTTCAACAGAGCCAATGAATTACAAAGAGCATGTAGAGCCCAGATCTTCTCCCAGTGCAGGCAAAAAAACACTGACTGTGCTGAAACTYGTATGAAACAGTTAGGCACTATCTGGACCTTGTCTTTTAAAATTAGATATTTTTATCTCTAATCCATAAATGAAAAATAAATAATAACCCCAAACTTGCGTCTGGATGAGAAGAATACAAAGGAAGTAACTTTTAAAAAAAAAATATATATATATATAGGGCAAAAATGGATTATTGAAGCTGCTTCTTTAGATGAGGTTATGGTCRAGGGCTTTATGTGTGCTAGGAGACAGGCTGGTCCTCTGACATCATGCACCAAGAGTCATCCCAGCAATAAATGCTTGCTTTCACAGCATTTTCAGTGAAAATAGGAAAGAAATTAAGGACAAGGAAAAAAAAAA
>NW_020455866.1:3466983-3507960 GCF_003342845.1 Nothoprocta perdicaria | reverse complement strand
AACCAAGCAGTGGATTGAAGTTAAAGGGTCTACTTCCAAGAAACCTCATAAATGGTAGATTAGAATTGATTTCTTGTTCTATTTCCCTTAAATGGAACTGAGTTACAAAAATGCCCTTGTTTTTTCTCTTTACCCTGCCTTGTTCTTAACACTGTGAAGGTCTTTCCAGTGTATGCTATATCTCATCAATGTTGAAATTTTTCAAACAAATGTTTCAAACAAGACTGCTTTAAATAGAAGTTCATTTATTAGTGCATGTGAGCAGAAACTCATTCTGTTGCAAGGAGACATGAGCAAAAGTGCAGAAAACCATTAAGATTGCCATCACATGATGGTCAGAGCTATACATTCAAGCACAYCTCATCACTTTAAAGATGCTCTCAATACCAGTTTGTGTTCTTAAACATAAGAATGTGATTTCTAGGAGATTTCAAGAAATAAAAATAATAGCTCTAAGGGCTACACAAGTAYGTCATTTACATACCAAAAAATCTGTAAGAGGAGTGCTAAGGATTTTTTGTACTGCTCTGAAATTAACAGATCTATCAAAGAACCTATTAAAACACTGTGAAATAAAGAGAAAGTCAAATAAAAGAACTTATATTTGTAGTGCAGAAAAATTATCTCCTTGGAATACAGAAGATAATGTTTATATAGCATACAGAAAAAGAAAAATAAAAGTTCTTGTTGTAAACTATTATTCTTACTTCCTTGAGATAGTCTTACTTGAAAGTGCCTCAGTGAAATAGGTGATAACATGTTCCAAATCTACCATGCCAAAATATTGTGAAAAGACAACATGACAAACATAGTAACTTCCAAATACAAATCATGCTGCAAAAAACATGAATTCATGCAATTTGCAGAGAAGTGGAAGTTTAATCACATCACTGTTAAAAAAAGCACATCACCAGTGTTCTTAACACCAGGTCTACCAGCTAGATAGAAACCTCTAGCAGAGGAAAAATTTGCTTGTCTGTAGACTATGACTTTGGTCAGTATTTAACATTCTTAAAATAATGAATTAGGAGCAGTTTCACTGTTGGAGACTTGATGTTAGAATCACAGGGGACTTGTAGGTAGAAACATAAGTCAAGATAAAACATGAATTTGATTTGGGATTTAAGGATATGCCATCACTTCATGAAAATAATGTCATTACAAACAGAAAAAAATCACACAGTAAAGTTGCACAGTAAAATAAGAATTGCACCATCTAAACACAGCTTGTGAGGATTTAGACTACATATTCCCAAAAAACAAATGTAAGAGAGAGGCAGATAAGTACTCACAGGGACCAACTTCAGCAATCTGAGATACCTCAGTGTCACAATAAGTACAAATTGAGAATAACAGACTTCCTACTGCCTTGCAACAATGCTGATGTCTCAGGAATGATCTGCTGTTCTTAGAATCACAGAATAATTCAGGGAGGAAGGACCCTCCGGAGCTCTTTAGTCCAACCTGCTGTTCAAAGCAGAATCAATGCTGAATTCAGATCAATTTGCTCAGGGYTTTGTCAACATAGGTCTTGAAAACTTCCGAAGACAAATATTCCATAATCTCTCAGGATAACCTGTTCCAAGTGTTTAGCTGTCTTCAGTGTAACATTTTTTTCTTAAATCGAGTTGGAATTTCCATCAATACAAATTATGAACATTGTCTCTTGTTCCCTTTATCATCTCATTTACACTTCAGTAAAGAACTTTGTCCTGCCTGTAATGATAATAGGTTAAGATGGCTACTTTTAGTTGAAGTCAAAAACATCTCTTCTAGCTGAATAAGTCCTGGTCCTTCAGGGCCTCACAGGGTGAGTGTTTCAGCCACCTCATCTGTTTCCTGGACCTCTACTGGACTTGCGTCTGTTTATCAACATCTTATCATCCTGAGGGACATAATCTGGGTGTGATATTCCACATATGATCTAACCAGTGCTACTTAGAGGAGAATAATCATATCCCTCAATGCACTGAATGTACTCTGCTGATTCAGCTAAGCATCCTTGTTTGCTACAAGATGTTAATTCATTCCAGATGGAGAAGACTGTACTTTCCAGTGTTGATTTTCATGATATTCCTGTCAGGAACAATTGCAGTTTGTTGAACAATGGAGGGTTGAGAAACCCTTGAGGTTTGTATTGTACCTTTTTGAGACTGACAATTCAGACACTTTTTTTTTTTTTTTTTTTTTTTATATATATATTTAGTATTTCACCTATCTGACATATCACACCAATTCATCTATCACCCAACTCAAATACAAGGATGCTGCAGAAGACCATGTGGAAAGTGATGCTGAAAAGTTTAGCTAGACAACAGAAAACATCTACCAGTCTCCTTTCATTCATAGTCTTTTCATTATAGAAGTCAGCAAGGTTAGCCTGTAATGATTTACCTTTCGTCAGTCCTATTCCCAAACACATCCTTCATATGCCAAGAAATAACTTGCAAGAGGTTCTTATTCCCTTCCACAATCTTCCTCCATTCCTTAGCTCCTATAATAATTAATTATTATCCTTTCAAGAACATCCAGATAATAATCACATATTTTTACTGATTTTTTTTCATTTTTGTGTTTTTTTTTTTTATTATGCCTTTAAAGTACATTTGAAACAAAGAAACTCTTAATGAAATTAGACTGAACCCATAATCATCATGTCGGAATAAGTTACTGCTCAATGCAGTAGTTTGGTGTAGTTATGCAGTTCCTAAGGGGAGGAGAAAGAGAAAGGAATGCAAGAAGCTCCAGAAAATTTTCTATCTATCTTGTCTCTGCTCCCATTTTCTTTGCTTTTTCTGTTTATGAGCTCTCTGAAGAGTGTAGAATGTGTTTTTTTGAAGGCAAGGAYAAGAAGTGTAGTTTCAAAGCAAGGTCTCAAGCCTGAAGCAAACTGAGAAGGACCAAGGATGGGAAAAATTAAAAACAAACAAACAAACAAAAAAAAGGGATATGCAATTAAGATGGCACAAAGACTGAGGGAATCCCTTGTATATACAYGCAATACAGAAATAGTTGTGATATCTGACCAAAGTTTCATAAAGCTCTCCAGGCGCTCTGGAAATTGAGGTGAGAGATTTGACATGAAGTTTAATTTGGTCAGAGTCAGGGTCAGATTCAGTTTATTGAAGGAAGAGAGACTGAGGATTAACTATGGCAATTCTTGTGGATAGTAGGTAGTGTGTCTGTGTATGTGTAAACTTGGCATGGGGCAAACACCTGCAAAATCTATGTCCTTGTATAGAACAATGACACTCATGTAATTGGAGAGACAATCATATTATTACATATATTACTTGTAAATTTCCAAAGGTAAAGCTGGCAGAATTTGGCAATATTTCTGATTTTAAAACTCAAGGAGTGCTTATATCTCAGTTTGCCTACACTAGATTCTAATTCTTTCTTCTTTGGTTGCTCAGTGGGTTAAGTTCCAGAAAGCTYTCAATAGATTATACTGATAGGTAATCCTCAGGAGCAACTATTTGATAGCTTTTCTCAGACAGAACTGAGCCACTCAGCACAAGCAGCTGGGAAGAGCTATTACCTTAGCTGTAAGGAGGTGGTAGATGCCACCTCTGTCATACAAGGTTGCCTGGTACCAGAGTTCCCTGTGCACTTTTCTCATGATTCCTGATCACCTTGAGAGGCATTGATGAGTGACACTGGTCTACTCTGGCCTCCCCTGTGCAGAAACATACTGTTTTTCTGTCTAACCTTAACATGCTTCATCGAATTTCAGTAAACAAGTCYGTTTATGAGCCTGGCAAACCTAGAGAATATTTTAAATCGTTCTCACAGATTTTTTTTCTCAGTCAGTCTATCATATACTAGGGACCCCCATATATGCTTTCCATTCATTGTCCCAAGTCTCTATTTAATTGTTTTCCCTTGAGGCCATAGATCTCAAAAGATATCCCTGAGGTTCCTTCTCTGTACTTTAGACTATTTGGGGGAGAAAACAATAAAATATTGGTTTATTGATGTCTTTTATTCTCCCACTGCACCTTTCGGTTATGAATTGTTCTTTCTCTCTTTTTTTTTATGTTGCTCTTATCCAGCCATGTAGCTGATAGTCCCATTTCCCAGTTTCTACCATAACCTCTCCCCTCCTGACTTTACTTCAGGGCTTTTACTGTTATTTCTACTGCTTGCTGCTTCCTGAATCACCCTTTTGTTCACAACATCTTCWGTTTGCAGGAAGATTAACATTGCTCTACATGTACACACAGTATATTCACATGTACACATGGGAATTTATAGGATACCGAGCCTAGTTCAGGTAACATGCTTGGGGTTAAATCTTTACAAAATATGGTGATGGTTGAATGGCATCAGGAATGTCGAAGAAAATTTCTACATTTCTATCACTTCTGAAAACAATCTTAAAAGATGTTAAGTTTATGTTTGYGATACCTTCTACATGGGAATTTTATCACTGCAACTCCATTGAAGTTGAAGCCATGATTTTCACTGCTACAGTTAATGCTGTATATGGCACACAAGGAAAAAGAGAGRCCAAAAAGATAGAGCAGTAGGTATAAAGGCAATAGGAACAAACAAGACCATTGACTTACATTCTGAATGTACGTAGTATGAATAACAAATCCCTAGTTGGCTTTTTTCCTTTCTATAGTCTTTGTCAGAAATATCTCCTTTATTATATTTTATTTAGTAAGTTTGTCATCTAAGAAGGAATTTCACAAATAGGGTTTTTTTTTATTATTATTTAATAGATGTTTTATTTATTGATGTAATGCTACTGCTGACAGGGCTTTTTTGTATCCTTTTSTGGTTTCTTGGATGGGAGGAAGGATTATGATGTGCTTATGTTAGCTAAACTGATGAGAATCTTGGGGCTGCAGTATTTAAAATATCTACAAAAAATAAGAGTAGACAGGCATATTTTGTGTAGTGTACAGGATGGGTCCTTTCTCTGGAAAGAAAATTAGAGATATGTAAGGTGTTTGTATCTCTTTGTTGTACCCTATATAAAAARCAGAAAAATTGATAAGTAAATAAGTGTAGGTGAATCTGAAATACAGAAAGCTCAGTGTACTCTGGCTGAAAAGCAATTTTCAGCTCAGAAGGCCAGTTAGAAATTATAGGTTACCTATATGCACAATGCAAAAGATAACTCTGAAGAAATAGAGATGTTTCAAATTATTACAAAATTGTGTATGCTACTATATGTATCATATAACATTTATTACGTTGCAAAGCAAGGAAAAAAAAATAGATAACATCTCATTTTTATCGCACTTACCCTGTTGAGAGAAATCAAGTGCTTGACTTCAACAGCACTTGTAGTCTAATGATCTAGTTCTCTGTAAACTGAAATAATCTTAATAACTTAGTAATTTACCACAGAGTAAGATTTTATCCTTAAAATCTAAAAAGTATAAAATGAAAGTAATGAATAAGTAATACTGTTGTGAGGGTGGAAAGTGAAGAGAAAGAACATAAGGTATTCTGAAATAGAATTACAACAGTGCAGAAATTTCAGTCTCCCAAAGGTATTCCATGCTGCTTAAGTTGTATAAGACAATGTGTCTTGAAAATGATAACGCAATTGGTGATCACAGTTATAGGCATAACTATGGGTTTCTGATTGACTGACATAGCTAGATAATAGAAATCTGCCAGTCCCCCTGAGATATCATCAGTTTTTGTGCATTCAGACCTCAGTAAATAATGATCTCACAGAAAAGAAACTACCTTCCCTTTTCAAGATCACAGTTTAGGATTATGTCTCCTATTACAGAAGGGTCAGTATCTAATTTCATAAAGAATGACTGCAATATGTGTAGATTTGGGTAAATGCTGCAGTAGGCAAGCTGTATAAACCTTGTCTGCTGAGCTTGCACAATTCAGGAAGGCTTGAGTAAGAGGCAACAGAGCAGGAAGAATATGTGTTTAGAATAATGAAGAATAGAATGATATAATGAATGCAATTTTTTTTTTCTTTGTTTTATCCTGGTATATCAAAATCCTGAAGAGTATTGTGAGAATCTGACATAACACTAAATTTAGCATTAAAAAAGTTATTTAAATCCATTTACTAAATATATTTCATTAGCATGTTAGAGGGTATCATGTTTACAGTGGAAAAAAATGATATGATAATTTACATAAATATAAAAATATTTCCCAAAATAAGAATGCAATAAAAATGTAAATATGTATCTCTGTACATATTTGAAATACAGAATTTACAACATATTGATAAAATAACATGATACAAATCAGAGAATTCTCATGTGAATGCCAAAGTAAGAGTTAATAACAGTTTGATGCAAAGGTTCTCCTGAGAGGCTCAAAAAGGTCTCAGGAGTATACCACTTGATTAAAAAGAAAGGTAATCTCTGATCTTGCAAAGTCATTTTATCAGAAGGCTGAGGTGAAGAATAGTAAAATTTGGCTTGTTAAGTGTGTATATACATATTTCTGACTTTGGATTTCAGGATTAAATCAAGGCCCAAAGAACTATCACTTTTGCATACTTTGGTTTAAGTGATTCATAGAATAGTAGAAGGAACAAGACAAAGATTGTCCACAGATTTTTTCTTGTTTATTGCACTGTGTTCAATTGTACTTCCAATATAACAGACTAACTGAGACTGTTTATTTTATGTCATCTTCTAAGACGTGTACCTTTTTTTGAGTAGAAGTGATAGTATGTTTAAAACCACAGCACTATACTGTAGATTTTGAAAACAATATTGCATTCCTGGAAAATCTCTGTAGGGGAAAAGAAAGATCATTTCATCAGAGCACTCCATTGGATTTTGTCTACAACATAGTGACAGCATATTGGTCTGCTCTTCATGAGCACAAATTCCTGGTGGTTGAACTATGCAGGACCAGTATATGTCCCTGTACGAGATATTTAGTTAAAAAATATCTCCTGTGATTCCAAGTATCTGTTGCTGGTTCTTTGGTGGAGCTGAGTAGAGGCTCTATAAGAAAGGTCTATTCTCTTCTCAGTCCTTGTRTCAGTATAGTTAAGTCTTGCAGTATCATCAAGGCAACTTCCTGAGCATGATACTTCCTAGAGCACTAAGATCAAGCAAGTTCTTCATATGTCTCATATATTCCTCTTCATACTTTTGCAAAGCATCACTCAGGCTGCCTGCATTCTGGCTACCACCAGGGACCCAAACTCTGAAACTCTGAAACACCAAAACAAGTGTAAGTTAGAGAGGATCTTTACCAGTGTGTCTTCTCTGGGAAGATTTTTTCTCTCTCTCTCTTTCTCTCTCTTTTTTTTTTTTTTTTTTTTTTTTTTTCTGTTTTTTATTTCTCATTCCTAAAGCAGAGCCTGGGGGATAGATAGTTGAACCTATAAGTTTTCAGGTGCAGAAGTTGAGAATAGATTGAAGTAGATGTATTTGATGAAGGAGATCTGCCAGCTACTAAACTACGCTCACATTATTTCAGATATTTTGAATATATGTGAAATGTGCATATGACTCCTACTGGGAGATGTAGTGGGTAAATAAGGAAGGCTGATTTCCTTATTTTCATCCTCACATTTTATGGCTAGTACTTGCTAATTATGTCATCTAACCTTGCTTTTGTCCTCGGGTCACCTCTGATTGAAATTAAATGGTTAAGCCAAAAGTTTGAAATGATTCAACCAAGAGTCCAGAGCGAAAATTAGGCAGTTTAGATGAACTGGATTTCAGTGCAGTTTGGATGAACTGGATTTCAGTACTCAAACTTAACACACATCATTTCTTTATTTTTCTTTTTTCTTTTTTTTTTTTTTTTTTTACCTGAACCAGGTAAATGTACTAAGAAGATAATTTTCAGTGGTGTTCAGTGACAGGACAAGAAGCAGCAGGCACAAGCTGAAACACAGGAAATTCTGCCCAATTTAACAAAAATGTCTTTACTGTGAAGATGACTAATTGTGGAACAGATTGGCTGTTGAGTRTCCATCATTGCAGATATTCAAACGCATCATTCACTGTCCTGAGCAACTGCTGTAAGTGATCCTGCTTGAACAAGGGTATTGGATTGGGTGGTCACCAGGAATGTATCTCTAGGTTTGTTATTTATAAAAAGTTTCTAATTTAGTGTGGAATTTGGAGTGAAATTTATTTTTCCAAAACAATTCTGCATAATTACCCCTGACAGCTGATGAGCTGACTTGCCACCATTGCGTACAAAGAATCAGAGAGTCGTTGTTGAATTTTCCAATTGAAACTGGCATTTGGAATTAATCTGTATACTAAAGAGAATAACTATTTACAGACATACTGAATAGAAAAATCTTATGTGTATTTTTAAGTGAGATACATAGAATTTTGGGACAGTAGTTTATCTGTTTCAGAAAGCACAGATAGTTTTCCAGCTGTGGAAGTATTTTTTTTTTTCCAAATTCCAGTGTATCTGGAATTATTTTTCCTCTCCTCTCCTCTCCTCTCCTCTCCTCTCCTCTCCTCTCCTCTCCTCTCCTCTCCTGTCTGTCCTTTTCTATTTAAGACACCATTTCAAAAAGTCTCCAGAAATAAATGAGTATTTGTATCCAGGCCCTAACTTTTTCAAAGGTAGACAGAAGAACTTCAGTACTTTTGAACAATGTTGAAAGCGTTATCTGACTAATTACATGAAAGTGTATTGCTGCTCATCTTATGAATATTTCACAGTCATCTTTTGGAACAGAAGGCTAAGGCTGACTCCAACTCATGCAAAAGATGTGTAGGGTCTCACCAGTACCATGAAACACAAAGCACTGTCATCCTTCAGGGACACCTGTGATGGTTGAAGCTGTTGCATAGTCTCCAATTAGCAGAAACAGGGCATTGCGTTCATGGGATGCTATCCAAACAATACACAGAATTGTTCTTTTCATACTGGGTATTATTGGCAGGCTGTGGGCTGTGTCCAAACATATGTCTTACCATACCAAACACTTATAATATGGTGTAGAGAATAAAGCAACAAATATACATATACGAGACCAAAAAAAAATACTACATAATTTGTAACATTAATTCAGTATTTTCACATAATATCACAGTATCATAATATAAACATTATAATATATAATATATTATATATTATGTATAATGTCATAATATATAATATCATATTCACATAATATACTTTGTTAACGTTATTTAAAGTACAGGCTGATGTTATTCCACTAATGTATTTAATTCATTTCTATTTTTTTGTGTAATCTTAACACTATAATTTCATTCCTGTCAGTCTTACTCTCATAACTCATTACTGCACTTGCATTTCCTACATTATGAGTTGTTCTCACAGCTGTAAAAGTAAGATATTTCATTCACTTTGACTCCATTTTTTTTTCTATTAGACTTGAATAACCCTTTTATCGTTGAAAGAGTGCAAAATTAAACTGCATTGTGGAAATGCAATAACATACCGTGGATATTATTGGTTCACTTCCATTTTATTTTTATCCTAGCTGAGTAACAATTGTATAATATCACTTTCCATTACAAGCAGTCACTATTAACCTTTGAGAACTATCCTTATTCATTCATATTCCAAATGTTGATAGAAACATATTACTTGATTTCAATTTATTCTATATTATTTATAAAACAGAYGAGTTAGCATTTGAGATCAAATGTAATAAACTTGGAGTAATTTTCTTTATAATTTCTAGCTTCATTTACAGCTTTAAGATACAGCTTTATCCCAGAGAGAGACGAAATGTATGCCCCTGATTATTTGTTAGTTTAAGTTTCATTACATGCTGATGTTTTTCACACCATGAAAATTTTACTGTTCACATTAATGGAAAAGACAGAAGCTTATGCATACAGCTTTGATGGAAAGAGTCTTAGAATTCAACAAAAAATGAAATATCCTCAAGTTATATATTTTTAAAAACTCATTAAAAATTTATATTTAACAATCTAACATCTAGAACATGYGTTCACTATACAGTATTCATAAGTTAAAACAATGCAATTGAATAGATGATGTTTGACAGGTATTGATTTTAACAGATGTGAAAAAACTGCTGTAAACTACYAACTACCATAAGTATTGTAAATTTGTAATTTAAGTGAGAACTAATAGCAAACTATTAGACCAAACATGATCTTTCATCAAGTCTAGCATTTTCCTTGCCAAAAATGTTACAAACTACACTTGAGAAAACTGGAATTTCAACAAGCTTAACAATATTTTATCACTCTGACATGTTTTTTAGGGTTATTTGGGGTTTAGGGTTACTGCAGAGCTTTAAAAAAAAGAAGATGCAAAAAGATATAGCTCACTCTGATATCAATAAATATTATAAATTATTCTATATGTTGTGTTTTTGGTTGGACATTAASGATAACAAATCTCTCGAGTCTTACTTATGAAAAAGGATTTATAAAAAGTTTACCATTGCCTTTTTATTTTCAGATTCTTTAAGACAAAATAATTCTGAATTTCCATAGCAAAATTTGAACTTCCTAATCAGAAAGTCAATATATTTACTATCTATCTCATGAAATAGAGTTAAATTGCAGTTGTGGTCCATAAACCTCAGAAATCACTTAAGTATAAGTGTGGAGAATATCAATATAATTTAATTATCTGAATTATATAAAATACTAGAGCTTTGGTTCCATTGGCAGTCCACTGGGAACAACCAAGAACAAAAAAAAAGAAAATAGGCAAAAATTTCTTTGACAGAGTGGACAAGCTGATATTAATCATTTCATGTAATCTGGAAGAGTGAGAAAAGATCTYAGGGATCCCAGTCCCGTGAGCTGTGAGGTCTACCCTTAGATATAAAACAGTAAACTATAAAACAAGTAAAGGACAACATCAGATTCCTTTATCTTGTTATCTGGAATACACAATTGCCTTGATTAGATGATGATTTAATCAATAAGCRAATAAGCATCTAATAAAGATATAAACTTGAGAAATATCTCAAAGGACTCATTCTTCTCAAGGTATTTCACAAACAACAGAAAGGGAAAATGCTACATGTTGTTTCCAAGACTCTTTTATGTCTGGATGTAGCTAGTTTACAAATTAACCTTCCAATTAAGATAATTGGATGAATTGCAGACCTAATAAAACACATCAATGGCAGCTCATTCACTCTTTTTAAACTCACATATTGGTCCCAATCCTCTTTAACAAATGAAAGGTGTCTTGCGCAGCTCCAATGACATAGAAAGTACAGTAGTTAAAAGGAGAAAAAAAAAAAAGAAAGAAAGAAGTTGTCTCAGGAAAAGCTTTCCTTATCCRTCTTGAAATTTACTTCTCACATGAATTTACATATATAAATAATAATAATATTAGAGATGGTATATAATATGGAACTTACCCCACATTGTGAAAGAAGGTATTTTATTCACACTTCATGTATTGTGTGATTAGATCCACACATCCACACATGAATTAAAAAGTTAATTGTATTTCTAATTAATTAATATCTAAGAGATGAAGGAGTGAAAATTTCTGTTTTTATTTTAATATCTAGATTTTTGTCTTTTTTTTTTTTTTTTCTTGTTAAAAAAAGGTTATAACATACCTAATTTGATAAACTCTGAAAAATCTTTATTTTTCAATTTGTGTGTTTGGATAGAGATTTGTTTTTCCATGTACATATAGCATTATAGGCTAGAGTTTTAGCAAATTAGAGCAAATGAGGAAGGAAAAAAAAAAAGAAAAGAATGAATCATGAGGAGATGAATAACTGAAAAGTTATTCATACAATTATACCTTCTAAAAAACTACTTGACACAACACAAGATACCTCATTGTATCCACAAAATGAGAAAATGATAATGAAAAGCAAGGCTGAATGCACTGTGACTAAATATACGATTAATTASTGAACTAAATGGCAATGTAAGTCTTAGCCGCATATTGACAAATTAGTCATTTCTCCAATTATGTTACCATTTCTTGATTCCTTTATATGACAATCACAATGATTGCTATAATTTTGCAGTCTGTATGACCATATCATATATTTAAGAAGCTTTAATTCCAAAAGGGATTATTGGGATCTGGGGAGGGAATAGAGTTTTGTTTTATATATTTGGGAGAGAAAGAGGAAGCAAACTAGAGAGAGATAGCAGTAGCTACTCTTAAGCATTCCAAGACCTTTGAAATTTAAACCTCAATTAAATCTTAAATCATTCTAAAATTCTCAGAYGGGTGCTTGGTATAAATTATTATTATAAATTTACTAATAAGGCTAAATAAAAACATAGTATTACTGAAGTAGTGAAAAAACCAAGATGATCTTATATGTATCTCTTTTTATACAGAATCACAGAATGGTTAAGGTTAGAAGGGACTCAGAGATCATTTAGTTCAGCCCCTCTCCTCAAGCAGGAAACACCACTACCAGTCCACTACACTGCACCCTCTCGAGAAGCTCCACATTCCTCTTATAACGGGGAGTCCAGAACTGCACACAACACTCCAGGCGCAGCCTCTCCAGAGCTGAGTAGAGGGCAGGATGCCTTCCCTCCACCTGCTGGCAGCACTCCCCCTGATGCAGGCCAGGATCCCACTGGTCTTTTAGGCCACGAGGACACACTGCTGACTCATSGTTAACTTGGTGTCAACCAGAACTCCCAAGTCCCTCTTTGCGGAGCTGCTTTCCAGCAGGTSRACCCCTAKTCTGTATTGATACCTAGGGTTATTCCTCCCCAGGTGCAGGACTCTGCATTTGTCCTTATGTCCTTTTCCCTTGTTTTTGGCTGTAGTATGCTGCCCAGTATCAATATATAAGGACAAAGAAGGCAATAGATGTAAATACAAAATAAAACAATTTCATCGCTTTTCCTCCCTTCATCACTTCTGGAAATTTTAAAAGGAAAAAAAGAAAGGAGTAGAATTTAGCTGCAAACCGGCATTTGGAACAAAAGAAAAGGTTATAGTATAAAATACCCTAATGATTTCATATCTGCTCTCCAAAAATTCTGTAAAAAAGAAATTTTATTTTAACTTAGATACTGAACTGCTTTCAGGACAGAAGAAATCATCACATGGCACTTTTTAAATGGACATTATCCTGTGCTTCAAATTAACATCAGGAATAAAACTTCCATTCTGAAGACTTTCTACTCTGAGAATTGTTTGATTAATCATAAAAGTGATAATGAAGGTAAGCATTTTGCTAGCCCTTTTTTTTTTTTTAATATAGCCATATATAGCCGTAATAATCGTTACTTAACCATGAAATATTTTGAAAGTTACAATTCATAATGTAATAAGTTCTAAGTTTTATTCTAATAAGGGATATTTTTGTTATTAAATGTGTTAGTCATTTTCATTCCTAATAAAAATGAAATCACTAAAAATAAGAATTCCTATCAAATAAAGTGATTTGCATGGTATCAGATATACAGTATAGTCTGGATATATATTTTTTTTCTTTCCAAATAGGAATCCATGTTAAATTTCACAGGTTCAAAAGAGTTCAAAGGAATTTGATGAAAATCTGTTTTCTGAAGATCTTTAGAACATCTCCATGACTATCCCTCATGTGAGCTGACTCATCACATCATAGATCATTTCTGCTCATCACACTGGCCTGTGGAGTTTTAACACAATGTTTATGAGGCGTTTCATGGACAGGTGAACTGTGGTTACAAAGTAAACCTTGYGTTCTGAATGATTTTCATCCATACTAATGAACCTGGGTTCAAAAATAAAAATAAATAAAATAAAGTAAGTTTAAGAAATAAGAGCAAGCTTCAGTAAGTTTATTATTGTGGATATGCTCTAAGATTAACTTCTTACAGCAAATTTCTTTTAATGAAAAATCAGTGCTGATTCACTGAGTGGAAAGACAAAAACAATTATCTAGTGATTATTACTGTAGTAGCTGGCACATCTATGGTTAAAAAGATATCAGTGTTTCCATTATAAACCCTGTTATTCTGGGTTCTAAAAATTTTCAAACTATTGTAAATTGGTACAATAGTTGTAAGAATAGATACTTTCAGCCTCTCTGAAGGGAAATCTTGGTGTCTAGCCATTTACAGATTACTTTACTGAAAAGGGATAGTAGTTTGCTATTTGAACATGTATCGTGCAGCTTGTTCATTTTGGAAGGACCTCACAGAAAATGATGACATTTACCTTGCAGTCAAAGACTCTCTACCCCACTTAAAGCATAACAAATTTACTTACTTTGCTATATATTCATGTGATGCATATGCTCCTTTCCTGGCTCAACCTGACTTTTCACATGTAGCCCTATTCAGGTGTCAACCACCAGTGATATTATCTGATCCTGGTAGGTGCCTCCCTGATTTCTTCCCCAACTCAGATATTAACCAGCAATAATAGTCCTGATGGCTGCATCCTGATGGGGAGATAAAGCTGATGGTGCATACACCAAACAAAAGTCTTCTGAAATGAAAGAATGACTACAAGTCAATCATCTTATCCCATAAATACATTGTCAGCCTGAGAGCCCCTTGAACTCTCCTTTCATGGCAGYGGGCTGCACACCAGGATCTCCCCTTGAGCAGCAACGCCTCTCAAAGACACTCTTCGAAGTTAAGAGAACCCTTTCCACAACAGATTCATGGTAAGTGACCATAGTGCACTCACTTTCTGAAGTTGTGAATTTTACTTTGTAACTGTGCACAAAATCTCTTAGTCATAAACTGTTGACCAGGTCTGGGACTAGGATTAGATCCAGCCATACCCAGACTTCTCTCAGAAGGAGCTTGGAAAGCAAGGGACTCCAATAAGAACCTCGTGACTCAACAAYGGGGGTATCCAAGATAATTATGCATGATCTTCAACATCCATTCAGTGAATAATTAGAGACCTTGCCATAGAATCTCGTGAAATCATTGTCCATATCAATAAACCCTATTATTATTTCTTTCATACCAGTGAAGTGCATTTTGTCACTTACCCCACCACCGCTGCTCATTCTGTGACAATTCAGTAGGAATATATAAACATGACATAGTAGTTACAGTAATGCTCAGGGTAAGGTGATGAGAAACTACATGTGTAGAAAATTTCTCCTTTAATTGCTGCTATTTTCTACTTAATCCAACCAAAATTTGTTATGGGGAATTGGAAGGTTGTTCTTTTGTGAAGGATGAGTTTCTGTAATTTTTAATTTTAGCTTTCTTGAAGAAGACTGGACAAATATATTCAGAGGACCTGTACATTGCACATGTGTTACTGACAAATGCAAGAGAGGAGTAAACTGGATGTCMTTGTAAGATCCTTTTTTTCCGACTTACTCTCTAATTAAACTTTCTGCAGATCCACCTAACCATTTGTCCCACCTCCTGTTTATAATGAAATTGTTGGGAGAGAAAGGAGAGAATAAAGAGACAGGCTTGGTAGCAGAGGGATATTAAGCAAAGATAAGAAAAGTGTAGCTGCTGAAAGAGGAGTGTAAATTATGTTAACCAAGTGTGAAATCTATAGTCAATCAGATTGAAATTATCACATTGATTTCTGAAGCATTTTGTCTTTGAAAATTAATGCATGGGGAAAAATATGTGCTATGGATCTTATATTGCATTGATTTTTCTTAAAGAGGAGCCTTTGTAGCAGGACCAAGAGGTGCATCTTTGTTAAAAAGAAGTAAATATATATTCCAGAATTTATATCCCATATATATTTTGGATGGTTGAATTATACTGTCATTGGAGGAAAAGCTTGTTACTATTTTGATAAAGAAAGGAAAGAGCAAAGAAATATTTTTATTCTCATATTTTCTACTGACATTTCTTCTGCTTTTATTCAATTTCAACAGACATATTCTGAAGGATTCAGAGAAAATGAAGCTATGATGCTCATATTGTCTATAGCATGTAAAGTCTTGCTGAAGAAGAAAGCAATGTTAGGTTGTTATATTCCATCTAGTGTTGATTGGTAGCTGTGGTCACTCAACTCCCTGCAGGCATGGCAAGTACTCCACAGAACAGCTTGTGCAGACAAATCCACTATACCACATTGTTTTGATTATTGACTGTGGCAGAGACAGCTGATAGAAGCTGCAACAAATTTTCAGTAAGCAGTTATGAATCTATGTTCACAGARTTCATTTTAACTCCTTCACTTATCTGTTTCTGATAAAGTTCAAGTGTTCATGTGTTAGTTCTTATGGCAGAAATGCTTTACAGATTAGCATTAAATGATTCTGTACATTCTCAATTAATATTCTGTGATCGTATTTGTAGGCACAGTGATATTTTACATTGCAAATTTTGTGATTGATTGCTTATTTTCTTCCTTTGGCTCCTTTTTATTCTCTTTGTGGTCTAATGAGTTGAAAGAAAAGTATTTGATAATTTGCTTACTGATGAATAATGGAGAACCTTTGCAATAGTGGAATTTATCAAAAGGACACAGATCATCCTACAGATCATATGGATCAAATCCATTCTTATCCTTTYAGAACTTCCAAGACAGTTTCACTGACCTGACAACAGTGTAAAATGAATTGCTTATTTTCAAAGTATAAGAAGTTCATATTTTAAAAGTTCATATTTTAAATTGACCCACTTCTGAAGACAAAATTCAGAACTGGGGATAGGTTCAGATTATGATATTTCATCTTAAAATAATATAGAAGTAAAAAGGTTCATTCTGAAGAATAAGTAATTACTGAAGTTCAAGATATCAATAGAATATCAAGCAAAAAATAAAGATTAAAAAAGGGAGATTTGGGTAATTTTCAGATATCTCTGTTTTTCATTTGCATCTTCTGTTTCAAAAGATTTGAGATTTGTAATCAAGGAATAAATTGAGTGTTGACATCTGACCTGTTTCTTGCTTTCCCCTTCTCCTCTTTCWTTGTCTATTCCATTTGTGTTGGAGAAATTTTTCAACATTAGTTTTACAGTAGCCTTCATTATTAGAAAGTTTAAGAGGTCTTTATTAACATTTATATTTGGCCAACTGCCTTCTTTGATAGTGTTGCAGATCTGAAGTTCAGGCTTTACCAAAGACTAATAAAAAATTGCCTCAGAAATCAGAAAGCACACATATTTTATCTGCACACCTCAAGATGTGAAGAAACAAAGTTAGCTTATGAATGACAGCAAAAGTATACRAATTTGGGTGAGTAGGAATGGTTATGAGTAGAAGGCAAAAATATTTGAATGCATATGTAAGTAAAGTGCCTGAGCATAACTATCYGAGACGAAACAGATATGAAACTGATGAATAAGATGAGATGATGAGATATGAGAAAAGAATGAGGTGGTCTCCTGTTTTCTTTCTGCACTGGGACAGGAGGATATTGTACAAAATTGGAAAACTACAAAATAGTTTACTGAAAATKCAATTAACTTTGAAAATCTTTGACAATAAGGACAAAATATGTTAAACACATAATGAATAAAACACAGTGATGTACTGTAAAAAGCAAAAACTACAGACTTCAAGTCTTTAAAAAGCTTTACCTGTAGAGTAATAATCTATACTTGTCAAGTAAAAACTTTATACTAGAATACCTGGAGACATCTTCACTAGCCACTGTCAGAAACAGAAATTGAAATATCTGAATTTTTAGTCTCTTCGTTGAGTTGAATTCTATATACTTTACATTTATATATGCAAATGATTAAACCACACTGCATATGAAAATATATTTAAATTTATTTTTTATAATTTTGTTTATTTTTAGTTTTATAATTCCACTTTAGAAATCTGGACATTCTGTCCAGAGAGAAGGACATTCTGTCCCTCTATTCTATTGCCAAGCTCATCCTGTAGAACTCCAAAATTTTCAGGGTATCTTTTCTTTGAAAACAGAGCCAAAAGCAGGTACCTAAGTACCAGCATGAATGAAGCATGTTTTCCTTATAGCTTTGTATCTCAGCAATGAATGAAAGTATTTACTATATTTAATTGGATGCTATACTTGTTTCCTCAGGTGGCACACATCTCTGTACTTGTTAGTGTATTCTCTTACTATTTCCCTGTATTTTTTTAATGAATTTAGGACACCTCCTAAAGTATAGTTAAACACCCTTGGATTTATTTCTCTTAGAATTGTAAGCATTTGTTAATGTATTCCTCACTTAGTAGTTCAGCAGATAAAGTTGCACAGGTGTTCACTTACTATAGTGGTCTATAGAAAAGAGTAGTGCAGATGGCGTGATCTCAGAACTACAGCTATTGGAATTTAAGTATATTCATTCATGATTTTATGATCAATAAAATGAATGTACCTGATATTGGACATTTCTGAAGTTCATTTGAAGACATGGAATAGTTTCAACACAAAAAAAAGAAATCATTATGAATAATATCTTTGGTATTCCTGTTTCAGTATATTCAGCCTTATATTTTGCATTGATTTTTATAAACATTTATATTATCATTGAAAACAATATGCAATGGAATCCAAAAATACTGCACAAGTTACTCATAATGACTCCGATTACTCAGTAAATCTCTCCTTTTTCTGTAAGTAGCCAATTAACTTACTTTGATTGTTACAATTGCCAAAGATTGATTAAAATGATGTAGCAGCATCCTGCTGCCTGTGAATTACTTATGAGCTTTCTTCAATTATTCTTCCTGAAAGTGRTATTTTATAATCTGCTCTTTATTTTGTGTAAAGCTCATCCAAGTCGGAGAATGCTGTTGCTACTCTAGGACAGAATATTTTCTAAACCGATCAAGAGATTCAAGAAGGCCAAGTTTTTGACATAATATTCAGACAAATCCATATTAACGGTGGTATTTGTCAGGTCAAATTCTTGCTTATCTTTGCTCTTTATTCTCTTTCCACAAGACTTCTTAGAAACTGGGTACACAAATGTTCACAAATAGCACATAATAAAAAGCCTAAAAACTACCATAAAACAGATTAAGAAATTTTCTTCAGAATAGTATTTTTAAATAAGCCTTTCTGGTAATGCATTAAGTTCTGAAAACTGGAAAAAAAAACAAACCAAAAGTGAATGAAGCATCTTGAGTATTAAAAATGATGTTTTTAAATAAATTCATCAAATTAACAGTTTTTTTTTTAATTTTCTTGTGAATAGCTGCATGTTAAAAAAAAAAAAAAAACTTAATTGAATATTTACCTTTATTTTTTCTGTTATTTATGTTTTAGTGCTTTATTATTTGTTTTCAGTGAATATCATCGAGGAAGCTAGGGAGTAACATTTTCTATAGATACATATTTTAATTTGATGTTTGGGGCTTTCAAAACCTGCAATTTTCTAGAACTTCGTTTTCCAGGTTGCTTTACCTGCAAAGACATTCATTTTATAAGAAAAAAAATCTAATTCCAATTTGTACACTGAAAGATGTATTTGAAGATTTGTGTACACCATTCTAAGCTTTCAGAGACTGGCACTGACACCTATCAGAAGAAAAGGTGCAGAGAACTATTATTCAAGAATAATGATAACAGCTTCAAAACCGGTAAAAATAAATAATGAGGCTAGCATAAATTTCAAAAACATTCCCAAATTCATCACTCACATGAGCCATTACGAACAGGTGCTTAACACATAAGCAGTACGATGCACTCATTGTGTCTCAAACTCTCTACTACTTAAATACAAAACTTCAACTAAAGTCATGGTTTCAAACTTTTTTGTTTCTCCTAACAGTTTCTGAAATTCAGACTATCCTTTCTAGAATGGCAAATCCATCACCAATAGTAGTCTGCTTCTTATTGTTCTTCTGAGGATAGGTAACAAAATTAAACCTGCTGTGGGAAAYGGTTTGTATTAGTCTGGAAAAGAGAGAGAGATTTAGAGTTATYGGAGTGAGTTCAACCAAGGGCTGTTGAGATGATGGAATTATGGACAGCTGGGATTGTTTGACCTAAGGAGAAGAGAGGGCTTAGAGAGATCTTATCAGTTTATATAAAGACCTAAAAAGAGGATATAAAGAGTTGGGGTGGACTCTTTTCAAAGATGCCCGATTATATGATGAGGCRAGAGCCACAAAGTCATACACAGGAAATTCTGTCTCAATATAAAGAAAAACTTCTTTCAGGTAGGTCCACTTAATTATCACTCTTTTCTTTACAAAATCACTATTCAGTTCATTTCTGAATATGTCCAGCCCTTTTCTGAATTTTAAATATATCTTTAAATTTTGACTCTGGAGTTTGGGAAGMACAATTGAATGCACATTCAAGGTCAACTGAGCATGTAGATCCTAGGTTGATTCTTAAATGATGGCCATTTTAAAATGTCTTTGGGGGATCTTATAGCAATATTGCAGTGCTCAGGTTTGTCCTCTCTTGCATGCTGAGAAACTTTCATCACAAACCTTGGAACTTTCTCTTGTAAATCATTCTTTAAGTTCCTTGAAGTATTTTAGCCAATCCACTTCTGGTGGATATACATTCATTTTCATTTAAATTTGTATTGTCTTCTTTGATAGCCTTCTTTGGCAAGCTAAATGCATTTAGTCAAAATGATCCTTTTCCATTATGCTGTGAACTCTTTTTATTTTTTTTTTTTTTAATATCTATTTTTTTCTGTTAAGACATGAGACTTCTGGAAGTAACAGTATATATGCTATTAGTTCTCTTACTGAGAACTTATTTCCTCTGGTCTGTAACTTGACATCTGAATATCTGATATTTCTATATAACTTCCAGTGTATAAAACATGTTTCACATAAGTTAACTAAAAGGGTTCTATGAGGAATCAATGATGAAAAATATTGTATATCTTTGCATCTTTATTTGACATTGTTAAGCAATCAGCTACTTTGTGATTTCAACTGACATGATCTAGAATTAGAGTTCATCTATTCTTTTTTGTCATGAGAGAGTGACAACCAACACTTTAAGAAATAAATACCACTCTGCTTGAAAAAATAAAAAAAAGTAGTGTATTTTCATTTTCAGATATTATATTTCCATTTCAGTTTTCCATCGTGATATTTGGGCTTCTTAAAGCAGATTTTTTTTTCTTGCCTACTTTTCCTTTTTCTTTGCCTACTTTTCCTTTCTTGCCATCACTGCCTTCCTCTTTCAYGTTAAAATTTTCATAAGATTTTTTATCCTTTTCTTTATATCTTCTCGAAAGTGCTAACATTATTACTACTTTTTTAAATATAGCTCAGCACATTTGCATTCACATAGCGCCTTATATTTTAGGTAATTGTTATGTACTTACCAGACATCAATTGCAAAGCAGAATTGCTTTAGCTGTCTTGAAGAAGATGGACTTTTGTAGTAATTTTCCAGAAGAATATCTACTTGTCATTTAAAAAGCAATAGATATACTTGAAAACAATTTTTAATATATGAATGACTAAATATCTCAATAAAATGTAAACGTGGGCTGTATTAATTTTGCTTTACTCTTTCTTGCTGTTTTTGTAAGATAATATTATTTTTAGAAATCTTATATTTAACTATATTTGAACCTTTCTTATTTAATTCAATTTTTTTTTAGCTATGGTGAAAATGAGCTGGGTTGTTAATGCATAATGTTAATTTAGTTTATTTCTACTGTGGTGGTGCTTCTTTGATCCTCTCTCACCCATGTGCGCGCACACACACACACTCACTCACTCTATTTAACCTTTTCTTTCTCTCTCTTCTATTAATCTTTTCTTTTGTCAGAAAGCAAATTTAACTGAAGATAATCAGAAAGCTTAGATACAATTATTCAAGCACTCCCTAGTGGGATTTTCAGCTCTTCTTTCTATTCACATAAGACTACATTAAAATGTTGTTGCTTAATAAGTTTATTTTGATACTTATGGCATTAAGGACACAGAACACAGTATATTAATGATAATAAAAATAAATAAAAGAAATATCACTATTCTCAATGATTTAAAATACTTGTCACAGTAATAACCATAGAATAAATGTAGATACAGCAAAGTAACTTATGCTAGCACATTCAACTTATCTCTAAGGCACTGATCAATRATAGTTCTATAGTTCTATTCTACTCACTAATACACAGAGGTGTTTGAATGGATGGTTCCATTCTTGTGGGTTGGTTTGATTTAATAGGGTATATAATCCTGAAATATATTCATACACAAGTAATTTAAAAAAAAATGCATAGAAAAACCTCACCAAATGCATACCTGCCTAGTGTGTCCAAGCATATACTTAGACTCTGAAATTCTACCTGGGTGACAATACAAATTATCTGTAAGATTAGTTCTTGCTTGTGATTAAAGATCATTCAAATAGAGGAGTACATTCTTTTGAATATCTTGTTGAATTTCTATGCATATTATTACTTTTTTTATAAAAGTCCAATTACTTTATCTGATGTTTTAGGCTACAGCTTAACAGTTATTCTCCAGAATTTTTCACCTCTCTCTTCTCCCTTCTACTGCCATTTTTTTCATTTATGTGAATAAAATTAGTTTAGAACAGTCCTAAATTAATATAAGTAGGATATACTAGTAGCTTATGTACATATATTAGTACATTTTATTGATGTGTTTTTGGGGAAGTACTTAACCAGATATGGTGAAGACAAGTACAAAATATACTAAGAAAATATGACTATTATGATTTTGTTTACATTGAACTGGCTTCCTGCAGATAAGATGCCAGTAATTATTTCTGCTCCATGCCAATTTATTTTCCTTATATCCACTGACTGATTGTATGCATTGGTAGGTAGACTACAAAAAAAAAAATCGTTTTTTTTTCCTTAGATAGATAGTTAAGATAGGCAAACAAAATATACTTCAATTTTTATGGATAACCAGTTGATTGAAGTAATTCATTGAAGATGATATTTGGGAATACTAGTAGAAGGATTAGATTCTGTATGCTTAATATTTGCATGGTTTTAATAGCAATTTGTTCAGCAGAAATGTGATCAGAAGTAATACTTGTTTAGAATTTTGATAATCTGAATTAGGTAACACTGTTTACGGATTAGTTTTAATAGAAGATACCCATGTGCTTGGGAATCTGGATGCTAGAAAAGTTGGATATTACAAGGGCGTATATTCAGATCTTTCATCTCACAGGAGGATTACAAAGTTCTGAGTCTCAAACWCACAAAACTTAGCACATATTTAATAAGCTGTGTGTGTTTAATGTTATATTTTCAGAGTATTAAGGTGTTAAAACACTCATCTTTGCTCCAAAAATTTTTCCCTAGGAGAAAAATTGGCTGCATACACTGTGTCGGAGTTCAGAGACAGAAGAATTCTGTCAAACTCCCTGATTTTCATGCATGCTTCATGTGATGGAGTTGAAAATTTCTCAGATTTTGGCTTAATATCGCATAGAGATGACTCTTCTCTCAGACTGTTCATATGTTCACTGTTCACTGGTGTTTGGTTTCTGTAATCTTTGACTCATATCTCCCTGATTCTACTGTTTAAAGACTTTYTTCAAAAAGGCACTTTAAGGCAAATCTGAAAGATTCATCAACCTTCCATTTAACTAATTTCACCATTTGCTAGTCATTAATTCAGGCAGTCTTTTTCCTTAAACAGTTCAATGTCTGTGTCAGCTGTTTCTGTTATCTGTTGAGTAGRTGGCCTCAAAGTGATGCAGAACTTGTGATGGTATATCAAAACCAGTTTATGTGATAATGAGATATGTGCTTCTAGAAAGTATACTTTGATGTTCTTTAAGAAGCTATGTGGTTTTTGTTCCAGAATGGAAGAGCTAGCAGAAGGAGGTGCCTCTTGCTTTATCCAGTCAMTAGAACAGCACAAACAAATCCATCAAACCTCACAGGAAAATAATTTATGATTTTTGACATGTTGACAAGTCAGGCTGGTTATCACAAGCAGTTTTAGAATCAGCCTGGTATCGTTCAATGACATGAAGATTAAAAGCTAATACTAAATATAAAATATTCACTTAAATATGTTTTTAAAAAAACAGGAATTTAAACTACAAATCCATATTAATCTGTTGTATTGGCCAAATTGAGAGAATAACTTCTTAATACCAAGCCTGCACTATATGAGCTAAAACTTGCTTAGCATTACAAGCTGGCATCAGTATCTGAGAAAATGAAGCAGAAAAATACTTCTGCCTCAGGTATGTCAAGGGTTATTTCTCATTAGCCAGCTATTCCTTGAATAAGCTTTCATGAATAAAGAAGGGGCAATTTCTCTGGAGCCACTGTCACACTATCCATGTGTTTGTCTGCCTGTGATAATCTTTACTTTATTCTCTGCAAGTATTTATCTGAAACTGCTCTTGAGCAAGGTGCTTAGTTTTAATGGCTATCGGGGATTTGATCAGTAAATGGCGAATCTTTACCCCTTAGATGTGAGTGGCTTTTTAAAACTGCTTCCAATTTCAACAAGTAGTCTGAAGCAGAATTGCATTCATAAATTGAATACTTTTCAGTTCAGATGTAGGGTTAATATATTTTTGCCCCCTAAGATTAGCTTTAAAAATCAACACTTTTCATCTGTTGGAGCGGTTAAAGTAGGTGAGGGAGAGAGATAAGTGCAAGAGAAATATTTCTTCTAAAAAGAGATATTATTATTTATTATAAAATATTAGAGCTCCATTACCTTACAATTCTGACTTTTACACAAATTCTGACCTCAAAAGAGTTATTTATGACCTCTTAATTCACCAAAATGGCCCTGCATGACAAATTTGATTCAGAAAATATGCCAACATTTCTGCCTAGTCATATTGTGTTTTTTTTTTAAATTGGATTCCTTTTCAACTAACTCTAGAATCAAGTAGGTTTTCTGAAGAGTTTGTTCAGCTGTTTATTATAAATAACTTTTCAACTAATACAGATCTGATTAGTCAGATGTTTTGCATCTCACTTGCTTCAATATTTGTCATTTGTAACTGTGAATTGAATAGTCCGGCCAAATAATTTTGCTATCCACAGATTGTAAAATCTATTTATTCTAATTATTTTTTATTCTCTGTCAATGGAAAATTTAAGAGGTCTCTTTGGAATGGTCTAACACTAGCTTAGTGAATTTAATGAAAGTTTTGAATTTGAAAATTTCAAATATAAATTTTTGCATTTTGGTGCCTGTTTCACACAATAGTTTTGGTTCTGCTTTTCTGACTGAAACTTTTTAGATGTGCTAATGATGCATATTGAACAGTCTTAAACACTTATAATGATCCATGCAGTCTTAGAATTTTTTGATTATTGTTGACTGTTGTGACACTTAGAAGCTCATTGCTTAGTTATCACTGTCAAGGCAATGTAACAGGGCTTTAAAGTGGACACAAAATCTTTTATAGATACTTTTAAACATGTCTGCAACAGCAGAATTATATAAAACTGCCTGTACAAACAAGAGACAAGAGTTAGTATTTCTTTCTTTGATTATTTCAGTTTGATTTTGGGTTTTGGTAGCTGTTTTTTTCCTTCTGTTAACACTAAGAATTTTTTTGCTATCCAAATTTCCTTATAAAATGACTTAGAATAGTTTAATTTAAAAGTAAGAAAATGTTCAAGTTTCTTGTCATTAGAAACCATAGTGTTTAGTTTTTCTTTCCACATTTCTAAGGTTTACCCCTAAAAGAGCCAAAAGTTAATAATTAGAAATAGAAAAATTATTTYTTCTATATATGGGGCCAAAGACTTATCGTTTCCTTTTATATTATAGAACTAAAAAGCAGACTGAGACAGTTCGACCAATCAGTCTTTGATTCTCTTTACATGTAGGTTTCCCCCAGGTTATTGAGCTGGCAAATCTTTTTCAGCATCACATTTGATCTGCAGTCTCTGACTATCAGAGAGCTCTTGTTCTGGCTGCCAGATTACTCCCTATGGGTTGACTGCTGCAGGAAACAAAGTAGAGCTTTAAGTTGTGAAGATATATGACTTGGCTCTACTGTTTGTGAAGTTATAAATATGGTTGACAGTCAGCTGTCATATTCCACCTATCCCCTTATTTTCTCATTCATTGGCCTCTGGCAAGTGGGTCTCTGCTAAACCTGAGTCTCATACGCTAAAGAGGCATTGTTAAACTATGACCTAGGAAGTATGTGTCTCAAAGGTATGTATTTTAGGTATCTAGCACACATTTTGTAGCCATTTCTTAATATTAGATATTTATGTCCTGAAGTTAGAGAGTATAGGTTTATAAATTATCCTTAAGTCAGGAATGTAGTTGCTATATGATTTTTCTTCAATAGCTGGGCCTGAAAATTACTTTTGAAGTGGATTGTATTTGTCCATGGTTACGCAAGCAGATTGATCTGATGATGATGGGTGTAAAGAGAGAAAAAAAAAATAAAAAATAAAAGCACAATAGCAACAACAGAAAATTGGTGTGTTGCCATGACAGAAATTTCTTAATATGAACAAGAATAATGACATATTTTAAGAATTTCATGTGCTGTGGGAAAAAAAATGTGCTTTATATCTCAAACAAAACAAGATATATGAAAAAGAATCATGTCAGATTGTTAGGGAAGTTTTGTGGAGGAGAAATAATATAAAAGTTAAAAACTATATTTTAATTTTTTTTGCTTTTTCATAAAGCTTTTTAATACACAACTTTTTTTCCTTTATCAGTATTTTAAAATCAATAAAAAATTATAATGAAGAAAGAAAGGCAGTTTCAAGGGTCCTGCAAATGCACAACAAACAGATGAAGTATGTATATGATTAATATATTGTTATTTAATAGGCAATATTCATCAACATACACCTTCTCAATCTTTTTGTTAAAGCATTCTTTGTTTTAAACCTAGGGCTTTTCTGTTTCTACTTGCAGCAAATCCCTTTATAGTTTTTTTTTTTTGACTTGGCTTGATACACTCAGACATTGCTTTTTCCTTTGGACAATGATTAAAGAAGGGAATATGCACAAATATTTTAAATAAGGAGATTATGTTAGAGGGAAAGAACAAAATAGTTTTTCTAAGTATCCATAGATAAGGCCTAGATTACTGATGCATAATACCTTTAATCGCGCTGCTGCAGTGCAGTTGCTTGTAATTTGAAATCAATAAAAGGGATATCAAAGCCCTCCTAGAAGAATCTAAATTTCAAATTAAAATTGAAGGCAATTGTTTTGATTTTAGTTAAAATGACCCATGAGGATTTTTTTGTTTATTTAGTTGCAGAGATCACCCAGGGAATGCCCATGGTACTTTACTGAAGCTAATGACCACTTTCAGACTGCAAGTTGTGTTCAAAAAGTTTTTTCAACAGGATCATGGTAAAGAAAGGAAATCAAGAACTTTGTACTCTTTAAAACCCTTCAAAATTTTATTCTTAACTATACCTAAAAATAATAGCAATTGAAAAAAAAAAAAAAAGTTCAACTGTTTTCTCTCATTACTTACTTTCATTCCTTTATCTATCTGCTACTTTAGACTGATTTTAAATTGCACTGAGAAAAACAGACACTGTACAGTGTCCCACTTACCCTGCAGCTCTCTGTCCAGAAGATAATAATCCTATCTTTCCGATACCGTATCTTTCTGCTCCATGGTGGATTGACACCTCTGAAAACTCTTAGATATGGTAAACTATCTCAACACATCTATATTCATACAATTGAATTTATACTTTAACCTAGTTATGCAGAGATGAATTGCTCTCCAGATTACATTATATGTCTTTGATTAGAAATACAGTAGCATTTATTGGATACCTAGATATCTATCTTAGACAACTACATTATAAAGACTTAAAGCTGAATCCCACCCTGTGGTGCTGCAGTCGAGGACAACAGTCATATGTTTTCTATCGCTTATTCTTTGMCTCAAATGGGTTATGTTGAACACCAACTACAAGTATATTCTTAATTCAAAAGTCATCACTGCTGTGATAGAGTATATGCATCTTTCCTAGTTTAGCATCTGTCCTACTCTGGAAGGACCAGATGAAATAGAATGAACTCACTTACTTAAAACATTATAACACTCAATCAAATAGTTTCTGGGAATTATTCTATTAATTCATTATTCTATTAATAATATCAAGAAGCTTGCTGATGGCTGTCAAAGGGACAGGAGGTGCAGTTACTAGTGATTACAAAATAGGAGTTGGATCTTCATTTTGTTCATAGATAATATAATTTGTCAGGAAAATGCATCACTTTCTCCTTCAAAGACAGAGGTATTTCTTGTATTAGATGAACAATTTTTCAAAGACAGACTTTTTTCTAGAAATGCTTGTTTGAAGTGCAGATCTTTATTATATATATCTCTTCAAAGCCTMGAGGTACTCTGTGAATTCATAAATTAAACCACTAGTTCCATGCTGCAGGTCATGACCTGAGTGGAATCATGTTGGTTACAAATAGGATTTTTTCTCTAGTAGAAATTCTGTTATTTATGACAGTATTTAAGACCATAATCCTTCCAAAGTTGGGAATCAAAATCAAAAATTTTGGAACAATTTGTAGTTACCTTACGTAATTACAAATAATCATCTACACAAGAATACAGAGGCAATACTTGCTAAGAGTTAAAATAGCTAAAGTTTAAAATATTAATTAAATGCTACGTCTGATACAGCAGAGTGGATTTGTGGATTAATAATATCCATGCTTATCTATCTCATTGATTTTTGCTAGGTTTGGCAGTTTATCATTTTATTTCCATGTTTAGTCTACCAAGTTATTATGCAACCCTTTTCAATAGTGTATTTTTATTTTTTCCATCCCTATTTTTCAAATGTTCAAATACTTTTTATATTTCAAATGTTCAATAGTTTCAATAGTTTTATAATGATCAACATCATTACTTGTTAGCTTCATTCATCCTGTAATGTTATGTCCAATAACTACATAGCATAAATAGTGATAGAATTTGCAGGTTATTCATAATGAGAATTGTTGACTTGTCTATGGCTAACTACCATCAAAACTGTATTTTTCTTCTTGACTTGGCTTTTTTCTTGCAACTCAGCTTTGATCAAGTGGATAATCACTGAAGGTCAAACTTGTTACTCATTAGTGAAAACACAGGAGAGAGGAATGAATTGAGATTCAGTTCTGTTATACCAGAATTTATTCATTCTTGAAAGCTTATATTTAAAAATTGCATATTGAACTTCTAACATTTGAGATAAAATAAAAGTTTCTGAAATTTTGTTTTAGTTCAGTTTTTCCCTGCATGGGAAAGGAGGCTTGCAAAAAGAAGCTTRAAAAACTATTATATCACTCTGTGGTAACCAGCAGCACTTTTGCACTTTTCTGGCACTTTGATGTAGATCTTTTGCCAGTTTGACCTAGCAATTTTCTTGTTAGCCTTTATGAGATTGCTGGCAAAGTGGGGAAAACTCTCAGAATGAAATATAAAAATACCCTATTCTTCAAATCATGAATTATATTACTCTCTCTCTTGTGCCATTCCCTTTGAATTATTTATAGATAATTCCTGTAGAACACGATTCATCCGGCAGGAGATCTTAGCAGTATAGATGTCTATATTTCATCTAATTACCCTTCTGTCAATTTGTAGTTAGTCAAGAGAAACAGGCACTTTTAAGTGTACATACTAATGTATTTGAACAGGGAAGATTTATGGCCTGTTTCTCACCATGGAAACCCATATAGAACATTTCCTTTATATTCCTCTTCACCATGTTTTCTAATGTATCTTACTTTTGATGTCTTTGAAACATTTACTATTTGTGACAAGCATAAACCTACTTTTGGGAAGTTAGGTGTTTTTGGATAATCACATGTAAAATGTATGTAGGATGGGACATAAAGCTCAATATGTATACAAATCTCACACCTGAAGAATTTTTCTGTCTTATGAAGAAAAGACCGTCAATACTACTTGAAGAATTCTCAAGTTCTATGTCTCTTCTTAACAAACTTAGTCCTCCTCATACCGACAAGATTAATTTTTCATGCCAATTATTGACACATATCTCATCTAAACTGGTGGTAGTGATACTGCCTATAGATTCACTCCAAGAAAATTTTACTGACTTCTTACAAGAGAAGATACGATTTATAGGTAAAACAAATTTAAATAGCTTTGCTTGGTATTTGATAAAATACTAAATTTCTGTCTTCATCTAGACATACAAGATGCAAACGGAAAGCACAAATTTTAGGTTATTTCCTGAATTTGAAACGACAGATGAAAACATTAAAGAAAATTATCAATACTATCTCTAAGGATAGCTTCTTTTCTTGGCAATTTCCACAAAATCCAGGGAAAGTTTTCAACACAATTCTGAAACTAAGTCTACAATATGTAAAACTTCCAAGGTTTTCAACAGAGTTATACTGAAGAGCTTTACTATATTTCCTCTAATGATACCCCTCTCTAATTTTCTATGTACTAACTCATTAATACTTCTACTATAACTGCGTGACAAATATATAATTTTTTTTTGGCTTTCTTCAAAACATAATAAAAAATAGAAGTAAGGATTAATGCTTATAGAAAGCATCTTATCTTCTGGTAATACAGCAAACTTATTTCTCACTTTCACTTTTATCATATCTTATTATTTTATCATATCATATCATATCATATCATATTTTATCATATCATATTACTATGATCAGCCTATATACTCTTTTCAGAGTAAAACAACCTTAGTATAAATTTTTAACAGTCTTCAGTCTTCCGTTCTCAGTCTTCCTTTTGTTCACATTAGTTCCAAAATAGTATCACAAATTGCTCCTCAAAATAATCCTGTTTACAAGCAATTTATTCATGTTCATGTACAAAATTCYCTAAAGCTACAATTGCCATAGTTGATGGTATAAAGAAGCGGATTTAGACCACAATTTATTATTTGTCTTTCTTTATACATGCTTTATACATTGCTTCTCTTTTGTTTTCAGAACTTGAATCTAGGTACAATGTTATCTTCTATATTTATTTGTAACATGGCAGCACAATGACTCTTTTAAATTCCTTGATAGTTTTATGCACTACATTTAAATGTAACAAGAGACCTCAAGTAGTTGATGATTCAYTACTTTTTCTCATTTCTGAAGACAGCATCTTATATTTAAGTTTAATGGGGAATTCTCCTGTTTGTTTGTAGTGTTTGAGCCTTGGTTAATAGCTGAACATTTAGCTATGAAAAAAAGGAAAATTAAGATTCCCCATTAAATTTACCTTTGTCTAAAAAAAGTCTGAAATGAGTGTATTACTAGTGTATCTATATATTAAATTAGAACATATAAAGTGGTATAAAATATACAGAAGTTKCTGTCAAGTAGTATCACAGCAGTATCATATTTCACACTCAGAAACACTTCTTCTATTAAAGAATGTATATCTTAAATCTGAATCATTGTAGCCTAAAAGGTATTTTACTAGAAATAAGGAAACCCAATTGATCAACAGAAACCTTTTCAATGGAAGGAAACAAAACTAAACACATTTGGTCTTTTAACTCTTTTTTTTTTTTTTTTTTTTCCTCCCAGTTTTGTATCAGACAGAGTTACATTAATCCAAATCCATACTCATTTCTTATCCAATGTAGGTATTCTTCATTTTATTCAAAATGTAGCAGCTGGATTGGTGTCGGTGTTGAGCTTGTAACCATAATAATTTGTAACAATTATTATATTATAATAATTCATTTTATGTTATGTTTTTAATTTTAAGAGGGACAGGATTAATTAAAATCATGAGATCAATGTATTTTTCTCAGGTGTTATTTATGTCAAATATTTATTCCTTCTACAGATTCACTTATTGAATTGATTCATCTCCTGCTTTTCTTCAGAAATATTTAAGAAGATCCAAAGAATTAAGCTTTGATTTTGGAAAAGTTCACTTGTATGCAGCCTTTCACTAACCTTAGTTAAAAATATATTTTTTTAAAAAAGCAGTTGACATGCAAAAATAATTAATTTGTGAAAAATAATTAATTTGTGAATTTGTGAAAAATTAACTAAAACTAAACAGGTTAGGAACACCTTTGAGTGTGAGCAGTGCCCTTTTTTAGAGAAGGAGAGGTTCAGACAAAGTAATTAAGATAAGCCCTAGAATTACAGGAAATTTTATAGAAAGGAATCAAATACATGAAATATATCTTTGCCTATTATTAGGTCATACAAAAAGTATAGAGCATTAATCACTGATACAGTCTTTTCATTTCTAAAATAACTTTTTAGTTATAATGATAGTCCATTTTGATTTCATCCTAAACAGGATGAATAGTAGTCCAGAMTGTGTTCTCATAGATTAAGCTTGAATTAATAGTTACTCATTTCCAACTTTAATTATTAGACCATTCATTTTTTGTCTAATAATAGGCTAATTAAATTTAGAAGTTCCTCAAATCAGTGGTGTCAGAAAGTCAAAGCTACTTGAAAGCCGTTTGGTGGCTTACATGGTATAAATTAGTCATGCTATTTTAATCTCTGATAATATAAACAGGATCATCATAAAATTCACATGGCATTTTGCCTTAATTCATTTTTTTCTTGGCTGACTCCTAACAGCATGTCCATAATATGCAATAGTGCACAATGGAAAGTGCCCCARTAAGGTTCAAATTAACCTGTAGGTTATGTAGAATTGTTCATAAATATTGGGATAGATCTCACAAAATGTACCGCCACTATCATTATGTTGTGTCCTAGCTTTCCTTCTGAAAACTGAGGCACGTTTTTATGCTACTACATATATCTTCCTTCTGTTTGCAGTTACTCTTATCATAATGAAATCCCCTTTTCTGAAGTGAAAATTTGAGACTACTTTTTGGAGGTTTAGCTTTTTTGTGGAACAGTAATGCTTATCCAAACTAGAGAATAACTAATGGAAACATTTAAAAACCATCCTTCTGCACTAGTTTGTGCAATGATTGGAGAGGCTCTGACAGGCACCACACTGGCAAATGTGGAACACAGTTYGGTGCAGCCCATAGAAAAGAAATTGGCTCTGGGACACTCCCCAAGAGTTAATGAACCCCAGGAGTGTCACAACCAGCATCAACATACGGTGGGATTGCTGTACCTTGGGGGCACACCTTCTAACCACCTTGTGAGTGACAAGACCAGGCAAAGTTGAAATGGCACTGCAGACCCATACCATGAACATCACTGTTCTGTGGAATTCCCCATGGAATTACTTGTTAATGTGTGCACTGCTGGTCTCTGAGCAGTTGTGTCAGCTTAGCATGAGATCACCTGCTGTTGTGCTGGTATAGACCACAGTGCTGGTATAGATCACAGTCACGCAGGTTTTGTATAGCTGTGGATTGGTATTGTTCTGATGAGGTACAAAAAAAAGTAAGCTACATGTGTTTGGTCTGGACTTGGCCCCACTATCAGGTGGCTTGTGGACTCGAGGATCCATCTGACAGCAAAAAAAGTCCCTGATGTCAATGACATGGTGAGGAGAAATTGGGGAAACTTTGTCTTAATGGCCCATAAGAGGCAAGAGTGGTCATTACAATGTTCATCTGTTGCTTGAAATTCCAAGAAAATGTGTGCTGAAAGAATGGCCCTCAAGGAAAGAGGGAAAGCAGTTGTTATATCATGCATTCTATCATCTAACTGTAGACCTCTGATATGCATATATATTTTTGATTCTGTTATATTTCTCATTTTGCTTTACTATACCTCTTATATCTAATAAATCCCCATAATTAACAAATTATGTTATCTCTAGTTCAGTACAGGTAATCCTAGAATCCAGAAGAATCCTGGACTTGCCTTTACTGGCATATCACAGGCTTATTAGTAATGATGAGCAAGGATCTGGGTCTGTTCCAGGGGGAAAAAAAAAGAATAAAGAATAAAAGAAGAGAGAAAAAAAGGACTTTGGGTTCAAAAGTGGTCCATTTGGAAACTTTTAGGATAAACAAATTCATGCAAAATTGAGTAGTAAGTAAAAATAGGATCTTGCATGTCTCAAAAAATGCATATCAGAAAGAAATATTTATATGATTTTTGCAGGACATGGGAACACTGACTACAATCCCTGCCTCAGAAGGGGTATGGTAGTATACATACTCTGATTAAGTACTTTRTTTACCAAAGCTATTTCTTATCTTGAGGGATTTCAGAATTTTAATGCAGAAAAAATTGATGTTCTTTTTATTATTTAAAAGGGAGGTGCTGCTGAGAACATCACAAGCATTGTAAATTATTCTTTATATGTCAGCATGTAGGTGCCACTGTCAAGCATATTTACAAATGTCATTGTTCCTTTTTAGTATTGGAAAAAAAAAGATACTCAGAATATATTACTGAATAAAGAAATTGTTGCAGCAAGTACACATTGCAATAGGTACTACAATAAATTGCCAAGTTGGATAGCTAGTTGCAAAAACCCCAAATCTTTGCAATTTAGGCTGCCAGATTACCATAAATTTCAATCTTTTGATAAGCTTGATGGGATACCAGGATACCAGGATATTTGTTTTTACTTTTATTTCTTTTAAAAGAGTTACAGTTGGCTGGTTTCTCTTAGATAGTTCACACATAGGGGATGTAATATTTAGTATCAAATTTACTTACTTGAAGATTTTTGACATTATATATGATTCTGATTTAGAAGATTATTTTAGGAAAAGAATATTTATACAATAAGGTGATCCACTCAACTGTGATGTAATCAGTTGATTCACTCAACTGACACAGACTTCTATCTTAAACAGATGTCGTCCTTTGTGTGATAAATTTTGCTTTCTGTGTGCAACAGATGTGCTCAGTGATACCCTGTGCTCTTCCTGAGCTACATGAGCAGAAACACATTGAAGATCTCATCTCCTCTGAGTCATCTTCCATAGTAGGGGTTTATTGGTCAGTCACTGAATCCTTGCTACCAAAAGTAGTAAACTTTACATGAAATAACTTTAATCCTTGGTTGTTACCCATCCTTCGGGGAGTGAGTGGCAAAAGAGAAAGGTCTATTTCTACACAGTAATACAGTATCACTGTTTCTGTAACTGAAGTTTCTATATATTCTTAAATGTGTCTTTTTATCTAAAGTATTAAATGAGTAAAGTAGGTACATATTTTAGAAAACAAATAATAAATAAAGTACAAATTCTGTGATAGAGTAATGGCTTTTCTAGTAGTTTCCAACATTAGTTTGAATGATACTCAGAAGCTAGACATTTCCAAATTCATCAGAATTATACTCTCACACAAGACCTCAAGAAAACTATCAGCTTCAAACTGTGTGGTGCTATTGTCATACCTATTAGGGGCTGGCAACACAGCCACTTTCACATGCAGAAGGCATATTTTTCCAACCCAGAGCTGACATGACTATTCTGGAAAATGTTTCCCATTTACATAGAAATACGACTAAACATAACTATATGCTTAGTCATAGTAGTGTGAACTCTTGGCACTTCTATGACAGTGGAATTAAGGTGTACTTAATTATGTCAATTGCAAAAGATAAGATATGGACTTATGTTAGCTTCTAAAACACAAGGAAAAAACTCACTAAAAGAGAAACTTTTATTAGCTATTGGGTATAATGCTACAGAGAGGAGGATAATATGGCTACTAAATATTACATTGATCCCATCTTTATTCTAGCCCATGCTGAGGGGAAAAAAAAAAAAAAAAAGGTAAAAGTAAATTAGCTTTAGAACTAATTAGAAAAAAGTGAAAGATATGTTATCAATATCACACAGAAAAACATCAGGAATTCCTTATTCTGTTACTAATTTTTGTGTTTTGCCATTATTTCACATATAATTAGATAATACCTACAACTTTTAATTTTTTGTCACATAGCATGATAGAAGTTGCATTTGTAATTTGTCCTTTAAGAGGAAACTACTGATAGTGTGAAACTATACGTAAGAGCAACCACAATTAGAYAGGAAGGTAAAAAGCTAAGGTCACTTTCAAGAATTGTATTAAACATTCACAGATCACTTTAGCATTTTGAAATATTTAYCAAAGTGTTTATCAAACAAGACATGACATTAACCTCTGGCCATTTAAGCAGAACAAATATCAGATGTTATAATTCCACATTTGGATGCAATGGATGTTTCTCTTTATGAAGAAATGTATTTTTTGGTAGCAATTAGTGTAAAGACAAGAAGTCATGAAGTAGGCTGCCAGGTCTTCTATGGTTCATTTGCTATGATTTTTGCTTCTGACACAATGTCACAGGTTCAAGTCTTGAAGTGTCATTCTGCAGTGCACCTCTGATAGAAGAGCTATCTGCATTTAGGTGACATTTTAAAATAAGCTGTCTGGCAGTTATCCAAATGTATGCTAAAAATCATAAGAGGAATTTGCAGATAAGAGATGGAGATAATAGCAGTCTCATGGGTAGCATTTCTTCTCTCTGTAAAACTCACTCTAATATTCAATATTGTCTGTGAGCTATTGCTGAACACGTATATAATATCTGCTTCATTTTCTGCACTGTCATTCTGTAAGAAATAATTCATTATCCTTCAGAGTTTTTGATATCTGGGATATGAAAAGCATTTTAAAATCAAGTTCTATTCACAAGTCACTAATGTATGCCACATAAGATTCAGTTGTTTATTATAAATTAAACCCTTGATCCTAGCAAGGCTTTCACTCTTAGTATGTCAAGACAACATAACCAGACTCTCTGAAGGGCAATCTTTTCCATGGTGAGTTGGCAGTACAAAAGTTATCATGCCCAAACATGGGCAGGTAGGACAGATAAGTAGGCGACCAAAAAGGTAGATATTCTCTTAGAAATCTGTCAAACAGTTGAATGTTTTCACCACACTTTTGGTTATTCCTGGCAAAAAGGGAGATTGTTTCATCCAAGGTAACCGGAATGAATCATGCACGTTATGTAGATTGAACATACTAGTGGGCTGTGGACTTTGTAAAATATTATTTCACAGTCCTTGAGTCATTGTACTTTTTTATTTTTTGCTTTCAAGTCAGATTTTTTCTTCCTCCAGATGAGAATAATTTTAGTCGTTTTTTTCTATGACACCTTGAATATTTTGTTGGTGAACATAAATTTCATATAATCTGGAGGTGAGAGCTATAGAGTATGTGTTTTTCTCTAATAAAAATCCTTATTTGTAGGAATTTTGCAGAAAGTTCCCATAAGCTTTATCATATTTAGGATATCAATTAATTTTTAGGTAGTTGCTTACTTTTAGTTACATAAATATATATAGTTATTTGCAAGTCACATACTCGAATTGCACATCATATGTACATAAGATAATTGACATTAGGAAGTCCTATCTGTATACATCTCTGATAACTGATTTTTCTCTGACAGCTGACTCAGATTAATATTTCACTGCTAAAATTTTCAGGTTTCAGTAGGATTTCTTTTGATCTGTGCAAAGGAAGACACCAGAAAAAAAAAATCTGTTTTCCAAACCTCATATGTCTTACATAAGAAGATGACCTTGTTCCTCTAGTAATAAGAAAGTTAATGATTTTGATTGACAGTAACTGCTGACCTACTTCTTTTCAAATGCATGTTGTTTTCTCTATAAACACTTTTTAATTCTACATATAGATTGTAAGTTTTTGAAGCAGATATGTCTGACAAAATGACATTATTCAATCAGGATCCTTTTTTCCTTTGTGCACTTCAGTTTTCTGTGTCTAGGGTAACAGAAAGTCAACTATCATCCACAAAAAAATGAGATTCCTGTTAGGAAATATGTTCAATTATTTTTTGTTTCTTTATAACTCAATTGAAACTGTACTAAATGCTGTGGTTACATGGAGCTACCAGATATTCCCACGTGTTACCTAATGAGCACAAATCTGAAATGTGAGGAAAAAAAAAAGAGTAGTAATATATCTTTATCAAATTTTGTCTTTATATATTATAGATGTATACGGACCTGTGAACCTGTGAAGTTGCAGAGCTTTAAGTGGGTTTGTTGTTGTATTGATACGTAAAACAAAACAGATAAGCCCCTCTTCATTGGAAATATTAGTTTACTCCAAAAACAGATTTCTAAAAATGTTCAAGATATAATTTAGTCAGTTTTTCAACAATTTCAACTATTTTTGGTTCAGTTCAGCATCATGATTTTCTAAATATTGCTGTTTAGGAATAAATGAAGTTATCAGACTGTTAAATCTCATGACAGATACCTTCCATTCAGAGCCCAGACAACAGAGAGATACCAAAAATATTTGAACATCTGGCTGCCCCTTTCTATGCTTTGAGATTGTGATATCATAAATCAGGAGCCTTACTTGATATGTCTGTTTACACTGCAGAACATTTGATAAAGGGTAATGGGAAGGTGATCATTGATTTGAYCTCTCAAGACTTGTCTCTGTCTGAAAACGTGATCTGTTCTTATAAACTTCATACCCCTTCCTGCCACAAGCATATATAGTTTTTATTGAGTCAGATTAGTAGTGAGATTAATACAGTGCAATGAGATATTTTGAGTGAAAATCATGGGAATAGTCATGTCTCAGGGGCTTTTGATGGAACATCAAAAAGATATACTGCAGGTCAGCTGGTAAGATACAGATTTACAGATTCACAGAATGATTGAGGTTGGAAGGGACTTCTAGATATCATCTAGTCCAACACCCCTGGTCCWGCAGGGACACCTAGAGCATGTTGCACAGGGTGGCATCTAGGTGGATTTTAAAGATCTCCAGAAAAGGCTCCACAACTTCCCTGGGCAAAATATTCCATGGCTCTGCCACCCTCACAGGAAAGAAGTTCTTCCTCCATCACATGCAGATGCAACTTCCTGTATTTCAGCTTATGCCCATTACCCCTTGTCCTATCACTGGCCACCACTGAGAAGAGTTTGGCCCCTTCCTCCCTACATTCTCCCCTTAGGTACTTATACATATTGATGCAAATCTTGTCTCAGGCTTCTCTTCTTCCAGGAAACCATGCCTAGCTCACTTAGCCCTTCGTCATAAGACAGATGCTCCAGTCCCTTAATCATCTTTGTCGCTCTACACTGGACCAGTGACAGGCAGCAGGCACAGTATGTTGCTTAATCAATTTTTTTCTGGTGAGTTTAAGGTATAGGATCACTATTTTTTTTTTCTTTTTTTTCCCCATGTTTTTAGGAAAGGAAAAGATGAGTGGGTCTTTGCTTAATTTATTTTGACAGAATTTCTGGATTTAGATTTTCATAAGTGATTAGGGGTATACACTATACACATGATATATGTCAATAGCAGTAATCTCTTCGTAGGTAGTATGAGAACATGAATCTTTTTTTACAACTTAATGACACTGTTAACATGCTATAAAAATTTGTCATTCTCTAACAGGGAACATTTGGCACAACTCTTTCTCAATTCATACTACAAGAAACTTTTATCAGAAAGCTTGGGGAACAAGTCAAGGTGTGGAAGAAAGAAGAATTTTACTTCAAATAAATGAATGAATTAATAAATCTCCATGATTTCTGTGGTATATGCAAATAAATAAATAAAAAAAAAAAWTGATTAACCTCAGACTTCAGTGAATCCTGAAGACCTGAATACTCTAGATAAGCACAACTTGGTTTTAGGAAAGCTTTGAAATAATGATGAGAAGAAAGAAAAAGATTTGTCATAAAATATTAAAAAATACAATCTTAAAGATTGTAGTCAAAATGAAACAAAAATGGCTGCACCATTCATAACGAATCAATATTTGCTTAAGTTCTTTTTTGCATTTTGTCCCATTGATCATGGTTACGAATGTCAGACTTGAACCTATATTTCCAGCTTCTATAAGAAAGATGCATCAAACAAACACTGCATGATATGGCAGCACAGTAGTTGTTTGTTCCCAAAGAACAAAAGAATAATTAACTACATTGATGCCTGGAATGTCTGACTTTTCATTTGAGGTGTTGTTGCTATTATTTCAACAGAATTATTTGCTGTTATTTATCCTCTAGACTAGCACTGGATTTGAATGCAAAGACTTGGAATTCTTTTTTGTTTTCCTAGCCATCATTGATATGAATGTGATTTTATTTTACTACATGTTTTCCAAATATATTTATTTCTTTTATGTCTCCTTAGTTGAATAGGGCATATAAATATAGGACATAAAGAATTGTACTTGAATTTCAATTTTCTTTCCCACTTCTCATAGAAACAATTATATTCAATGATAAATAAATAGTGCACTGGGAAACATCTTGACCTAATATTGCTATGTAGGATATCAACTCATTATTGACAGCTGATAAGATCAYACAAATTGGAATTAAGTCTTATATTTGAAATCAGGAAATACTTTGTTTTTCATTAAGCTGGAGGAAATTAAATCAATAAATAAGAAATTTTGTGCATTATTTTAATCTGATTTTGTTGCTTTATTATCATACTACTAAGCATTTATTGCAAAAGGGAAAAGATTTTTGTATTTAATACAACTAATAAGTGAATTATACAATAGCAAACAAAACCTTGTTTAAAATAACAAAAAAAACTGTATCTTAAAATTTTACATGTAGTTTTATAACAAAATATTTATTTTTGGTGGCAATATGGTTGTTTATAAAAAGTAAATCATTATGCACATTTCCACAATATTCAAAGAAAAGTAACACAAATCAGGAAGAACATAAACAAAAAAGCCCAACACAACTTACTCTAGTAGGATTCTTCTCACTATTAAATGAACAGAAAAACATAAATTACATCTGTAATTTTCTGATTCTAAAATGAATCATAAGTCTTGGAGTTGCTCTAAATCTGTCAAGATGGCAGTAGTCTTGGGAAACCTACAGGCTCATCACCACAGTGCTGTCCTGGCACTAAGGGAAATCACTGCCAAATAAAAGGTGCCGGAAGTAGTTTTGAAACAGTACAGTTTGGGTTAGTGTAGCGCCCTAAAGACCATTGATCTAGTGTGACGATGTCTTATTTCTGAACTTTCACTTGGACTTTTTTATATCACTTGTCAAATCACCCTGATGGTCCATCTCGATCAATGTTTCCCACCATTCTTCCTTGCTTCATAGAATCATAGAATCATAGAATCATAGAATGCCGAAGGTTGGAAGGGACCTCAGAGGTCATCGAGTCCAACCCCCCTGCTCACACAGGGTCACCTAGAGCACGTGGCACAGRGCTGCATCCAAGCGGCTTTTAAAGATCTCCAAAGGAGACTCCACAACCTCTCTGGGCAGCCTGTTCCAGTGCTTTGTCACCCTCACAGTGAAGAAATGCTTCCTTAAGTTCCTGTGGAACTTCCGATGCTTC
>NW_020455866.1:3414374-3464384 GCF_003342845.1 Nothoprocta perdicaria | reverse complement strand
CTCATTGGAAGGACGGAGGAGGACACTACCTGGGCTCCCACCTCTTTTACAGCCACCCCTAGGGCTCTGTAATCTTGCTTTATTTTGGCAAGTTTCCCCATAGCATCATTAGCACCCACGTGAAAAATAAGCAGGGGATAGTAGTCAGTGCCTCGGAGTAAYYGAGGGAGCCTCTYTSTAACGTCCCTTATTBRAGCCCCTGGTAAGCAGCAGACCTCCCTGGATAAGGGGTCGGGTCTGCAGATGGGCGCCTCTGTGCCCTGCAGCAGGGAGTCACCTATAACAATCACCCGCCACTTTTTCCGAGTGCTCCTTTTTTCCTTAGGGGGAGCAGCCTCCGGGCGTGGAGCTGACGCTCTCTCTGCAGACTGCCCTTTAGATGGGCCTTGGTTGGCGTCCTCATGTAACTGCTCCCCAGGGTCCAAGGCCTCAAATCTATTAGATGTGGTCACTGGTGGGGGTGGGGTGGGCCGGGGAAGGGTTGTCCTGCCCCCCCCTCCCGAGCAGGGACCCTTTTCCATTGTTGTTCATCCTTAGATTTTGTTAATTCACTTCCCTCTGCCCTGAAGCAAGAGGGTGCTGTTTTTTCAGGTTGAACTGAGAGGTTTTCTGGGCGCTTAACCCTGGGAGGACTGCAGAACGCAGCTCCACCAGTCTATTTCTCTCTCACAATCCCTGATAGCCCTGAGCCTTTCTACTTCCTCCTTCAGCTGCTTCCAACATATCTGCTCTCTTTGGCACTTACAGAATTGATTCTCTGGAAAAGAGTTTCATTCAGTACCTTTTATTTTTCTTCTGTTTTGTGGATTAGGAAAGTTAAAAGGGAGCAAGGCCTTTCTGCAGATCTCTGGTATTTGCTAAGCTATATTTAAAATTCTTTGCACTTCCAGTTTGACACATATGGCACAAACTTAGTTTTGCCTAGATGTGGCTGTCAAGGAATAAACATTTTCAGAGCCACCATTATTTATTCATGTGTTAAATATAATTGATATTTCATCCTTTTTTTAGTGAAAATATATGCATTAAAATGTATATTTCTATAAACATCTACAATATTAGTTATCTTAATCTACTTAATAATATGATCAGCTTTCTTGAAAGAAAGAAATAGACACTTTCATTATGTAGAAAGTACTMTTAAAAAGGGTGTCAAAACAGAAAGGTTGGAGATTTTGTTTTTTTGATCCATAAATAAATAAAATGTTATCGGTAATTTAAAATCAGCTTTGTATTTTTTTTGCTCTGGAGTTTTTCTTTTGTGGTCGACCTATTTTGATTTTATGAAAGTTTCTTCACCACCTGTAACTGAAGACTGTATTACTCGTCTCCMGGTAAGGAAGGATATGAAAAGCTCTCTATACATTGGTATATATTTAAATAGTATTTAAATATCATTTTGATAATTTAAGTATTTAAACTCCAAATTGAATACAAATATAATTAATCCAATTTAATTTTGGTTGTGTTTTTCTTTTCAGCCTGAATCCTTTATCTTGACAAAAAAAGGAAATCAGTGGCTATCCTAAAATTTTCTTGAAAAAGAAACAGCTTCCTGTCCAGCTGGAATTCTAAAACATTTATCCAGTAGTAAGAAGAAAATCCTCTGCCTCTACATCTAGTAGTCAGCTGTAGCTTTGATTCTGTTACTTGAAATAGAATTGCTGAGATGACAGCATTAATGAGTAAAAAAAGATACTATTTTCCCTTATAATTTGGTATATAATTTTCAAGACTTMTTGCTTTATTTGTTTTTATTAAATTGCCATTATTTTGTAAGAAAAACAAGATCATGTAAAGTTTTGAAATATCTAAAAGGCTGTTTAATAAAATAAAATATGCATTGAGCAATAAATATCCTAATGAAAAATAAAGGCTAACCATATTATGAAGATTAGGTTATAGGTATATTTTGGAACAAAATAATAGTGGCTATTCAAGTATTTGTTTTTGTACTTCATACAGTTCCTATATTCCTATATTCCTATTCAGTTCCTCTAACAAATCATCATATTATGAAGGTTCAGACAGGTTTTCACAATGTTCTTGTTACATTATATTAAATGGGTAACAAGTTCTTTTGAAGCTGCACTCTGGTCTTCAGAGTACATGAATATTATGCTCTCTGAAAATTGCTCACAGAAAGAAAAAAAAAATGAGTTCTGGTATATATAGTTCCAAGTTACACAGCTGCAAATTCAATCAAGCTTGTATGTTGTCACCATCTATCCTCCTTTAAAAGGCCATCTGTGATATCTTTGACTTGATCTGGGCAAATTTTGCATTACGGAGACAAATAGCTTGTTCTCCTAATTTTGTGTGAAATGATACCGGGGGGGACTTTTTTTTTCTTTTTTTTTTTTTTTTTTTAAATCTTCCTGCAAGTCATTGCATCTACTCTTCCCAGTTATCTTCTTAAATGGTCATTATTCTGTACATCCTATTAATAGCATCAGATTTTTGGAAGACCATAATGCAAAACAGAATCTTCAATATCTTTCCCCTCCTCCCCACCCTCTTCTGAGAAGTTTCAGATGTTTTTTCAGGCTGCATCTAAACTAATATGTAAAATGGGCTTAAGCTTGTTGTCTGCAAAGGAGACTTCCTTCATCCGCCTAAACTCTTTTTCTCCCTACCTTCCTCTAAAGAGAGAGGCTTTATTCATACTACCTGCGGTGAACTGTGGTTTTTCTTTGCTATTCCTTGAACTGTACTTGCTTGTTGTTCGTGACAATGTTAATTGACACTGGCTAAAACCGTGTTGAGAGTGTGCAAATGAGTAGATAGTATRAATTACCACAAGCTCAGGTCCCAGTCATATAGCTTATCACTACATAGATAATTTATCTTCCCAGAGCTCTTCCTGATTTGTTTAGAGCTCTGCCCTACTTATTATTCCCTACTCTAAAAGTTTTTTATTTGCAAACCTCAGGATTTTTTATTTATTTTTTATTTTCCCACTAAACACTGTATCTCTGCCAAATCCTCTTCTATTCTCCCAGCATCTGTTTCTTCTATCCCTTGAGTTCCAATTTTCCAGAATTCTGGGAAATAAATAGCCTACCACCTTGTCCTTTCCCCTTGATGTTTCTCTCATTCCTCTTCCAAACCTGTCAGAACATTCTGTCATCTTGTGGACACACAGCGTCTCTGGGACAAAAACTGTCTGCAGTGACAAGCTGCATCCCCATACAAGACCAGAGCATAATAAGCAACAGATTGTCTAGTCATACAAGAAAGCAATTTGGAGCAACTGCATCCTTTACATCCTCTTATACAGCATGCTTAAGGCCCATGATGGGTGACACTACAGGGTGCTACTGTTCTTGTTTATGGGTAAAGAGAAACCACTTCTTATACATAAAAGTGAAGAATTTATTATTAATATAGCTAAAATCTTAAAAGTGTCGACCTGCTATTTAGTCTAGATCTAATTGCTACAGGAAAAGAAGGAATAATAATGAAGTTAAAATTTATATGCACACTTAGTTTCCACCTCTTTTCCTATGCTTACCCTCCTATGTCTTCTTCAGGGCCCTGTGTGCATGTGTTTCTATGTGTTACTGTCAGCTGACAGTCTCAGGAGTCCTTCATTAGGACTGTTTGGCTCATGCTGATGACTTCTTCCTCTCACTAGGACTCATTGTGGTCATTTTTATGTTTGCCAACATACCTTTACATCTTTGCTCTTCGCTAGTCCACAAGTCTACTCCACATCTGAATGATGCTTTTTTATGGTGCTTTACATGTTATATACTATCTCTTTGCTCAGTTACAGTTAACATCTGTTTAGTCTAGCTCCAAGTCTGCATTTCTTTAACTGATGACTGGTGAATTGCTTATAGCTGTGGGGTCTCCAGTGTCAGGCTATGCCCATCTCTTACCATCCCATGACTGTGTTTCTCTGTACTATATCTTATCTCTCCATTTCTAAAGGCTACTGCCATTGTATCAGACTTGCATTTCTTTGCACTACAGCATGATGTTAGTCATAAATATCACATTCTAAAGGGAATAACTGCTTTTCCTATATAAAACTGTAGTTGTACCACTCAAAGATTAACAAAAGCAAGCAGATTAAGCTGGTCAGTTAGAGAAATAGCTGTCTCAAGTAAAAGAAGTGAAACAAAGCTTGCAGACAAGTTAAGAAAGGTTCATACAGGGCAATGCTCTCAAGCCTCGGTCCTGAGGCCCTGAAATTTAGTACAGGACTTAGTGCTTCTTACTAGTAATGGCAATATACAGGGCTACATGGTTATAGCAGTTTCATCAGATTGTCATAATTTACATCCAAGGCCACAATGAGTGTAAGAATAGAACTGAATATGTCTCTATGAAGCAGTGAGAAAGATCCATGGCTAAATATCAACTTCTAACTGCAGTAAGTGATTAACAACTGTAATATTATGTAAACTAGGAGAATTAAAGTAGTTCAATTAATATACTCGCTCTCTCACCAAATGGGCAGCCTAACAATTGCAAGCACATAATCATCATCAGGGACAWAGCAGGTATCAAGCAGTAATTTGAACTTTTGATGTTGTGACCACAATGGTATAACTTTAGTGAGGTGTTCTGTTCTTGACATGGTTTCAGCAAACTTCTGTGATTTTTTCTTGTTAGTAAATTGGTCTCACAWTATCCCTTTCTTACACTGGCTGGGAATATACAGCCTAAACTGATTGACAGACAGAAGAACATAGATATACATATCTGAAAGACACTTACCAAGGCTAGCTGCATCCAAATAGCAATCTCACTCCTCCCATTGTTGGACTCTGTGCTCTTATTACTACACAAAGAGGCAAAGCCTCTACACAGCTTTGCACAGACTATGAGACAGAGGAGTAACAACAACCCATCTCAATTATTTCATCTCGTTCCATCAACTCTGGACGCATGATGATCTATGTTTGATGATCTTGTACAAGTTTCTGTCAGTACCTGGCACAGTGAATGACATGAAAGTTTCATATTTATCTTGCTTGAYTTTATATCAATTCCTAGATGCCCCTAAACCTCTTATGATTTATATCTCTTTATATCTATATTACTTAGCCAAGCTAAATGGGTATAACGTTYCTGTAAGTGTGTGCTAATTTCAATAGATTATATAAAATTCACATAGCTACTTGCCATACTGCTCTGAGCTAAAGGTATATTTTTATCTATTATTATTTGTTATTACCCATGATTTCTTAATTCAGTTTTGCATTCAGTGAGTTTAAGGAAGATTTAGTATATTTCTTTGATGACTGTCACATAAGTGTGGACTGTCACAACATTAATCATATAATTGATATGCCAACACTTGTTACTGTAAATTTTAGATCTTCATTCATGTTGGAAGTGCCAGCACCTTCTGTGAGTATTGTATTGTTGAAGTAAGGTTTGATCAACAGTAAACTCTATTTCAACCATCACTGTTTGTTTTTCACATCATGAAGTCACAAGATATTCACTAGGTCAGAAGATATTTATTTACTTGCTTCTAATTTATTTGGAGGATGAACCCAAAGCATTTCTATATTTTCTGATTCATTTTTTTTTTCTTTTACATTCATACAGAATGGTGGATCCTGTCCATAATTTTTATCCATAATTTTGCAGTATCCAAACATTCCTTCTATACTAAAAAATACTGGAGAAAGAATAAGATAGCAGATCTCAAGCAAGCTTTGAACAYTGGATTATTAAATAATAAATTTCACTCAAAAATATTTTTGAAGCAGATGTTCATATCTGGGGAGCTAATTAAACATATATGAGAAATAGCCAAAAATACATTAGTTTTCTTTCTCTGGATGTATTTTGTAAGATGTAACAATATACGCGCCACGAGGCTGCATGCCAAGAAAGCACAACAGGAAAAGTGTTGTGTTTTCAGATTCAATACACAAAGTGCTGTCTAATCACATCACTGTATTTCTATTTTTAAATCTTTATATAAAGCTTAAAAACTAAAATGTCATACCTTATCTATTTAATAYTAATTCTTATCTGTTAACAGATATTTATTTTCAAATAAAGAATAGAAGATAGGACAAAATTTACACAGTATCCCATTCTACTGAATATACATGATGGCTTTCTTTGGTGACATTACATGGAAGATGTAGATTTATTTTCTTTCTTCACAGATATTTTGTAAGACCTCTACTTCCAGATTTCCAATAGTTCTGCAGCTCTAATAGTTACTGCATCATAGCTCAGAAGCACTCAGAGTAACAACTTAAGCATCTAAGCATCTTCAGGCATTCAGGTTTTTACTCCACTCTTACCCAYAGTTCATCTGCCACACATCACATTCGTATCACAGTTCTTTAGATTTGACAGAGAGTGAGCTTTGTTACCACTGGATCTTCACAGTTTTTTACATCACCTTACATGCTGTGTATGTTAATTCAAATATCTTTTCAGAAGACTCAGGCTAGTATCCTTGGTTTCAGTACAACTAATATTGCCATTCTTTTCTTTCAACCGGATGTGTCTATTAACTGAACCTTGTGCAGTCTGCAGACAAATTCACATTTTTCATGCAAGCTGCTGCTGGAATAATATAAATGAAATTAACATAAGAGAACTCACCATCGAATCCAGAGAAATCCAGAGAAAGGCCTGTAATGGGAAGTGGGAAGATGGGAGAGTGGGAAGGCTAGAAGAATTTGGTTTTCTTTTCCTTCTTACTATTATTTCAATATTTACAGATATTTATGACTTGAGAGTTGAAGGAAACTCACAATAAAATTCTTCAGAGACTGATATAAGTTTTTTGGTTTTTAATTCCAGTTGAACATTTACAATAAATTATCCACTTTTTTTTTCCCCTGTATACTTTATGATAYACTGCCTACACTTTTTTCATAAATGGAAGATATCTAAATAATAGATGATAAAGTTTTGCTTGTATTCTAAATATTACATTTTGGTGTCTTAGAATATGAGTAGGACATTACTTTGATATTTTTTCTTATTGKCAGTGCTTCTTAGATTTCTCAATTCAATTCCAGTTGACTGTGATATTCATAGAAATGAAGAGACAGAAAAGACTTACTTTTCTGAAAAGATCAGTCCATCTTCATGCTATTATGTTTCTGGAGCATTTTATCATTTAATTTATTTATTTTTTTTTTTTTTTTTGCAAGCTGATTAAAAATGATTCAAATAGTAGGATTTTTATCACCACTGTGGAAACAAATAGGTCTTCAAGCAAGCAAGTCTATTTTCTAACAACCCCTTTTCTGARTTCCCTCCATTCTGCTGTTGTTTCTCCCTAAATCACTTGTGTAATTGTTTTCCTTTATACTTGCCAAATAGTTATAAAYTTTAGTTGTTGCTCAGGCAATCTACAATTTCATTATTTAGTTTTCTCTCTATAAATCAGACGTTGCAGTTTCTGGGCTTATTCTGTTGCACTGACGAATGAATCATATTTGAAACTTAAGCTTAATGCATTCTACTTTGTAATCATCACAAACTGAGAAGAAACATGTGGCCAGCTCCATACATCAGAGAGTGGAGGTTGTCTTGATAATGAAAGAAATGCTTTTGTTTGTTTCTGCACTTCACTTTTGTAAAGAAGGCTCAATGATGAGAAGACCTAACCATTGTTGAAAAGAATATAACATTACGTTGCTTGATTTCTTTCTGGAAATATGCATGAAAAATATATATGAGTTTTCTTTGCTTCTATTTATTTCCTAGTTATATTGCCTAGCTGGAAAGAAAAACATAATAGTGATTTAGGATATTTTATAAACAATGGTAYCTTGAAAATGATTATAGGTATAATTTTACCTTTTACTTAGTTACAAAGATTTTAGATTCACAGTGAACTTTAATGCTTCAACAAATACTTAAACACTAGAAAAATATCAATTTGTCAGATAAATCTTTTAAGTCCTGAACGGTAATTAACATATAAGATATTAAAAGACTCCTAAGATTTCTCTTTTGTGTAGAACAATATATTGATTCTGAAAGCCATAACACTTTATTTTCTTTTATGACCTGATAAAACCTTGTGTGAAAAATTTATATATATTTCTAGAGCTATGAAACTAAAACATTTCCTCTGGAAATTCAGTGATTTCCCACTACTGAAAGCTTTGCTAGTCTTACRTGAAGGTGGCCAATGTGAAAAAGGAATAATAATTAACTACGGGGATCATGTTCAGWACAGAATGATGGAAATAGCATTAGCTATTCCAAATAAATATTTTTCTGATCATAAAAACTTGCTACTCTCCACTGTGCAATAAACCATATTACACTGAGGACATATATTGCAAGATCATTACTTCTCAGTAAGTGTGAAGGGATGAAGGTGAATGATAAACTGATCCCACAATGACTAGAAAAGGTAAATAGCTGCAAAAGGTCACTTCTTTATTTTTAAATGAATTCAAATATACTTTAACAAATTATATGAGAAATTTCAAAAGGAATTCTCCCTTTGGTAAAATAGCTGATCCTTTACTATACTTCATGATGATTGCAGTAACATTCTGTTTATTTTTATGAATTTTAATCATGACTTAAAGTGACTTCTCTCATCACCTCCTCTTTCTCTCATCAGTAATTCTCCATAAATACCTATAAAATCCAGTGATCTTCTAGCAGATTTTTTTTTACTTTCACTGCCACTTTGACTGCCGCATCACTAGTCCATAGAAGAGTAGGGAAGGTAGGGAAACGCTTTGTTCCCATGTTGGGAAGAAAACAAAACAAAACAAAACAAAACAAAACAAAATGGAGAATAAGGAGAATTGTACAGTATGAGCTCAAGTTTTGTGCACTTTAGTAATTTGCTTATTAATAATCTCCTGCTAGTATGCTTTTGTTAACTTGAAATCTTTACTGAGATTTGAACTCTCCTCCATCTCTTTATTTCCCAAGTGCTTGTGCAGCAAGGGATTAAGCAGCAAAAAGAAAATATTAAGAAATAACTTTGATAGTTTGTCTGCCAAAAAAAAAAAAAATTGAAGTAATGTGCAGGCAAAACTAATATTAAAGTACAAAGATAAAGGATAGGGAAGACCCTAAACCCCCCAAGTGCAATGAGGCATCTAATAAAATCGAAATGCACCACTTTTAATCCTCTTCACAGAGATGAGGAATCTCTTCAGTACATTTCTTATATGAAATTTCACCACAGGTCACTTCAAATAATTTATTAGTTACCTTGAATTATCTGGAAACTACAGAGAGAGTGGTACAGTGAATAAAGACTTTAAATAGTCTGAACAGGGGCTAAGGAAAGGTCTGTCTGTCTTGCCAAATAATCACTGAACAGATCTTTCTATGTTTGATGGTTTGCTACTTCATTACTTATCATCCTGAAGATAAACTCTTTACCTTCCTTCCTCAGCATGGTCTGTACAGTACCTATTTGCAATTACAATTCTAACCTTAAGCTTATCTAGTTATCTCCACATCTTCTCTTCAAATGTATCTGTATGTTGATTGTTCTTAAAAGCATCATCACCATTTTGGTAAAATTCATATARAAAAATCTCCCTTATATGGGCTGAGTTTCATCATCCTGCTCTTTTTTGTTTCTATTTCAGGTGAAACATTCAATTTTTTTAAGCACACTGTCATAAGAAAAATATAGATATCCTTCCTTCTGGAAGCAATCCAGAAGAATTCTGTTACATTAAACAGAAATTATTTGGCAACAGAAAATTTATTTTTCATGATGATATCATGTCAGGATGATATCTGTCAAATAAATGATGGATCTAGAGTCAGAATATTTTTTTTTCAACTGCTTTTTTTGCAAATTTTTTWAAAAACCCTTCTATTTAGAAAGTTTTGATTTGTTAGTAGGCAGTAAATGAACTCTGATAAGCCATGCCTACATGAAATACTAAAAGTCTATGGAATACATGGCTGTAGAAAGTAAATTTATTTGCCTTAAATGCAGCATTAATATTCACTTAAATGCATATAAACATAAGAGCAGGTCAGGAATGCCTCTTGCTTATATCATTCCCTTTTTAGATATTAATATGTGGTTGAGAACTTAAAATTAACTAAATGACTGGCCATATTTCTCCAGTTCTTCTGCATCCACAGATGTTTTCTCCAGTATGTGGCATTACTCATGAGCCTTCAGTTAGACTCCTAAAAAGAGTAATTACATGAATTGGGGCCTTTTGCTTAGCAAAATAAAATTTTGTGCCAGTTTCTGGGGAATACTGGAAAAAAAAATAACACTTTGTTATTGCTGATATTTTTAAACATCTTCCTTCCTTATTTTTTTCCTACAATATTTTAGCATAATTGACTGCAAACTAAGAAACTGTGAACCAAGAAGAAATATTATATACTATTCACAGAAATCAGATTTAAAATTTCTCAGCTTTTTAGCAGAACTGTTACTCTCTGAAGTAAATTATTGTAATCCAGAAAGAAAAACTTAACACATAAAGTATGCACTAAAAAAAGTCTTAGAAATGTATTTAATGAACAAATTTATTTATAAATACAAATTATAACTGATATCCATCAATGCTTTCTTTTTTCTTGTATCCACAGCTTTTTCTAATAGCAGGTATGTCCACTTAGCAACCTGGGCTAAAGTGGCATAAGCAAGAAAATGGAGACCAAAGAGAACAAAAAAATGCTAATAATGATGATGACAGTATTTGCAAAGGTGGAATGGAAGTCTGTATCTGTCCAGTGAGATAGTTAGTAAAATTCAAAAACAACTGAAATATTTGTATACTTTTGTCCCAGCAACAAAATAGACTAAACCCAGTGATGCTAGTAAAATCAGATATCATAAGGAGAGTGAAGCATGCTGAAGTAGCAATCATGCCTCAAATAAAAGTATCTGCTGTTTAGTATAGAAAATTGCTAAAATGTCCTTGTAAATTAGCTATGCAATAGATTAAGAAATGAGAAATGTAAAAAAATGCCAAGACTTAATTGCAGTTTTAGAGGGTTAAATTGGAACTATATGTGTAATGTAAAAGCAATTTTTAAGGCCAATGCTAAAAAGAAACCCTGAATGTTTCTTAATTACATAGAGATAAATAAAAAAAGAGATTTTATGGACTAATAGATTTCTTAGCCAAATACTGAATGAATAATGTGAACTATTACTACTTTTTACTTGGTTTAGAAGCAGTAAAGATAATTTTAAACTTTTGTTATASAAAATGATATACAATTATAGAAAATGAGAAGTGAAATAGTTAAAAAAAATAGAAGAATTATTAAGAGTGTAAGTAACTTTTTCATATTCAAATGAGCAATATTGAAAAGTAACACTAAAGAAGTCAACTGGGTGATCTAAATCAGAGGAGTCTTGGAGTCTTTTCCTTCAATCAGYATATAAACACTACAGATGCATGTCTGTCTCAAAGAATTAGAAACACTTGGATGGATTCCAGACCTGACTGAAGTATATATGGAGTAAGCATACAGCTGGATGAAGCTTCCTGATGAACAAAATAGAATTCTTACTGATTTTTGAAATCTACTTCTAGGGTAAGGGAAAATTTATTAGAACATGCTCAGCTTGTATATTATACATTTTATGTGTTGTATTTGATTTCCTACATTTATGACTATCTGCACAGGGTTTGTGCTCCATGTGTCATTCAGGTGTTGTGAATTATCAGAAAAATAGGAGGAAGAGAAGACATTATGATGACAGAAAAGCTTATATTAGAATAACATAAACTTTGTGTTCAGCTTAGATTAGCTCTCCAAAATATCTGATGGATGCAAAGCTACACACGATCTTCTATGGACATCATGAAAACACTGCAGAAAATGACACAAAAACATTCAAGATTTTTCCAGTCAGGCAATCTGTCATCCCAGTGAGCACTGCTGTCTTCTCTGCTGTTTTCCACTGCTAGTTCTGTGTTCAGTTGCCATCTGTCAGACTCTACTAATTGGTATCCAGCTTCTACTGCTAGTTGCTCACATTTCGTTTAGGCAAGTATAAGTCAAACTCATTGCGTCTGAAAAGCTCATGCTTTAAARTATCTCAGAGAGAAACAGATCTACTACACATAGGCTTTAGAATAGTGGTTTTGTTTTGATAATGACCAGAATGTGAAAAAGGCTAGATATAAGTTTACTATAACTCTTAAAGAAAGAAAATATACTTAAAAGAAAGAAAAATATAAGTTTACTATATTTTTAAGGTATGTTGATATCTTGAATGCTTATAGTGTGAAGAGTAGATAGAAGTAATATCTTGGCTCTTATTATATGGACTTACTCTGTTGCATTTCTTTCATTCAGCATACAAATAAATGCTTCCAATACACAAAGAATCCATTCAAGTCTAGCTGTACATACCTGGATACTTCTCTTATCCCAAAGAACAGTCATGGTGTGAACTTCCTGAAGGACATATATTGTGAGCTGTAGAGCTGCTCTGCTGCTCCAATTCCAGATTGACAGAGCATCTCTTTAGGAGCTATTGCCAGTTGGCAAAAGAATGAGTAAGCCTATAGATTGCTTTCATTTATTCTAAAAGCAGGCAGATCCTTAGCAGCTCCCCTGCCAGGTGCTTCTGCTCTTCTTTTTAGGGTCTATGCCTACATTGTGCAGCAGATTTTTCTATTTCAATTTTGCTTATAAATTTGACAATTCGGGGTCAACTAAAGGAAGTAATTTGCTAGTCACTTGGTTCTACATTTCATGCTTAGCAGTTGCAAATGAGAAAGGCTGTTTTTTTCCTGGTGTAAGATTGCAGTTAGGTTTCAAATAGTTTATAGATAAAAGCATGCATTTTATATTTCTCCTGTGTAAGAAATGTACCATGTCATTTATGCATGTTTGATCAGGACTATTCTGTGCATAACAAGCCTAGTTTCAGTTAGATAATCCAGAAGCTCTAAACTAGCAATTTAACTTAACTTAATGACTAAATGCTTAATTTCTATACATTAGTATAATAAGGTTGTATTAATTTTTTTTTTTCTTTTAAAAAGAAGGAATCAATTTTGATTAACAATCTTTGTTAATATGCCCTAAATTCTATCAGACTAGACATTACAGAACCAGGCAGCCCTACACTATACTGAAGAAACTCTTCAACATCTTTATTATGTTTAAGCTAGTTGTCCCTGGATAAGTCACGACCCTTCCTTGCTTTCTGTTGTTGTAGGAATTAAGTTTTATTTTCTTTTACATACTAACTACCTAGAGCTTGTGCCAATTGGATAAAGTCGCTACAGGATAGATAGAAAATGAGGTAATTATATGAACTCATTATGTGTTTAGCAAAATCAAATAATCTTTAGATGTTTTAGCAGACAAGAAAAAAAGAATTGCAGCTTTTTAGRAGGGTAGAGGCTAGAAATATGTCAACATTTCTGTGCCTGATTACTGGTAGCTGTGGTATCTGGAAATAAGCAGTATCTGAAAACTGAGACAGAAACTGAAAGCTTGACCATTTCACACTTATCAGCCTAATTCAAAAAAAATATTTACATCTAACTTTGTATGGTAACACTAGTTCTTTCCACAAATTGCTAGGCTAACTCTTTCAGTCTTACATTCCTTTCCCTTAATTAAGAAAATATTAAGATACCTTAGCAAGTAAAAGAATTACAAACTTCCCTTGTAGTTCCAACATGATCTTGCATTACTCCTGTTGCCCCCTCATTTTCTCTGTCAGTGTCTTGCTGTGCTTTGCTGGGCAGCAGGGAAATTCTGTGACAACTGTGAATTCTGGATGAGTCTTTTTTTTTTTCTTTCATGGCTTTTTACAAAAAATATCTTTGCAGTGGCCTACATTCAATAACTCAATTATCAGTTCTGGATTTCATTTCTACCCACTAAATTATCATCACTTACATTCCTTGAAATAATGATTGTTGGTGAAGATACTCATTAAAATCAATAGATTCATCTCATAAATTTCTCTTTAGATAACTTAAGCATATCAAGATTTTTATAGTTCTTACTGTAAAGACTTTCTTTAAGCCCATAATTATGTCTTAATGCCTTTTCCATGCTAAATACCAATGTTCATTGTGTTGTTTATAATCCRGACACTAGACCATTATTTTACTGCTTTCGTGACTTAGAATCGCTACTCTCAAGGATGTCCAATATTATTTTCTTCTAGATCTTTAACAACGTCTTGTTATGTTGCTATTAGGATCGGAGTAAAATRATAATAATAATAATTAAAATAAAAATTATTATTTTGTATTAAATCTGAAAATTAACAGCACTAAATGGCATAGGGGACTTTGGCAGTATCCATAGCTTCTGACTGAAAGCTGCACTCATTTCRCTTGTAACTATCTGTAAAAGATTGTGCAGAAAGACCCTTTGAAATGTTCACTAAGGAAAAATCAAGAACATAAAGAAAGAATTATTTTGGTTTTATGAGTGGATGTGCATAAAAACTATCTCTTGTCAGAGACATTATTATTTTTCATCATGTAATTCATTTTTTTTATAAATGATACTACAAAGGAAATGATACTACAAAGGAAATGGTAGCCAACAAAGCTATTAAAGCCTGTAATATCTGGTAAAAACTAGAACTGTAGGATACTAGAATATTTTAATTCATTCTGTATCTCTTACAGTCAATTTTATTTTTTACTTTCTTCAAATCAATGTGCCAATAAGCATTTTATTCTTCCTATAATAACCACATTTTGTTAGTCCTCTTTTCAAAGTCGAACATGCTTGTTAAGTTATTACCCAATCAACCACTTTTAATCGCCTTATTGTTGTTTTTGAGAAGACTCTCAAGCTTCTTGGTACCTATACCATGGCTATTCTTGTCATGTCTAAATTATTTCAAGCATTTACTATACATGAAGTACAGTCAAAAATCTCAGAATAGATCAAAATATTTGAATCTGTTCAAACTTTGCCATCACAGTGCTCAGGAATTTTGACATAACAAATATTTGTCTTTGAGAATTTGTTTGAAAGTTCATGCACAATCTATTTTATTAATTTATGAAATTTCTATTATTGTGAAGAAATTAGATTATATCATCTGCATAAATTCCAACTACTAATATCAYCACCTCTGTCAGTGATATGTTTACGTATTGTTGACATAGCTGATCATGTGTGTATAAATCCTGCTTGCTGTTCTTACAGTTTTCTTATCTACATTCTGATTGCAATAGAGTTCATGCTTTGTCCAAATATAATGGAAATCCCATCTCAAGCTTCATCAGACAGAATCTGTCATGGCCCACGAAATCTAGTGGACCAGTGAAGCTGAAACATACATATTTAATGATTACCCAAACTGCCGTGAAAAAAAAATCTTCATGATTCTAATGTTATTCAGTTGTTTTCTGTTTCATGTTCTTCATATTTTCTGATATCTTACTGTTTTTCTCTGAATTATTCTGGCATGATTTAACATATGTATGAAATTACCAAAAATTAAAAAAWATATATATATTCATTCTTTCCAATCATTTTTATTTGATATTAACAAACTGTTGTATTGTGTCTGCCTGTGTATTGGCCTGTATATTGGCCTCTTTTTTCACAGAACCACAAAAAATTTGAGATTGKAAGGGACTCCTAGAGATCAGCTAGTCCAATACCCCTGCGCTAGCAGGGACACCTAGAGCATGTGGCACAGGGTGGCATCCAAGCAGGTTTTGAAGATCTCCAAAAAGGAACATCCACAACCTATTCCAGTGCTCTGTAACCCAAACAGGAAAGAAGTTCTTCCTGAAGATGGAACTTCCTACTTTACAATTTGCACCCATTACCCCTCATCCTATCACTGGCCACYGCTGAGAAGAGTTTGRCCTCTTCCTCCTTACATTCTACCTTCAGGTACTTATACATATTGATCACATCTCCTTTCAGTCTTCTTCATGCTAGAAAGGCCCAGCTCACTTGGTCTTTCCTCATAAAATAGATTCTCCAGCCTCTTAATCATCTTTGTCATTCTWCACTGGACCCTCTCGAGAAGCTCCACGTCCCTCTTATACTGGGAGCCCAGAACTGTACACAGTACTCCAGGTGCGACCTCACCAGAGCCCCAGAGGGGCCGGAACCGCTCCCTTGACCTGCTGGCAACACTCCTCCTGATGCAGGTCAGGATCCCATTGGCCTTCTTGGCCACGAGGGTACACTGCTGACTCGTGGGTAATTTGTTGTCATCCAGGACTCCCAGATCCATCTCTGAGGAGCTGCTTTCCAGCAGGTCAACCCCTACTTGTGCCTGGGCTTATTACTTCCCAGGTGCAGAACCCCATACCTTTTCTTGTATATYGGCCTGTATCTGGGCAAAGAAAAAGAATTCATGCATTTGAATGTGGATTGAGGAGTTTCTTGAGTGAATTATCTCCATTTGATTCTTTTTTTGTACTTGATTAGATCCTTTTAATGGTGAATGTTGTTTCAGATTTTAAGAATAGCTATTTACTTTCCACTGATCAATCAGTAAAATGAAGAARAAATGGTAAATATAGTTTAAACATCTATCTTCATTCCGATCCCTACTCTCTGAATACTACTAAAAAAAAATGTTCATTCTCCTTCCGAGGTAAGAACAGAATTGTGGACCACACTCTTTATTTGTGTACCAGAAATGATACATATATTTTTAATTATAATGTGTTAATATATGTTAGTATAATATTTGATAGCCTATAATATTGCCACTGTGTGTATTTAAGATAGTTCACCTTCTGCAGCATTTGCAGTACTGAATGTTCCAAAAGACAAGACAATCTTAGGCAACAATATCTGCCAAGCAGGTGAGTCACAGCCCTTTTTCTCTGTCAACCTCTCTGAAGACTATCTTAGCTGGTGAGTTTCCGTGAACACTTCCTGTAGAGGAAGAACACAAGAAAGTCTAAGCAATGTCTCTATGAGATTTTGCATTATTCCTTTTAACAATAACATTAACATTTCTTTACAAATTCATACTCTATACACTAAGATTTGGCTTMCTAGCCAGCTGAAGTTCTACTATTGCTTTTATAAATCTTTGGGAATCAATTCCTTTTTAGCACAGAGGTCTTCTTGGGAGGTGGGGCAACAAAAATGCAAGGCATAAGAAGTAGTTTGATTTACAGCACTAGAATGAAATGAAACAGCCCATGTTTCARAAGGGGTTTGAAAAGTTTTTTACTCAGTACATGAAGTTGCTGAATAGAAAATATATTGTCAGATATGAATATGCTAGGTTTTCAGAAAGGAATCTTAAACTCAACAGTAATTAACTTTTGTTCTGTGTGGGTCATAAGATAATTGGATCCAAAAAGAATGGTTACAATAGAACATGAAAAGAAAATCTTGTGAAGAAGAAAAAAAAAAAAAAAGAGAAATTTTACCTTCTTCTGTAAGTTTCTTCCCTTTTATAAGGACATAAAACTGCATCAAACACAGCAGGAGACTATTCAAATCTTTTCTTTAGCTACAGTGTCTGAGAACTGATAATCTTGATTAAGATATAAAATGTTCATAAACTCCAAAACTGAAAAAAATCTCCAAATCTCTTAAGTGTTCCTTTTTATATTTGATGCCAATGTATTGCAATTTGCAAATATTTTGCAGTATTATTGGTTACATAAAARATACAGCAATTAATGTATTGGTTTTATTAGTAATATGATATGCTTTTAATTTATTTCAATTAAGAGGGAAAAACTACTTTAGTAATTTTATGATAATCAATTCTTTGATAGCTATTACTGAGAGGAATCTTTGCTTTTTCTATAACCTGCATGAACTAATCATCAGCTAAGTATCTTTCCTTATAAAAATAAACTTATTTTATTTTCTGATCAAGAGAACCTGGATTGTGGATCTTTTATAGTAGCTATAATATTTGCAGGTATCGTATCTTATGACCTATAAATGCAAACACAAGAAATGTAAACCCTTGCTTTTCTCTACACGTGGACATATTTTGTCTTGCCTATAAAACTGGAAGGCTTGGGTGGTTAATTACAGGTAATAAGGCTGCAAAAGAAAATAAAAGAGCATAATTCTCTATACTTATTCATTCTTTTATCAGTTTTATGAAAGGCTTTCAAAGAGTTTATTTAATTACTGTATGGTTGCTGTTCCACTGAGGTTGGTATCGGTTGGTTCCTGTATATCTGGGACCAACTGCATGAGCAGGGGGATTGGTCTAGATCGCTTCCAACCTCAACCATTCTGTGATTCTGTGAAATACAAATATCTTGACCTAGAGGTCAGGCATGAGGTCAGGTCAGGTTATTTAGGCATGAATTTAGGCATAACACTGTCCAATGATCTGAGGCCACACAGATTTAGACAGTGCTTAGGTGAAAGTTATCTTTTTATTGCAGTAGGAGAAAGAGAAGAAAAGGAACTCGATTACCTGAAATATTAACAGACAAGGGGACGTGCAGAAAGTGATCTTAAAATGAGTTTTCAAAGACRGCTCAAATGGTTCAAATACTCAAATTACCTACGCTATAGACAAGCATGATAGCAAATAATTTATGAAGAAAGGTAGTGATGCCATCATGTTTCRTATCAACACCATTTGCCTGTCTACACTCATGTTGCAGCAGCACCTCATATATAAACCCCATATATAAGTGTGCTTTCCAGGTAGAGCCTCTTGTAAGCACACTGGAATATGTCAAGCCAACTAGAGTGAATCAATATAGCAAAATAAGTAACCTGAGATTTAGGAAATGATAAATTGTTTTAAATTCAGGTGAGATCCTTAGCATCTGATCCTCTATATAAAAGATAAATCTCACTTACCATTGTTAATCAAATATGAAAAGATTTTTTTTACTCTGTTAGGATACATGTTCTGGCTTTCTTTTTAATAAAAAAGAAGATTGTTTTTACTAAAAGTATGTGTGGTCCCTTTCCTCCCACTACCCCTCAAAAAATAAAAAGACAAACCCTTTCTTGTAGKAACTTTCTTGTATTCTATATAAATATTACTTATATTCCATCTACATTCACAACCTTAAATGCTATTTAAAAATAAAACAAAATTTTAGTGCTTAGTGAGCAAAGGTGAAGCAGAAGTTTTATTGTTTTCATTTTGTTTTTACTGCTTCTGCAATAAAATTACCATATTTTTCAGCAGATTTACAGATTTTCTTGGAAGGAAGATGGTCACCTCTAGTGGAGACAAGACAACAAAGGTGTTATTCCACTGTCTTAAGAGATAGGGGTTGTCATRGGGATAGTCAGAACTAATTGAAATCAACAACAACACTCAACTGTTTGCAATAGGACCTGGTTCTAGTATAAAGAATATATATCTTTGTTTCCTTTAGTTAACAGAACTTAGTTCTGTTAGTTCCATTAGTTAAYATAAACATTAAAAACTTTAGTTTTAAATTTATCTGATGGAGCCCTAATAGACAGCAAGAAAGACTATATCAAAATCACATGCTCTGTATTTTTTAACAATTGCACAGGGCTGAAAGGGAGAAGATACAGAGATACTACAGTGATATAAAAACTGTGGAAATTGTATAAGCTATATAAAAAAGAATAAAAGAAGTGAGATATGCTCAAGGGAAGGAGATGAGAGATCAGAAAGAAAAAGAAGCAATTAGAAGAGAAATTGTACTGTGTTGGAAAGGCCATGAGGAAGGAACATTGGGATAGCTGCATCATCAGTCAAGTCTGAGGCATCCTTTTACCAGTTAATGATTCCTAATGAAAAGTCTGAGAATAACTGATTTTGTGTTTCAGGTACAAAAACAAAACAAAAAAAAAAAAAAAAGGAAAGTAAAAATCAATTTGGATGAATTCAGTGAAAAAATGAAAATTCTTGACAGTGTGAAAAGCCAGAAGCTGCATGAAAGATTTTGGTTTTTTTTTTTTGCAAATGTCTGCTGTACTTTTCAGTGAGCATTTCCTACAGTTACATAAGCATTTTCTCAGAGCAAGATATTTCAAGATTTATAATATTCTGGGATAGATGTACCTTGAAAGACTAAGACTATAGAATGATGTAGGCAACATCACTAGATATTGAAAGAATTTCCAAAAGAGTACTTGGGAAAGACAATACATGAGAAAATTGAGCTCCCATTCAGAGGGACCTGGGAATCCTGGTTGACACCAAGTTAACCATTAGTCAACAGTGTGCCCTTGTGGCCAAGAAAGCCAATGGAACCCTGGCCTGCATCAGGAGGAGTGTTGTCAGCAGGTCCAGGGAGGGGATCCTGCCCTCTACTCAGCTCTGGTGAGGCCGCACCTGAAGTACTGTGTGCAGTTCTGGGCTCCCCAGTATAAGAGGGATGTGGAGCTCCTAGAGAGGGTCCAGTGGAGGGCAACAATGATTAAGGGACTGGAACATCTCTTGTATGAGGAGAGACTGAGTGAATTGGGCCTGTTCAGCTTGGAGAAGAGAAGGCTGAAAGGGAATCTGATTAACATGTATAAGTTCAGGAAGGGAGGATGCAGGGAGGAAGGGGACAGACTGTTTTCACTGGTGGCCAGCGATAGGATGAGGGGTAATGGCCATAAGCTGGAGCACAGGAAGTTCCGTCTCCAGGTGAGGAGGAACTTCTTTACTGTGAGGGTGACAGAGCCGTGGAACAGGCTGCCYGGGGAGGTTGTGGAGTCTCCTACTCTGGAGGTCTTCAAAACCCGCCTGGATGCCACCCTGTGCCACATGCTCTCGGTGTGCCTGCTTGAGCAGGAAGGTTGGACTAGATGATCTCTAGGAGTCCCTTCCMACCTTGAACATTCTGTAAAAGTTCTGTAAAAAAATCTGTTTCCARGTTGTCAGAACTGAGCACATGCAACTGCTGTCATGAAGATAAAATCTGGGRATGATCCTATGCATACATCAGTGAACAGAAAGCTTCAGCTACTGAAAAATAACTTCATTTCAACAGATGCAGAGGCTCCACAAATGCCAGCTGCCAAAGGGCGATGTGTAGATACAGTCTTGGAGATTCTGATGGAAATGTCCTACCTGGCGAAAATAAGTTGGCAAAAACCCTACATGAAAACAGGAATGATTTCCAGTCAGTAAGTAAAGTATTTTCATGAAAGATTGGTTTTTAATTCTTTTAGATATTTTTTAATCTGTTTGGGTCTCCTACATCTAAATCGAATATTTGAGCATGTACAATACTRTAACATATATTGCTTCTGTGAGTCTATCGTCTATTTATTTTTTTCTCTAAGCTATTGAGGAAAGTCAACCCATATAGCAAAATCAACCCATATGTGCATTTTCCAGGCAAAGTTTATGTTCCAGGTAACATAATGGGATACAACCAGTCCTTTACCAAAATACAGGAATTGTATAAAACAGTCTAAAGAAATACTAACCTTTACAATAATGTCATTTTACAATGTCATCATCTGAATAATAAAGGAATTAATATACAGAAATCATAAGAATTTGAAGAATTGTCAAGGATTTATTTTTCTAGAAGCAATCTTAGCTCAAAGATAGTGACAGATATGATTTTTTTATCAATTGATTTGTGCCCAGAAGAATATAATGTCAGCTGTCAAAATGTCAAGCTATTTGACTTTATGACAAATAAAGAGCATGAGAACAAGAATAGACCAAAAAAAAAGAACATTGATTTACATGCATATGTCTATAGTGAAATAGAAAAAAATGTAAACATACTGACCTTGGATTTTGCTTGGCATATGTATTAGGTAAATAAAAGGAAGTATATTTTGAATTACAGTTTGTTTTGCTTATGCAATTTGTGGCATTGAAATGCTGTCCCATAATTCACCATTACCTATTCCATAAATTCATTGGGACTTACATTTCTGTTCTGCTGTTATGGTAAATTCAAGGTCCTTATTGCTCATACTTTTTTAAAACCCAAGAGTCTCTGGACCAACTGATGTTGAGTTACATTGTGGTGTCCTTCATGTTGCTCTCTAATATCTTCCCATGTCTGTGTTTCTATACACAAGTTAGGCAGATTTTTCTTCCTGAACTATGCAGAGCAAGTATAACTGCTTGTGATTTTCTTTGAAAACAAAGAAGATATTGCATTTTATTTTCTCACTCAGCTTTTTATTCTGGATTAAAGCATTGGAATCATGGGTAGACTTTTGGGGAAATGGTTAAGCTGTGATTCACTGTGCTAGGATTCTTGCACATGGCATATTGCAAATTACCAGCTTGATTTACAACATTTACAAAGTGGAGATTCTGCAAAATGGCCACGGGCAGCAATGCTGAGTTGGTGAAGAAGCTGTTGAAAAATATGGTCTCTGCATCTTGATAGCAAGTTTCAACAGTCACTTTCTTTTATTAGGCGCAATACTAGAGAGAAAGAAGTTTGAAATGGAAACTCTCACAAATAATGAATATCTAGAGACATATGCTTAGTAAAGTATATTGCAGATGTAAAAGAAATAGGATGCAATAAGTTTAAAAAGAAAAGAGGCCAGCTACTGTCTTGGGGAAACACACTAAACATTAGAGATGAAAAGGTAACGTACTGTGAAGGCTTAGGGCTACAGCCCAATTTCAGTTACTCTGATGAAAATACTGACTAACATCATTGCTGATTCCATATATAACTGATATTATACTTTATCAGTTGAAGATGATAAAGGTTAGCTACAGAAGCAGATATTCCACTCAAAAGAAATTAGAAGCAATTCTGAGTCAATAACCTGTGTTTTTTTCTAGAACAGAAGTCCAAATTCAATAACTATTTTTCTTTACACAAATAAGAGGAATAGAAAGTACACAGGCTGTATTGCAGAAAGCCCAGTGAATATGCTATAAGGAAATGCAGTAGCAGGAAACTGGCAGGAAAATATTGGCTTGTGACTTGGACAATAGAGAGGAAAGAAGGTATAGAGAATTGGTAATGTAAATCACCAGTCTAAAAACATATGAAATGGATATTGATATTGATGATAATAATTATGCTAAGGTGTTAGAATGATCTTAAAAAAAGTAAATGAAAATATGCAAAATGTAAATGTAAAGCACGTCCTTGMAAGGACGTGACTATCTCAAGAGAAAGTAAAAGGAGACTGCAAACTTTTTGTCTCTTTTTTTTCTTTTGTTTTAAGTAGATATTTCTAGGAAATAGCCAATTTCTTTGGGAGTCCACCAGTTCCTGGAAATGAGAAAAAAAGTCAAAAGTCAATGAATTTTCTAGAGAAGTAAGAGAAAAAAAAWTAACTAGGATGATGCTGAAATATTGAAGGTAGATATATATCTCTATATATCAAAGGAGAAACAAGCGCAACTAATGCATAGCAAGAAATTTAGGATTAAGTGGACTGCTGAGAAATTAATGTATTATCTAGAGTGAAGCAATAGTGAAGGAAGATGCAATCAATAATTTGAGCAAAAAGCAATGCTTCCTCCTATGAAATCAACTGATGCAAAAACAAGCAGTAAGAGAAAATGAGACAAAATGAACCAGGGTACTGTTGTGACAGAGTGRAGGACCATTCACCATAGATATAATTTCAAGTATCAGTCTCTCACTAGCATCCTGTTCTAGTTTCGTATTTGCATATTAAATCAACCCAAAGACAAATGCCTGGAAAGCAAAAAAGCAGAGGGAAACTGGCAGCAGTTGCTASAACAAAAATGGATGACTTAAGTCATGATCTCTAGAGGTCCCTTCCATCCTTAAATATTCTGTGATTCTGTGGGTGGCTAATGCAATAAGCAGCTATAAATGTATTTAAATAGAATTGGGTAAGTACATACAAAATACTTGTTAACAGTAAGTGCTGAATGTCTTCCAACAGAGTGCTTATATGTAACTATTTTTATAATAAATAAGGAGTTACCTGAGACACAAGTAATCACTTAAAAGAAATATGCCCTGGATTCTTATGCATATTCTGTGTGTCCTTGGTTACTTTATACAAGAGAATGCATCTGACAACAATGACAAAAGGTATTCTCTTACATTTAAGTTGAGCCTGTTGAGGCAGTTTTGTGATTTGTACCTGTTTGTCCTGTTCAATTTCAGTAAAARATATATTACTATATTGCTATACCTATAGAAATAGTCAAAAAGTTCAATACTCTGTTAAAATATATCATAGTGTTTATTATATGTTAAAATAGAGCATGGTGGTATCCCTGGCTTACATTTTTGTGGTTAAAAAAAAAAAAATCAATAACTTGAATATAAAAATTTTTAATTTTTAAAACATTTAATCTCTTATTCTGCACAATCTCTAGTCCTTTGGCTAACAATTTTCTTTGTTTTCTCATCCAGTGTTTTGCTGGGTTCTTCTTTTGTATAGAATTGGAAATTGGAGATTGAAAAACAATTTSCAGTCTTTCCAGCCTTGTATCTTCTCAAAGATACTGCTCTGTGTCTTGTCTTTCTACATGTAAGCTGTGTAGCAGTATGTATCTGAAGCTTGACAATATATAGATGTGCATGTGTATATATGTAGCTCTGTAGCTGTTCTTGTAAAGCTGCAAATTTATATTTGTGCAGAACCGGTGCAACAAATTATAGCTGTTGATTTTCTTAGCTCCACGATAGAGACAAAGCACCTGTGAGTCCCTTAAAAAATCAAATGGTCCTGCCAATTTGAAAGAGCAATTTCTGAAACCATTTGGCTACTGTTGCTGTTAAATTTGTGCATATAAAAACTAGCCTCTGAAAATTATTCTTTGAAAAGTGAGCATTGCCACAGGACAGTATATGACAGATTAAAATAATTATATTGTTGTATCATTTGGAGATAACTGTAAAACTGTTTTATACACAGTGTCTTACTTTGTAATCCATACACAGACAGAAATCTGAATTTAAGTGGAGTATCCACATGATACAACTCCTGAAAACTTTCTGCAGCTTCAGTCATTTAAGAAGGGGAAAGAAGTAAAAAGTGTACTATTAAATGTCAGATTTATTTGACATTCCAATTTTTTGAAGTTATTTTAGTTTTCAGTGAATTTAATTCTTAGGAGAAGAGGCAATCTGCCAGCTTTGAAGACTTAAGAATATGTTTTAGCACAGAGACTACATACTATCTGCAAGTAGAATGAAGCAAATGGTTCATAGGTAGTTTGAAAAGTTTTGAGTTAGGAAAGTTCATCCACTGCTCTCGACCATCTAAATTTAGTACAGAAGATAYAGACATCTGAGGTGGTCAACAAGGGAAAAGACCTCTAATTTCCATTGATAGAGTACATTTCACACCCATATATTAACCATATTCAAAATTGTCTTGGCATGCAGCCATATTAAGCAGTTTTAGTTATCAAGCTAATTAAAATGGTTAACTTTTATCAGTTCCTTTTCTTACTCCAGCACTCACAAAATAATATGCAAAGAGAGTCTTGGAATTACTGTGTTTTGGTAAGTTATTGAGGAAATTGTTTTTCTGGTAAAGGTTTATTTAAGACTGAGTCTCCTTCAAAAGGCTCATTAAAGACCATTTTCCTGATTTCAAATGCATATAGCACAATCTTTTTTTTTTTTTCCAAAATATTTTTCCAGGCTTATGAGAGTGAGAGAGAGAGGATGATAGMCCTTCCTGCTATAGGAAGAAAAAAGTGGAGACTAATGCATTAATTTTGTGTATTCYAATGGGTCTTTTGCACTATGGGAGGTATTTAACAAAACACAAAAGCGAAGATGCAAACACAASAACAGAAATAAGTGGTGGGCTGAATCTGGTCCTGTGTGTCACCTCTGTGTCATTGATTCCAAATAATTGTCATTGTGTGTGCTTGTGATTTTTAACAATCACCCAAAGTTTGCTTCCATTTCTTTCTGATATGGTTTGTTTATTGCAAAGATGGATAGGAAGTATAGGACTCTTGTGGTTTTTAAATTGAATGTAGCTGATAAAGTTCCAGGCTGTTGAGAAATTTCTCAGTACAGCACTATTGTCCCATTTTCTTGTTTTGATTTTTTTTTTCTGCTATATCAGAAATAGTCTATTGTTTGCTTCTTAGGAAAGATCTAAAATATTAATGCCCATATTTATTCCCTATAAGAACAATGGCTTTCCAGCTGAATTGACACATTATTGTGACAYTTTTAAAGTAAAGAAAAATCAAATCAAAACGTAAAATGGAGTAAGATGTGTTTATGATTTGCTAGTTGCTTCCATAAGAACAATTGATTTAAGTTGAACGTATCAAATCAGCATTTTTTCTCAGTTTTAAATTCATTTTCTCATAAAACTTCATAAAAATACCTTAGGGCAAGAATTTGAAGCTTAAGTTCTGAAGTTTCAAACAACTGCAGGTAAAAACGATGCAAGTTACCAATTCAGATGCATACAACACTCCAATAGTTAGAAAGCTAGCTTACATCAATAGCATCCACAACATGCCCAGTCCAAGAAAGAAGAAATTGTCATATGAAGCTCTCTTAAAAATTAGTTTCTCTTATATTTTGAATTATGTAATTGTTCATACAGAACCAGAGATCTCTGTGTCTACCTCTATATTTTCCTCCACTTTTGCTTAGCTTATGTTATCACTTTGCCTGGGATACTGTCCATGTTCCTACACAAACACAATTTATTTACGGCTTCAGAGAGTGGCATTTTTACTTGTTTCAGATCAAAACAACTGCARTTGTCTCTGAGTGATTTCAGAGACCTAAATATATCAGAATTAAGATAAAATATTCTGAGACAGTATTCTTTGTGTGTCTGCGTGGGGTGAGGCTAATGTTCACTTCTTGCAACTTATATATTTACTCTTTTCACTCTGTCTTTCAGCTAAGGTCAAAGCTTTAAAGCAAGGTGTTCAAACAGCTGAAACTTAGTAAGTAGCAAACCGTGCATAATTCGAATGTTTTGAACATTTGCTCTGTTTTGAACAGCTCCTATATATTTGACACAAGTGAATATTTATGCTATAAAACCGTATTTTGTGTTGTGCAGCTCTACTGCTTGTCATACAGGTTTTCAGTATTTCACTTTACAGCATATATTTGCATTCAGAATTCATTATGCACACATCACAAGCACTACACAATGGCTGAGTTTAAACAAGTCTGTTTCTGTACTTTTGGATCAGATACAGCTGGCAGACTAAAGTACAATGAAAGCAGCAAACCTCAGTGATAGCTGAGTAGCGTATTTTATTCAGACCTTCAGACACTTCCAATTACAAGGTTTCCAAACACTTTAACTTATATTGCTGTTTTAGGGAGCCCATGTTCTTGCAAGTTTTAATGAACAGAGCTTTGCAAAAAAAGTCCGTCAGAAAGTAACATCAGGGGAAATTTTCACTAATGTGGCTTACAGCATTTAAATATTTTCCAGTTATCATAAAGATTTTAGTCACAAAAAATACTAAAATGTAAAAAAAAAGATAGAAAATTTATTTTGCTACATGAAAGAAGATGATACTTTAAGTGCTGAACCRTCCAAAACCCTTTTAGAGCTCTGAAGGAACAATCAAATTCCTCTGGCGTTTTGGAGAGGGAAAGAAAATAAAATACTCTAATGCATTTCAACATTCTTCTGTTTTTACTTCTACTGAGAAATCATAATATGCACACTACTTTTGAGTGAAAGGTCAGTATTTAAATTCACTTTGAATGTATTCATCCTGTTGTGTCAAACTGTTTCATTTTCTGTATTTCTCTCCTTCCTTTTCTTGTAATCATCAGTGTTCCATGTCATCAAACAGAGCCACTCAAAATGGCAGCACAAAAAGACAACAGTTTAGCATCAAATAAAAACAAAATAATAAAAAGATCTTTGGAATCCAAGAAAAAAAAATCTCACTTGACTTTCTAAAGGATTATTTGCTAATACATCTCATCCCACTGGAATGTTGATCTTTAATATTTAAGGAAGTATTTGAGGAAATCATGTGAACAGTCTGTATGACTGGATTATTCAAGTGGCTGAAAATAAACAGGGTATTATTGCTTCTGTAGATCAGGGACTGTAGAGTGGTCACAAAAGAAAATGAAACAGATTAAATAATAGTTTTTAGGAAGAACCATCTTGTTATCAATGGACACTTTGGCTACCACACACAAGGGTGAAGATTTTCAAGGATAAGAGAGGACTTTGAATAAAGAGTATTATTTTTATTATTATTATTTTTAGTTTTGTTTCTTTCTTTACGGATATCGTGTYTTCTGATATGTAAACTTCACTATGAAAAGAAAAAGACAAAAGACAAAAAAAGACAGACTACTACTAATAGTGCTACACATCACAAGTGCTAAACATCACATGATACTAGTAGTAGTAGTAGTATCATGAGCAGAATTTCAGAGTTTGGCATGGGAGCTATTTTTTTTCCTCCCAGAAATACAAAAAAATGAGAAATGACAAAGTTGATGAGTTACTTTACCACCCCATCCAGGCYCTTCTGTATCAAAACAATATATATGCAGGTCAGTTTGGTGAAGGAGGGAAACCAACAGCACAGGAAAAACAGCAAAAAAATGGAAACATCTGGAGAGGAAAATGCCTTAACTTACTGTAAATGACACAGTTCATCCAGACTTGAAAATAATTATCTTCTTCTCTGAAGACCAGATATAAGAGATATTTGTTTCTTTTGGACTAGGAGAATCTGCTTTGAGAACTGGATGCTCAGAGAAGCTTTTATTCCCCATCATAGCAAACATCAAACACATATGTATGGATCAGAAATGCCACTTCATGGTCACTTTGCTGGAAAAAGAAAAAGAAAACATGTAATCAATCACCTCAGAGCACAGTAGCATTTCCAGAGAATAAAACCATAGGTCAATAAAACACATCTAGTACTCCTAGAAATGGACTATTAAGGTGCCTTTTTCCTGTGAATTTAATGCACGAAGCAAATGGACAGCGTTAAAAATCATGCAGCTGCCCTTGTCTGTCTCTTCTATTCTTTCTTCTTTCTCTGGGAAAGCATTTAGCGCAGAAAAATGACAAGGGAATGTTSATGATATCCTAATGCAAAATATGTATTTGATTAAAATATAATCTTTAGTAGTCTTAAAGAAACATTATTTTTATGATATAAGTAGGAAAAAAAAAGAAGTATTCCTCATCTATTTTGAAATATGAAAAATAAAACATTTCTAGCTACTTAAATGAGGGGTCTACTATAATTTAATTGTGGATATGACARTTAAAAGCAGCTGTATCTTCGATTTTATACTCTAGATTACATTTCCGTAACTTTGCTGTGGCAAACATCATATAAATAATGCATTTTTATTTTATTTGCATCTTGGCTTGCTCTGGAACTAGTGACTGTGATTCACAAATAAGTCTTGTGTCTCTTTGTGGGGGGAACATGCATCATGTGTTGTGTGCAGCATTTTAATTGTAGTGGTCATTAGCACTCAAAATTGCAAARTAACCCCAGAATGTTTCCTTACATAAAAACGGATTTAAATCTCAAAACATGCACAAAAGCTATTTTCAAGGTTTATTTAAAGTGGATGTGCTGGAGGGATTTTACTAATAGCTGGAAAAGAGCCATTTTTTCCAGTGATTTCAGCTGCAAAATAGTGATGATGACAGGAATTAGAAACATGTTTGAATTTCATTATAAACCCTACATATGGAATCTCTGATTGTTATTTATTGAAGTGCAGTTAAAGAGTGCATAGGATGTGTATAATATGCATCCTATACATATATAAAAAATATAATATATGTGTATAAAAAGTGTATAATCTGTATAACCATACACACAAAATATGAGTAAAGCTGTTTGTGAAGATTTTGGGCTTCACTTAGCACTGAAGGAAAAGTGAGATATGACAATCCATTTTATTCATGGGAGCAACACATAACCTATCTATTTTTGTATATTATTTATAGGTGAATACTAAAAATGTAGCATGGAATGATCTGTTTTCAGAGATGTATAAGGACTAAAACACCCATGGATCTTAATGGTATAACCCCCTTTATTGTCAGGCTTTATTTCTTTATTTCTTTCTTTATTCGGAGATTTATAGCAGCATTGTGGTTTTGTTTTGTTTTGTTTTGTTTGTTTGTTTGTTTTCTCAAAGAAGGTGATAAATCATTGTGTATTAGTAAGGTAGGTCCTTTCTCTATAAAATACGGATTAACTATCGTATACAGATTCTAAAATATTAATTTTAATAATAAAAAGACTATGCTTTAGGAAACTGGAAATTTGAGTTTTTAAACACCAAACACTGTTGAGCCAAATGTTTTGCTGGCTTAGATTTATGACTTATGCTGTTCCTAGCATACTCTAGAAAGTGTGAATTTGAATTCCTTTTACCATTGTCTTTCTTTTTCTTAGGAAGCTGTCATGAAGAATTTTTGGGAGCAACAGAGCTAAAGTGCTGTTAGATATATAGAGGCCACATCTTTGATGATAGTATCGGAGATATTTGTATCTGGCACTTTCAATATCCATTGGCAACAAACCTGCCCTGGCTAAATGAGYTAGTGGAATTCCCGGGCCAAATGGAAAGACTGACCTAACAGAATTCAGAATACTTTAATGAATTAAAATATCTGTCTTCCACATTTTACAGCTTCAGCAGTCTTGTCTCTTCCTCTCCATTTTTTTCACACACATGTGCATCCTCAGAAATAAATCCTTGAACATATCAGATAAACTTGTGTATATATATATATGAATGCATAATTTGATTAAGCTAATGAGACAGCTCCTGTTATTTTTGCTTTCATAAAATAATTAAATTTAAGAACAGCCAATTTAAATCAAATAAGTATTGCTCAACCAAGACAGACATAGCAGAATGTGGTCAATTCCATAAAAATGACTGCAAAATTTCACCCTTCTTATAGAAGATAGGAGGTAGGGTATTGAATTGCTTTTGYGATGTTGTAGAAGGATGCTTGTAGTCAAAGTTGGAGTTTTCTTCTCAGATCTGCAAGGCAGATCTCCAATATTATTTTCCCCATATACATGGAATTTCGAAGGATTATGTGTGTAAAAGGAGAAGAATATCTTAATCAAGAACAGCCATGTGCATTTTAAGAGCAGAATTTGCATCCAAATGAGGACTGACAGAAAAGTGAAATGCTCATTATTATGACCAGAATAATGTGCAAAATTGAGAAWATAATTCATGTTGTCCAAAATGCATTTGGGAATGCAATTGAGAATTTGAAAAGGAGCCCTCTCCTGTTGGTATAGGAAAAGATTATGCAACCCAACAGATTTCTGTATTTTCTGTGGCCTAATTTGTGCTTGTAAGCACAGCCATAATCAAGGAATTGGATATATGACAAACCACCTTGGGAAATACATAACTTCAGGTACAAGTTTCTGAGATACAATTTCTTCCTTCGACTGTCTACGACAAAGGCTACCCATAACAATCTCTACTGATTAGCAGATAGATTGGAAGACAATTTAAAGTTGATGAAATCAAAAGTTTTTCAGTTCTGTCTTACCAGTTCTCTGTTTCATCCTGATGTAATTATATCAATTTTTGTGTTTTTTTCAAGGAAGAAAATCATAATTTAATCTTAGTTTATCATAGAGAACTTGTTAATGGTAAATRCAAATTGCTGCAAATATGTGGCTATTTTTAACTGCAACACCCCAGAAGAATCCTGTTACTCTTGCTAAAATTATGAGATAAATCAGTTCAAATTCATTAAGGTATATTCTAGCTTACTCACTGAGAAAGAATCAAATATTCTATAYCCATCAAACTATCTATGGCAGGAGAAGCATATGGGCACATTTGCTATATTCCCTCTGACTCTGGGTAAGGAAGCAGTTCAAGAATTCTGCTTTTGAGAGGGTAAAAAGAAATAGTTARAAACTGTCAGTTTGTATTTAAATAWCCAATTCAATATGTTTAGAATGAAGGCTGATACAGTTAGGGAACAATTTGCTCACAAGAACATGGCTATGGCATCCACATAGCATGTAAGGTAATCAGAAAATAGTCAGATAAAAAAGCCAACCATAGAAAAGGAGCAAAATTAAGCCTAGGTCCTTAAATTTTTTCTGTTCCTTGGACAGAAATGCTTGGTTGCATTCCATTCAGCAAATAGTTCCATACCAAGAGACCTTCTACTGAGCAAAATGAAATTAACCTTGGTTTTAAAAAGGCAACAAAAATCCTTTGTTCTGTACTGTCTTCACATAAACAAGGGCATCATATGTCCTTTCTGCTCAGCAATAAGGAAGAAATTATTTCCCTTCCCAAAATAATTGGCTCAAGAGGGCTTGAAAGAATGTGAGTGCTTTCCAGAGACTTTTGGATATAGATTTCATATTAGAGCTTAGTAGTAGTTTGATATCACCTTTGGTGCATAGATGACCACCAAAGAGTGAGCTTACATATGGTGACGCTTTTTGCAGGTTTCGATAACACAAAGCTTTTGTGACAACCTGTACACAGCAGTTAAATGGATTGTGACATCTTAAGGTAACAAACATTATAAAGAAAAAATATGCAGAGAAAACAGCTGTTCTCTTCTGCTTATCCTCTTTCTGCCACTCATAAAGCCTTCTTCATCTTTTATTTTAGAAATATATTCCTTTTATGTTAACCACATTAAATTATCTAATGACAGGTAAAAAAAAAATAACAACAAAAGCACAAGCATTTGTATGAACTCAGAATATATATAATATATATTTTTCCCTAGTTTTTACTTTATACAAGCAAAATAGTTTGAAAATATGACAAATCCACTTCAAGACTTATTAAATCCAATGTATTTAACCTGATCATCCAGAACTTCTCCAAATTTTTCCGTAAGTTACTCCTTGGCTTGATGTTTATTTCATTGCCAGGAGACCACGCAATCAAAGCTAAGTAAGCAGCTTACTCTTTGAAAGGATTCGTAAAACTTTATGTTTGAATGTTTTAAGTTCAATCTCATTTCACGCTTAGCTTTTCCGTTATACTCTTGTTATGAAAATGGAAAAATAAGTTTAATAATATTTACCTTCTCTGTGAGTTCTAGTTAGATATCAGAGTTGCTGGGAGAGCTAACCAATTGTGTATAAAGCCAAAATATCACATTCTTAATTGCTTCACAGTATCCCAAGATAACATAGAACAAGTAGGGTTTGGTGGTTTCTTGGTAAGGTCATAAACATTCCTCAGTACTATCAGGATTCAGGATATCCTGCTTAGCACCCAAATATGTCTACTCTGTTAAGGAATGCAACTGAAATCCATGAGAAATGTGTAACAACTAACTGTCCCAGGCTGCTTGCATAAGTTTATCTTATGAATATTAAGCTCTGAATTCAAGTGATACTGCAAAATATCATGTAAAACAAGGCTAAGTAAATTACTTTATCTCCATTAAAGGTAAAATTTTTTTTTTGCAGTTATTATATGCTTAAAAGTGAGCATACACTTTAAAGATTTACAGGGGTCATGGGGGAAGAAGGCGAAGGAAAAGTTTTTCTTTCTGCCTCAAAGCACCATAGTAGCTACTTACTAAATATTCATGGGAGATTCACAATGATGTACTGCACTGCTGATATTCTTGTATGAAAGAGCCTTGTACTTGAGGGACCTTATCAGTCTCCAAGCCATCATCTTTCCTTGGCTTCTCTACTGTAATTGTGAATTACAGTGATAATATTTGTGATACAGAAGTTCAGCTCTGGGAAACATCATGAAYTCACGCTCCGAAACCAATACTTTCTTTTGTGCTACTCTGTTGAGCAACCAGAGAAAGCACATAATTTGTATCCAAATTGTAAATTCACCTTGAAGGGGAAACAATAGTCCTCAGAGGAGTCAATTTGCAGACTGTTCCGGAGACTGTTAAAGGTAAGTGATATAGGTTCTGGACGTTTTGAACCATAATATTGTTTCCTCTTTCTACTGCCACCTCATCACTTTCATTTGTGCTGAGGACATGTGGACTGCAGCTAAAAATATAGATCTTTTGTTCCCATCTTTCAACTCTTATGCTTCAGAGTGGAGGAAATATGTGTTCTTAACACCATGGTAAGGACTATAGTGGTTTTACACTGGTGGTACAGAAGTGGTTTTACAAACAGACTGTGCCGTAGCTGGAAGGATTGGTTTTTCCATGCTGGGATACTTAGTGGATAGGTTATTTCCCATTCTATCATATCCTGGCCTACGTAAAGGAAGGGACCTAAGTTTGTAAGATTGGTGATCCCCAAGCACATTTTAAAGAGGTGTTTTTTTTTTTGTTTTTTTTGTTTTTTTTTATGTCTAATGGATTTGGAATCACTAGGCTGCTTTGAGTCCAAAGAAATTCCTAGCCCAAAACAAATCCAAGAGAAAAGTAAAACCAGATTTTTTTTTTTTAATTTTATTTAATTTCTACAGCTTCTGGAAAAGATCACAAATGCAAAAGCATGACATGTAATTATAGATATCATAAGCAACTTGCTTCACATAGGAGTGTTACAAAAGATGAACAGTAAATTTGACTGATTCCAGTAAAACAATAAATAAGTTTCACCTGATGCCCTGTACAAGATACAATGTGGATGCAAAAATACAACTGAGATGAACAAATAACTGCTTTGTCCTAGAAAACAGCAGCACCTTATGGCTAAATAAAACTAATAAAGAAATTCAAGTGTATCTGTACTGAAAGAAAACAYTAACTCAATAATCAAGCTAAGTTACTGAAAACAGTGCTATAACAAAAAATTTAATCCACAGTCCCTCAGGACAAGAGATTCTTAGTTCAAAAAACAGGAACTAGATTATGCTCACAACACTACTGACATAAAATAAAATTCACCTTCAAGGCATCTCTAATTACAGCAGTAAAAATAAGTATATTCATTTTCACAGAAGCAAAGAATTTTAAGGAAACATTGATGAGTAGTGTCTGTAAATAATTCTTTTCAATTCATATTTCAATAAGAAATGTTGCAAGAAATATTTTAAAGGAATATACCACATCAGAAAAAAGAGTAATCTATTTCTCTGAAATAAAATTATTTTGTTTTCTGAATACCTTCTATGTCATACTCCTGTTGAGCAAAGAGACAGCTATTCACTGAAGCATTTCAGTTAATGAACATATATTCAAGAAAATTGCAATCTACTCAATTTGGGAAAGAGGTGAAATTCATTGAATGACTTATTTATCATGAATTATTCATCTACATCTAAATATGCAATTCCATGTAATTTCTAGTAAACACTATAACATTTGGTTTTCAGAAGGCATTAAATAATCATTCAACATATCAGCTGCTGTCATTTCTCCATTGAGGGTTATGAAGAGGTCTATGGGCTAAATTCTGAGCTCATTTCCCTCAAATAAAATTTATACTTATTCTACCAAAGTCATGGGAGTCTCCCTAAATTTACATTTTCTAAATGAAGTTAAAATCTTTCTTTCTCTAAACAATTTCATGTCCAGAGATAAACTAAACAGAAAATTTGTTTATTTTTCTGAAGCTTTAGATTTTTTTTTCTAACATAAACTGTTCAGCAACAGGATAGAAATAGACAATATACAAAGCTGTCCACATTCTTCAGACCGTAATTGGATGCTTTTAACAGTGCCATAAGAACCTAGCAAGATGATTTGGAAATGTAAAGAAGAATCAAAAAACTAAAACATGAATTTCTGTCTCTTCTAAAATATAATGTCTGCAATGGCTATTGACAATAGGTCTAAGAAGATTTCAAWTTTTAAATAATACTGTAGAGAACATAGCTTCTGATATAAAGCAACACATGTTAAGTCTTTTATACTCAAAATCAGATCATAATCAACTAGGCAAATATGCTATATCTGTAAAGATAAAACAAAATATCTGGAAAGCAGCTTTAATCTGAAAAAAATGCACTTGAAAATAATCTGTGGAATAAAAGAGGACTTCCACAAGATAAGCTTTGTATAATAGGCCTACAATTCATTTAGTCTTGTGTACAAAAATGTGCCAGTAGAAAAACTTAATTTCTTTAGTGACAATCTTTGTTCAGTTATACATTAAGTGCCATTATAACTTACTATTCAGCTATTAGATCTACTTGACATTGCAATGCTCCATACTTACCACATTTCTTTGTCCTTTCTCTTCCAATTTCATCTGTTATCTGTTCTATCCTGGGATGTTCCTGGAGTGAAACAGGAAATCTGCCAACAACTTGATTTCCTCAAGGAACACAGTGAGATTGAAATAGCATGTTATGCTAAGTGGCAACAATGTTTTCACCTTGCAACTGAGTACAATTTGCTCATTCCTTAGAARTATATAAGCCAAGTTTTACTTTTTAACATGGACCACTCCACTTCCATTCATTGAGAAGTGAAACTCTTATCATGGTATTTACCTTAGAAATATGTCATATATACTGGTTTATTCTGAAGACAAAACGCTCATAAGACCTCTTGGCACCAGACAACTAATTAGCTCTGTCTGTTTGGGAATACTTCATCTATAGTACTTATCTCAACTAATTACGTGTTTTTGCTTTTCCATGCCAATATCAATTGCAGAAATGGGGGCTTTTCACAATGATGCTGCATTCTGTCAGGAACAGATTGATAATGAGAAGTCTAATGGATAGATTTCTTTTGAAAATGAATGCCATGCAGTGGCTCTTAAACATAACACAAAATTGCCATTAAACTTGCAGGATTTAGTCATCAAATACAAAGCACACAAAATATTAGCCTTTGCTTATTCCTTTGCCTGATCCACTTTTTTCCAAACCCATTTGAAACATTAAACCTCTACATCTCAGATCTTTCAAGGCCATGGATCACACTTCTCTTTCTCGATGTTACTTCGGCCTCTCTCCCCTTCACCTCAAGAAGTTTATCTACCATTATCTACCATTAAGAGCTGTTCTCACTGTCTCTTCTCATAAAAGCAACTCCATGTCATTAACACTGTGCCACATCTCCTTGATTGTTTCTGGAAATCTTGAGGCAGAAGGGATTGGGCTTGGGGCAGCTGTGTTGGCTGGCTGCTGATGACGAACCAGGGACCAAGATTAAGGCTTGATGCCCATGACACAATTTATCAGCAGAAAGGATTAAAGTGAATAGCTTTTGCAAGAGATGTTCACTGTTACCTCAGTTCAGCTCACCCTTCATTTCCAAAGAAAGAAGTAACAGACCTCACTCACTTGTTTCTGGACAGAGGCTCAGGTGGAAGAGATTGGTCTCATTTCATGAACATCATGACAGTCTTTTGATGCAGGCAAAACAGGCAGCAGAACTGGAGCTCTCCTTGGCAACTAGCTTGGGTGACTATCAAGTTTGCTTATATCTGAAGTCTTACTTACTTACTGCATATAATTCTGAGTGATTAATTTGCAATATTACTATATTTAAATAAATAAATAAATAAATAAAGCTCTGGAAAGATGTTGAGGGCCTCATATTCTAAGTGATATTAATTTGGAAAGAATATTACTCTAAGCAGGATAAATGCTCCAAAGTTTAGTTATTGTCACAAAAGATCTGAAGAAAGTGTTTAAATATATCTCCATAGGAGAGCAGATTATATCCAGTCATCARCCTTCATACTCTTCATAAATGTAAAGTCTGTCTTCCTTTGCACTGAAGTGCAAGAGCATTTCAGGACTTATAACACACCAGAATTTACAGATTCAACCATATAGGAGTCATCTACATATTTTAAAGATTGTGTTCCCAGTGTGTGGAGAATAATAATACCAATTTTTTTTGTATTTAGTTATAAGTGAGTAAAAGTCTTGCAAGATGTACAGACAGCATTAGCAAAAATGGAAGTAGCCATGTTCTAATGAGTGAAAGATACTTGCAACTTCTCTAAAAAGCCCAATACATTTCTCTAAAATCCAATGTGAGATATGCTCACATTTCACTTACCTTCATCTGTGTTTTTTTCCTTTATTGATATCCAGATTAATGCTCATCATAATGAGCATGCAGCATAATCAATTTTCTTTATTGTAWGAACTAACTCACTAGGATGATCGGATTTTCTTAAAATATGATAAGCAGGGAGCACTCAAGTACTGAATTTTTCATAAAAGCAAATAATAGGTGTTACTGCTATTGATTTGTAGCTGCCACTGGTGAAGAAAAAAGACAATAGTATTCTGGATAAATGTATTCCTGACTRTAAAATAAAAAAGAATCTTTACAAAACTTCTGTATTACTTGCACCTATATAATATCTTGCAGTGAGACAAGGAGATTATTGTCTAATGCTAAAAGCAGTCCTGATGGTTTTTAAAGTTAATTAAGTGAGATGAGGTTAAAACTGCTCAGGAATTTTTAATTTATTTATGAATATTAACATGGATCTAAGCTATTATTTTTGACACAACATACAGTTTAGCATAATAAGCAGAATGTCAGAATGATATCAGTAGTGTTCAGTGAGGTTTTTGATGAAAAAATTGTGAACAAATTTGCATGGGATTCAACTTCAGATTAACACCTAAATTTAGCTCTCTACATGAAGGGAGTACAGTTGCCTAAGCACAGACATTCAATAAAACACAGACATGCATCAACCATGCAAGACATCAAAGCTGAGCAGTCAGATATGATGTAGAGGTTTGCATGCCTCTGCAGCAGGAACTGAAGAACAACTGCAATACTGCCTAAGCACCTAAAATGACAGAAGATATTTTGGTTTTAGGCAACTAAATTCCCTACTATGTGTGTGAGTTCCAATTAGAATGAATATAACTTCAATTCATTTGCCCCCACTGTGATATCTAACACCATTTGAGATGCTTGATGRTATCCAGCCCAGCTTCTTGATGAGCCATGAACTTGCTACTGTAGTCAATATAGTCACTGGATGGTAGGAGCTGTTCACTCAGCAGATAGATATCCTTATTTGGCCAGATCAGTAGCTCTAGAGCTTCCTGCTTTTCTGACCACAAATTCATCACCATTTGCCTGCACATAGATTTGTAACGTTGCTTGGTATGTATTAGGATGATTGATACATCTGCATCAAGCTGGCAAATATGACAGGGCAKACAAAGCATGATCATCTGGAATGGTAGTTGTACAGCTATACACTAGTGCATCTCAGATAGCAGTGGGTGTCTATGCTTAAATAACTCGGAGACAAATTGTTTGACTCTAGATAACAAATAAAGCTAATATAACAATAATATTATATTTCTCACAATTCTATGCCTGTGATTTTTCCCCCCTTTTTTTTCCTATGAATCATGAATCTTAAAGCTTCTCCCTTATTTGCCTATTCATATATTTTTATGCCATAAAACAATATTCTGCCTTAAGTACCTTTGGTTAGTTTAATTTAATCTGTCTTCATTCATTTGGCAAAAGAGTGAGACAAGACTTCAAAGAATGGAGTAATGTAGTSATATGTGATAGCCTTATGATGAACTCTATTTCTGAGTTACTGGAATAGCTGTGAGATATTTTTGCCTTATCTTTCTCCATATAGCATGAGTACATTGTTGTAAGTATGCAGAAGAAAATGATGAGCCCAGGACAGCAAAAGAGAACCTGATCTTGCATTAATGAGTCTTCAGTTGTGTGGCTACCAATTCATCCTTCAGTAGCAGCAAGAAGGCCAGAGAAATATCAAGCAGCTAATTATGTACTTCTGATGCAGAGAAACACCACAAAAGCAGACACTTTTATTACATCTGTTCTGCCCATCCTTTTACAGCTTCTTTCGAAGTGCAACAATCTATAAAGGTGTTAGCAGCTGTCAGCAGCAGTGGTATTTTTGGAATTTTCTGGCATAGGTTCTCTTAGGAAGACAAAAGTAGAGATAATGCTACAAAATCTGTTGTGATGCTTTGAGAATCTTAGATGCTTTGAACTTTTGCAGCTGCAATATTTTTACAATGAAAGTAATTTTCGCTAATTTAAAAGTATTTGCTTCAGTATACCAAAACCAGCTTTGAACTTGGGTATCTCATCATAAGCAATTATGTTCGTATTTCTACATTCAAAAAAGTGACTCTCTTTATGAAGTTAAAAACCTTGTCATAAAGACTAACATCTGAAATGTAAATAGCAGTAGACCTGATGATGGGCRTGGATGAGCCCAGCCCATCAGACACTTAAAGAGAATTTGCTACTTTGACCCCATGCTTCTCCCAGAAGCAAAATCTTGTTCTTGATAGTAGCTGTTGACTGCAGCAAAAAAAAAAAAAAAAAAAAAAAAAATATATATATATATATATATATATATATATATATATATAAGATGTCACCAGAACCTTAAAAATACAGAAAGATTTACATTTCTCAAATATTCACCACCTTGCTCAAGATATTCTTCCTCCATATCCTTCCTCTGCAAGATACTACCCTTGAATTAGGGTGACTCAGTAGAAATATCTCTTGTAGTAGAAATATTGACACTGTCCCTCACAACATTTTCCTGAGCAAGGTTCGGAAGTGTGGGATAGATGAGTGGAYGGTGAGATGGATCCCCTCAAGAGGGAGAGTGAGGAGAAAGGGGCTGACCTTTTTTCAGTGGTGGACAGCGATAGGACTAGTGCCACAAGCTGAGGCACCAAAAGTTCCACAGGAACTTAAGGAAAAATTTCTTAGCAGTGAGGGTGATAGAGCCCTGGAACAGACTGACCAGGGAGGTTGTGGAGTCTCCTTCTCAGGAGATTTTTAAAAGCTGCTTGGATGCAGCCCTGTGGCACGTGCTCTAGGTGACCCTGAGTGAGCAGAGGGGTTGGACTAGATGACCTCTAGAAGTCCCTTCCAAACTTAACCATTCTATGATTCTATGATTCTATGATTCTATGATTCTATGATTCTATGTCTATGTCACAACTACAACAACCTGTAAGCTGAAAAATCAGCTGACATTCTGAAAATGAAGTAGGGCAATACATTATTCTTAAACAATATAGTTAAAAAAATAGAGGATTAGAGGATTACTAGGTAAGTATTACATCATTTTAAGATGCATTCTCCAACAAGTTACCTTTTCCATTTCCCCCCCATTTCCATACTAAAAAACCTTAAGCTCACAATCCATCCTAAATATGCTTATTAACACAAAATGTTAGGTGAGAGCAGAAGGAAGAGCGGTGAATCTCTTATAAGTAAGATTTTCTGAATAAACTTGCAGTATTTTTCCAATCTATTTTTGCTTTTCCTTCTTCAGTAATGTACACTGCTGAAAATTACTTTAATTGTCCTGATGCAAACAGATATGAAGTAGCAACATAAATTTTCCTAGGGGAATGATGTTTTCCTGGAACAAAAATACCTGTTATATACACTTATCCTTCAGTTTTATCTGTTTTATCTATTTTTTATCTGTTTTATCTATTTTTWATCTGTTTTTCATTTACCTGTCTGTCCCTCTACATACGTAGAATAACAGAAAAGACAGCAAATCAGATATTCTAGGCACATATAATATCTGTTTTTAAGCACATAAACAAATTTTGTGCCTGAACAAATTTATATCTGATTCTACTCTTTAGAACAATTGCAAATATTTTCTGGTGGATATATATAAATAAATCCCAAAGCCTTTTGAAAGAGCTGTAATCCCAAAAGGTGATTATGAGGTATGTGGCAGTAAATGTATGCATTTTGCAATATCATTGAGTTKTTTTTTTTTAATAAAAAATATTTTAATACAGCTTTTGAATTGTAATTATGTATAACTGTATTAAAAGATAAAATGAGGAAGAATTGAGTCTCTCTCTAACTCTCTCTTAAATCTCTCTTAGAAAGAGATCATCATCTCTCCTCTTGCGTCCTCCTGCTATCTGGGCTTAAATGAAGCCATATAACCAACCTGCACCACTGTGAAGGAGTTTGGGATTTTGGTTTCCTAGAGATTTGGGAATAGTGGAATTGTGGATGAGGACTTGGAATTTAATAGAAGCTCCCTTACTTTAGGCTTGACTTCATYGTCCTTAGAATAGATTTAGTGGTAACAGTAATCTGCCCTTTATTGTAATTTGATATTTAAATTTTATATTCTGCCTTGCAAAAACCATGGTTAATTAGGCATTATAAGATTAACATCTTATAAATATGATTCTAATCATGGTCGTGGTCTTTCATTAGTACAATAAGGCAAATAAAATCAGTACATACAATAAAATCAGCAAGTTGAATATATCCTATAAAATAAGGCAATAATAAGATAAGTATGTAAGATGAGTATGGCTATTAAAAGTGTATGAAGCCTTGAATTGATGCTCTATGTCATGATCCATCATAAACCTCATCATTTTTCACTTAATTGAATTATACTGCATTGAGTGCTTTTAGGATGCTCTACCCTATGGCAGAATACTTTCAGAATTTTGAATTTAAAGATAATATTAGCAATAATGAATAGATGTTTATGGAAATAGATGTTTATGGAAATATTGACATTGTTTTTTATATTTGTAATGGAAAAATTCAAGTTTATCTACCTAGCACTTTTTTTTATTTTGGTGGAGTAGGGGAAGGAGGAGTCATTTACATATTAATCTGATAGTAAATCATCATTTACATGAGAAATTGTAATAAAATAAAATAAGAACAGATATTTTTGGTTTTTGATACAGGCACTGCTATAGATCCTGCAGTTGCTCCAAGTTTCTAAAACAAAAATTTTGTGACTCTATTTTTCAATAGACAAATTGATTGGTTCTTTTTTTTTTTAGTTATTAACAACTTTTCCAGAGCTGAAATTGACAGTTGATATTTCTGACTATATTTCCTGTTAATAATGTCTTTATTAGACATTAGACAAGAAAAACATTGCCATAAAATGATACTCCACCAGTACTCCTTAATATACCACTTTTATTCAGTTTAGGTAATGTATCGTTTCAAGAAAATTAAAATGAACTAGGCTACAGTAGAGTGTCTTTTAGAGAAAAACAACTATAAATACGAATTATAATTTACTTTCAAAAATACTAATTAGAAAATACTTTCAAAATCCAAGATGAGAAATACCTTCTAAATGCTGCTTTTGTACTTTCATCCATTAATTCAGAATCTCTTACACTTTACTATCATAATTTAAAAAAAAATACTATATTACTGAAGAAGAAAGGGTATGTGTTTTGCCCATAAATTTTGCAGATCGGCAAAATTAGAACAAATTCCAATAGTGCCAAAGGCAATGGGAAAAATGTTTTTTTTTTCTCATAGATATTATAAACCTTATTGAAGCAGGCAATAAAAGAAAGTCTGACAGATCTTTGAAGTTTATGAAATCTAGAACCTAAATGTAAGAATGAATTTCGACTTCAGCATTTTGATAGATATTTCCAGTTTCATCAGAGTCTTTAAGTATACCTTTTCCTATGTGTGACATTTTTTGATAAAGGATTTTGAATCTTACTACTTTCCCTAAACTTTGTATTTAGATTTCTTTAGGATTCTCGTCTCTCTTGAAAGGAAAGTTTACTTTTCTAAACCAGTATATAATTATCACACCAAACAACAGCAAGGTTCAGTTGTGTAGAATCAAATTTTCTTGAGAAACTACAGGAAAAGAGAAAGAACATAACTAACATACATATATATATATATATTTAAATGGTTAAATCAGTAGTGGGCACAAAGGTTAAATAAACTCTGAAAGTCAGTATTTCAGCATCTTGAGCTTATTTAACCTTAGTGAGATGGAGATGTGAGTCAGGACCATAGATGGAGAATATATTTTGGCTTTTCAATTTTAATTAGTCCATTTSGACCAGAGTAGCAACAAAATATATGTTTCAGTCTTCTGAGCTAAACTTAGCTTTCTAATTTTTTAAAAATATTGTATGTAGCAGATGATATACTAATTAAGCTGCACAATTAGACAGCTGTTCTAGTGTAATAGTAACACCATAAAATATAAATGCACCTGGCATGTTTTTCAACAGGAATGAAAGAGTTATTTCTCACACTGGTTTTACTCAGACCTTCTTTACACACAAAGAATGAAACATTCTTAATTAATTATATTATATTAGACAAGAGAGTGATGTGTAAATTAACTCTTTTGTTTCTGTTTAAGTAAACTGTCTACTCCTCTGTAATATATATATATACACACACACACACATATATATGTATATATGTGTCTATATATATGTATATGTATATACAGTATGTATATATATATTTCTTTTTTCTTTGCCATTGACATAGAAGAGTGTTACCAGTGTTGACATAGAAGAGTGTTACCATGGCATAAAATACAAGAAAATAAAAATGTTTACAAAGAAACTTTTTATCCAGTGGTAATACAAATTTCCTGCACCATTATATTTTAGAAATTTGTCAGCCAAAATGACCACTGCAATGCAAAAGGATGGCTGACTTTGATTTCATAATTAATTAAAGGATCAATGAATGGTCCACACAGCTGGGTGTAAAGCTGCCCTAGAATCTAATTGTAGCTTTCTGATGTACAGTTTGAGGCTCCTTTTTTTTTTTTTTCCTAAATGTCACATAAAACTGACCGAGCAAGTTTACAGAATACCTAATGAGAAAACACTACATCATTCTTAGCACAGAGCACAAGCAAACAGTTTTATTCCTGTTTGTGCAGTTTAACCTTCTGCAAAAGTAATTAGGTCTATAATTAAAAAGCTATTTGGAATGATTAAAACCCTGTTATCTAGTGGCATTTGAAGACAAATGCAAATGTCAGAAAGGATGAATTAATTAAAATTACTTTTGAAAAGAAAAAAAGTACATTAGTGTAGTGGCTAGAGGATGTTATTTACTGAAATGTTAMAATGTGAGGTGAAGTTAGGTATTCAGATGATATGGTGAAGGTTGAAACAATTTTATTTGGCATTTTGTGATCTGCTGCCATTCATAAATTTATATTGTTTTGTATCGGCATTAATATATGGTTCAGTCCATATCCATAGTTCTGGAGCATAAGGGATGCTCGCAGGAAATACACCTTCCTCTCTGCTTTCTGGTCCTGACCCGGTCTGAGTTAGTGAGGCTGGACAGATGTTGCAAGGATGTGCCATGTCCCAGGGAAGGTCCAGGGTTGTCATAGGCATGTTTTGCTTCTTTCTCTTATGCCCCATGCAGTTATCACAGGAGATAARAGAATAGTAGTATCAAGAATTCTCTTGCATGCTGTTGGTTGATTTTCCCAAAGTTATCTATACTGACTACATATACAGCAATAATTTACCAAATGTACAAAAGAGGCACATGGAAGGTGGCATGGTTTTTCTTTAGAAACTGATTTTACAAGGCTCATTACAGAGTTACTCATGATAGATACGTCCTCATGGGGCAAATCAGATTAGGCTCCTACCGTAAATGCCTTGGATCACCCCTGGGAAGAAGCTATTGCTTTTCTCTGGTGATAAAAAACATAAGAAGATATGTTTAACATTTGAATAGTATGAATTCCCTTTCTTGTGTTAGCCTGACTTCTCAGGTGATTTATTGCACTTAGTATGGAATCATGACAGTGTTTCTTCTATTTTGAGTGATTCCATTTTCATAGTATGAAGCATTCTTCTTTTTTTATCTTATCCAATTAGTTACAGCATAAAAGTGTAATACAGCCAGCATYGCTTTGTCCTCCCATCAGTGATAAAACACACTGAGCCAAAACACTTGTGGCAATTAGCACCCAGAAATAGCATATTTTAAAACAGTAAACTTGGTCTCAAGTGATTGTATGTTTGAACAACTGCTCTAATTAGCTATATAGTATTTTCTAATTAGTATTTAGTATTTTCACAGTGAAGTTTTTAGTTTACATTCAATATATAGCTTAAATAACCATTTGCCATTTAAGGCAAATAGGCCATGTGTCAGCATGTTTTTTAAAAGCTAAGATGCTCATTATTAATAAAAATTCTTCATACTGTAACTGATGAAAATAATACCAAAACTTCCAGTAAAGATTAATTTTCAGTGCACACTTCCAAGTATTAACACAAGAGGCATCCAAGTTTCTATTACTTGCTCAGAGGCAGCTATCTCAATTAGTTCATCATTATTTTGACAATCTCTGTTTATTAGTCTCATRTCTTTTCAATTTTATTATAGAGAGTTCAAGAGACACTTGATCAGAAGTGGCTCCATGAGGAAATGAGAAAAAGGACCCTATGAAATATGAATGATCCATTAAATAGAATACAGTATATGAGTGCCTTCAAGCAGCATTGTAGCTATGAGTCATTACTTCTCAAACAGTAAGACTCAAAAAAAGTCTTAAATGGTTTTCAAAAATAATGCRAATTCAAGACTTGAAAAGACAATTGTCTTGCAATTGCCTTTCAGACTGTCTTTAAAGCTCATCTCAAATAACTTACCTAAATGATATTATCAGCTACACATAGTTCCACATAAAATACTTTGCTATTGGTTAAAATGCACACCCTGTGGATTTTGTTCCACATAGATGAAAATAACTTTTTGCTAACTCACAGGCAGCTGTGAGGTCAGGCTGATCTCATGTCCAAATTTCTTCTTCATAGAAAGCAGATATACCTTGAGCACCATAGTGGTTTCAGTAGAGAAATGGGATTCAAACTTGGGTGCTCTGAAATGCTCCTAGACTCTCTGATTTTTAAAGTCGTAAAATCTATCTGAACCCACGAGGAGAACCAAGTGGATTTACAAGCAGCAAGGCAGAATCTGCTACATAACCAGAAGCACTAGATCACCATCCAGTATACACCATCCAGTATACACCATCCAGTATAATAGCACTGTGATTGTCCTCATTTTGCTGCACATGTATATTTTTTTTTTGTRAATAATGCTTAAAATATAATTATGTTTTTCTAATTCTAAAGATGTTATGGTTTTTGTTCTCACAGTGACAAAACTGGCAATAAATGTCAATAAATGCTTATTTCCCTTAGACAAAGCTAGAGGTAGGACTCTGAATCAATAAAGTTTCCTCATTGTTGAGAGAACAAAGAAGGGCTGGCATTTGAACAGTAGGCACAAAATGACAAGGAGAAAAACAGATTTATTTGTACATTTTTAAAAATGTGTTTACATTTTAAAGCATGAATCATGAAGAAATAGCAGAGATATCCATAGTGAATTAGTAATATCCAGTAATCAGTGGATGAGTGCTTACTGGTTRAGTAAACCCTATATAAATCTATATAAAAGTAAACCATATATAAACGATSTATAAATTGGTTGAGTGACTGATTTATGGATGCACCTTCTTTGACTCTGTGTTTGTCTATTGCTCTGTAAGCCCATTGGGGCTGGGACTGTATCATTTCATATGTTTTCACAGTATTATTTTCACATGTGTCAAAGCATTTAATATAAACTGAATCATTTGAAATTAATARATTAGCTATCAAATTTCAGATCTGTCATCAAAAAAGCAAAATGGTGTGTTTTCATTTCTTTTTTTGCTATGATTTTATTAAATTATTAGCATGTTGAATATATTACTGTTTACTAAGCCTTCTTTCTTCAAGTGTTTGTACAGAACACAGCAGGGAACACAATTCCATTAAATTTCAACTCTAGTGTGAGTTACAGCATTATCTAAACATAAGAAAGTCTATGCTGTAGCCACAATCCTCTGCAGTGAGGTCTTGATTCTGAAACTCATTGCACTGTGCATAGTAAACAGAGAAAACATTAGAGCTGGTTAGTTTAGTCTGCATTTGGGAGAAAGGAGACACAGGCTGGACAATAGACACTAGCCATTCTCGTGCTATTTGTGCTTTTCCTTTCTTTGTCATAGGGAAAAAAAAACAGAAAATGTAACAGGGAGTGGTTGAAATGTGTTTGGAAAATACTTGAAAATTTCCCCTCCCACATTTTGAAAATCAATAGCTTCACATAGTCAGGTGTTAGCRAGGCATTTCTTTGTCTGTCTTCATTACCTCACCTAGCAAGGGGTCTCTTTTGTTTAATCCCACTCCTGCTAATATCCATATTGGCATGTACATCTGAGTTTCTGTCCCTTTTTTATGGGAAGCGCTTTAAAGAAACTAACAAAATCAGGCAAGTCATTTGGCCTTTTGGATAAGTCTCTCTGATGCATTGTTCTTCTCTTCAAAAAAAAAAAAGTTTTGTTTGCTTTTTTGTCTGTCTGTTTGAATGCTATAATAGGTCCCACCATTAGGAGACATTCAACTCAAATTTGATTATTTGCAGTAAACTACAAGAATATAACAGAATATAGCAACAGAAGTCTTCTCTGACTTTTTGTTTGAGAAGTTATCATAGGTGTTTTTAGCATATGTTTTTAGTGTATTCTCTATTTGAGGACRTTATAGAATGAATGCCATGGCTGGCACTGCCCTGACTCCCCTTACAGGGACCATGAGAGATAGAGCAGTCRGCAAGGAAGTAGGACAAACCAGATGCTCCAGGACTGATCCACACTGGCTCTTATCTCTGTAAGAGAAAACAACTATCCRCTTGCAGCGTCGAGTCTGTGTCTCCCCAGAAATTTCATTTTTCTCTGTARCTCACACAGTACTTGATATAAATTGCCGCTTCAGATGAAGTGTGCTATCCTCACACTTGGTGAGATTCTGGGATTCCAGCCTCTGAGGCAGACAGGATCTCCCAGGGATGGTGCCTTTGCTCACTGTTTTTTCCTGTAGCTTCATAAGCTTTGTGGTCTTTCAAACTATAGAAGTGGTTATCTCATCTCCTCAAACTCTATTTTATTTTATTGAATACAAAAATGTATTCACTACTGACCATTTACAACTATGTATTTGTGATATGAATTGTTTAGAGTCAGTCAAAATGAATTGTTGGAGTCAGTCAAAAACTGTGGAAAAAAAAATGTGATTCATGTAATCTTCTTTAGGAGGAAAATAAGATGATCAGTGACTACAGAGGAAATAGCGATGAGATTCTTTTAGCTATGAGGGAAAAAAAAAAAAACAGAGTTAATAGCCAGGGCATTCCCTTTGGTGCATCGTCTTCTGATACATCACATGAACCCCTTCCTCTCCTATATTTTGGGAAGCGACCTAAGATTTTGGGTCAGGTCCACAAAGCCTTTTTGTATGAGAAAAATAAGCAAACAAACAAACAAAATGCAATCAGGGCATAGGGGCACCAGAGCACATACTCCTCTTTTTTTTTTTTTTTTTTCTGTAGCCAATGCATGAAGAAGTCCATGCACTGCAATGAGAAAAGAGAATAAAATCAGCCAGTTGCTAGCTGTTGCTGGAAGGATTTTACATTTAATGCTTCCCATCTAGCTTTACACATTTAAATGGCAATTCCTACCAATTTAAATGGCAATAGAAATAATTATACATAAATCTACATGAGAAACACAAAAGGCAAGTTGATGAGAAATGTGATCAAAGCTGATTTCAGAAAGTGTCTCTACCCAAAGCCTGATGTTTAAGATGTTAAACCTTTCCTTTAGTACATTCTTGATGATTTTCATTGGCACACCATAAAAAACAGCACAAAATTATACTGCAAAAGTATACTGCAAGTCTAGATATGTTCACATATTAGTTTAGGTTGTTCCTTAGCTACACTAAAAAAAAAGTTCAGAAATGACAAGCCTCTTACTAATATTATATTGGGATTTTTTCTGATGTTTTATTTACTAAATTATAATATTGTTATTCTTGCTGATGTTTTATTAAATCATTAATCTCATTTATAACACCTTCTGAAGCTTCAAAAGTTTTCTCTGATAAAAAAGTAAGTCTTCCATTTGATGAGTACTCACTGAAATACCAGAATTGGCTTTGCAAAAACATGTTTCTGAATTTTGCATCTGAATTTTTTAAGCTGCGRAAGGCACATTTCTATTTCAATTCAGGATACCTAAAATATATTCTTTTTGGGTGAATGAGGATATTGAATGTGAATCTCCCACAATCTCCATGAGTGTACCAAGCACAGGGCTGTTGTACAAAGCAACAATGATGTCTTGGTCAGTTCTGAGAAGGCAACATGATTTCTTGGTCTTCCAAAAGTACAAATTAACAGGAGTAAGTTTCCAAGGCCCAGAACATTGCAAGCCCTGAAATTATTTTCTGAGATGTGTAGATTGAGCTGCATCATCCTTCGAGGTAAAAATTAAATTATATTCTTTGGAATCAGTATAGCAAGTACAACAGCAGTGTTTTTCTGTCTCTTCTGGCTCTTGTGATACAAGRAGATCTGTGCATTTTCATCCAATTCCATATTGATATTCCTTTGAGTGAACACAGTTTCCCTTTCTGACTGGACTATGCAGCCCTAGTTCATCAAAAT